>NC_064858.1:20301375-20664156 GCF_024139225.1 Suncus etruscus
TGATGCAGCCTCGGTTGCCCCCACAGCCTTCTCCTCTTTCTTCCTGTTCCCCTGGGTTATTTCTGGACATCTGCTTAGGTCTCAGCAAGTGGGTTCTGGAGAGGAGCAATTTAAAGAAGACCCCAGGCTTCCTCGTTCCTGCAAGGGGCTGGCAGGGGACTGGTGAACTTCCAACTTCCAGCAATTAGGAAGCAAACGCCTCTCTGGGAGATGGAAGCTTCAGCAGGCAATACGGGGAGGACATAGCTTCATGTGCTCTTTGCTTGTCCAAATCACAGACGAAAGTGGTGTCTCAGAAACAATACCCTTCCTCTTGACTATTTCTAAAACATAAAAGGGACATGTGTCTCTCTTTTGTATATCTCAAATATATTCCCTTATCTATAACTCTTTTCAAACATCCTCATATAGTGACAATTTTGCCCACTGCTTTTGTTATTTGATTGTTCAATTTTCCCCTTTTGAGATCTGTTTTATAAGCAGTACTGGTAGAAGAGTATCTCTGTATAGATTTCATGTTTGAACCAAGTTACGGGGAATGTTGGGCTTTATTCATCGGCCCCCAGATGCACCAACAATATCTTGTGGCATTGCTTCTCTTTTGCATAGGCACATTAAAAATGGAAAAATAATACATATGCAAACAAGTTCTTATCTAATAGAGATGGGAACACAAATTTGATAATGCAATTAGGCCTTATACACTGAACATTGGCATAAAGATTTGGCTTAGGCCTCAGAAGAATGGGCATCGCCCACACACACCTGGACAATAGATACCATCTATGAAAACAACCACAATTGTCTATAACATTACCAGGATCCAAGCCTCTACCAGAGAAGATCTACCACTGCTTTGGCATTGACTTACTCCAAAGAGTGCTCTCAACACCCAGACGACTCAGCAACAGCTTGCTTGCAGGGAAGATCACTCTGCATTTAATGGTATGCTGAAACTAGAGGATGTTCCACATCAGCCTGAAATCGATGAAAGAAATGCACAGAATCCAGAACCTTTGGGCCTGGAGAGATAACACAGTGGCGTTTTCCTTGTAAGCAGCTGATCCAGGACCAAAGGTGGTTGTTTCGAATCTCGGTGTCCCATATGGTCCCCCGTGCCTGCCAGGAGCTATTTCTGAGCAGACAGCCAGGAGTAACCCCTGAGCAACGCTGGATGTGGGCCAAAAACAAAAAAAAGAGAAAAAAAAGAATCCAGAACCTTTCAATATAAGAACTTGATACCAACAATAGCTAAAGTATGAAAAAGTTTCACTGGGACCACTGAGAATCACTCAGGTTGACAGACTGGTAAGCCTGAAACCCAGAGTCAGTCTTATGCAAATAAACTTCTGGGGTGAGGCCTTTTTGTAATCAGGCCAAGGATTTTTTTTCCGTTTTCCCCATATTTTTCTAGACCTATGCAAACAACGGCGATTGCCACTCTCACACCCTTACTATATTTTTTACTCTTTCCCTTTAAGGAATAAAATTACAATTTACTGAACTTTAAAACAAATAACTGTAGTAGAATGCCTGTCTCAAATACAGACAGGGGATGGGAAGGGAGAGGGAGGAACGTTACACTGGTGAAGGGGGGGTGTTCTGTTTGTGACTGTAACCCAACTATGATTATTTTAATTAAATAAAAATATTTAAAAGAAAAAAAGAAAAATGCTCCACATCACTAATCATCAGGGAGATGCAATTCAAAGCAAATATGAGGTACCACAGAGATTGGCACACATCACAAAGAATGAGAACAAGCAGTGCTGGTGGGGATATGGAGAGAAAGGAACTTTTATCCACTACTGGTGGGAATGCCATCTAGTCCAACCTTTTTGGTAAGCGATATGGAGATTCCTTCAAAAATTGAAAATTGAGCTCCCATGCAATCCAGCTATACCACTCCTAGGGATATACCTGAGGAACACAAAAATACAATACAAAAATCCTTTCTTACACCTATATTTATTGCAGCACTATTTACTATAGCAAGAATCTGGAAACAACCAGGATGCCCTTCAACCAATGAATGGCTAAAGAAACTGTGGTACATTTACACAATGGAATATTATGCAGCTGTCAGGAGAGATGAAGTCATGAACTTTTCCTATCCATGGATGTTCATGCAATCTATTATACTGAGTGAAATAAGAAAAATGACGGACATTCTTGTACTCTAGACAGGCTCTCTACTTCCCTAATTCTTAGGATAGGATTCATTGTAGTTATGTAGTTATGGTGAGCTTCATGAAGTGAGCTGAAACTTGCAGCCCTCCTCTCTTTCTGATAATTATTGCAAGAATGTGTTTTCATTTTTCTTAAAACCGATAGATAAGTGAGAATATTCTGTGTCTTTCTCTCTCCCTCTGACATTTTTCACCCAGCACCACAAAGATTGACGAGTGTAGTTAGAGAAATAACTTCATTGAATCTTATCCTAACAATGACAATGAATTAGGGAAGTAGAAAGCCTCTCTAGAATACAGACATGGGTGGGGTGGGGAGGAGAGATATTTGAATATTGGGGATGGAAATGTTGCACTGGTGAAGGTGGGTGTTCTTTACATGACTGAAACCCAATCACAATCATGTTTGTAATCAAGGTGTTTAAATAAAATATTAATTTAAAAAAAGAATAAGGTGAAGAAGATGAGTAAGAATCAGATGAAGAAGAGTAAGAAGAATATTGTGAAGAGTAAAAAGAAGGGGAAGATAAAAGGAAGAAGAAAAAGTAGAGGAGTAAGAAGCAGAGTAAGAAGAAGGTGAAGAACATAAAGGTGTTGTGTTAAATAATTAATGATGGTGCTGGATTGAGATGGATGCCATCTCAGGCCACGTGGCTCCGCAACCCCCATCCAGCCGGCGGGTCCAAGGCGCAGGTGAACGGCGGAATCAAACTCATCCAGAGACAGGCATCAGGAAGCATCAACTTTATTCATGTCCTATCCACCACATGTGTGTGGCCTATCTCATAACCTTTCAAGCATTCAGCCATTCTTAGCTACCCTGCATCTTAATTCCTTTCAGCCATCTTCCTTTGACCTCCATGCTGGTCAAAGACCAGAAGAGGCAAAGACCCAAAAGCCAGAGAGCCCAGCAGGGCAGAAACCCTAATCCCCTGGCTCAAAGGCTTATCTACCTTTTCCAAGACCCCTCCCAGGAATGGGCGGGGTCTTGCTGGTAATACCTGGTTCCCAAGACCCCTCCCAGAAATGGGTGGGTCTCAGGTAGCTACACCTAAATCCAGGGAGGAGTTACAAAAGGTAGTTTGTTTCTTTATTATTATTTGTTTTCAGGAAAGTTTTGATTTCCTCTTTGATTTCATCTCAGACCCAGTTTGTTTATTAGCAGGCTGTTTAATTTCCAATTGTTAAAATTTTTAATCTGTGTTCCTTTGTAGTTCACATCTAATTTCAGAGCCTTGTAGTCAACAAAGGTAGCCTTCAAAATTTCTATCCTCTTGATTTTATGGAGGTTTGATTATGTGCCACCATGTGGTATATCCTGAAGTATGACCAATGTGCATTGGAGAAGATTGTGCATCTAGGTTTTTGGGTGTAAAGTATCCTATCTATATCTACTAGTCCTCTTTCTTCCATTTCTCTTTTCAGGGCTAAATTATTTTTGTTGTGTTTCAGTCTGATTGACCTATCAAGTGTTGATAGGGATGTGTTGAGGTCTTCCACAATTATTGTGTTATTATTGATGTCTTCTTTAAGATTTGTCAGTAATTGTATTAGATAATTTGCTGGTCTCTTCATTGGGTCCATATATGTTTAGTAGTCTGAGTTTTTCCTGTTGCACATATCTCTTGATTAGTACAAAGTGTCCATCTTTGTCCCTTACAACTTTTCTGAGTATAAAGTTGCTGTCATCAAATATTATTATGGCCACACCAACTTTTTAAGGTGTTGTTTTTTTTGGATGATTTTCCTCCAGCCTTTTATTTTGTGTCTGTTTTTTCTAACTATTCCGGTGTGTTTCTTGTAGGCAGCAGACGGTTGGGTTCATCTTTTTGACCCATTTTGCCACTCTGTGTCTTTTAATTGGTGAATTTATTCCATTGACATTGAGGTAGATGAATGTCATAGAATTTAATGTCATCTCTGTAGATAAGTTTGCTGTGTTTGTTGGTCTCTCTTGTCTTAAATTAGACCTTTCTTTTTTTTTTTAAAGCAGGTTTTGCATCTGTGAAGTTTCTGAGCTGTTGCTTTTCCATGAAGCTATGTATCCTTCATTCAAACCTGAATATGAGTCAGGCTGGGTGCAGTATTCTCAGTGAGACATCCATTTCATTCAGTCTTGTCACAATATACCACTACTGTCTACTGGCCTTGAGGGTTTCTTGTGATATGTCTGCTGTATGTCTTAAGAATACTCCTTTGAATGTAATTTCCCTTTTTGATATCGCTGCTTTAAGTATTCTATCTCTGGGATTTGTCACTGTAATGAGGATGTGTCTTGGGGTGTTTTTTTTCAAGTCTCTTTTAGCTGCTACTCTTTGGACATGCAGGATTTGATTGCATGCAGTCTTAATTCTGGGAGTATCTCTGTGATGATGTGTTTGATGGTTCATTTGATGGTTGATTGTTCCTGGAGATCTCCTACCTGGACCTCTGGGACTCCAATAATTCTTACGTTGTTTCTGTTGAGTTTATTAAAGACATCTATTTTCATCTGTTCACATTCCTTGAGTACTTTTTCCATTGTCTGATCATTTGTCTTAAGGGTATTTTCTAGTTTTTTCTGCTGTATTGCGTTGTTCTGCATCTCATCTTCCAGCACGCTGATTCTGTATACAGCTGCTGTTACACTTCTGGGGAGGCCATCCACTGATTTTTTCAGTTGAGCTACCATGTTTTTCATATCTGTTATTTCAGTTTGTATTTTTCTGATTTCTGTCTTTGTGGTCTGTTCAGATCGCTCATTGCTTTCTTTGAGTTCTAAGAACATCCTCCATATTTCTATTCTAAACTTCTTATCTGAGAGATTAGTCAGGTGGTTGGAATTTTTTTGGTCATCAGGGCTATCATCTTTATTATCTGTGCATGGTGTTTGTCTGCGAATTTACCCAATTGTCATGCTTGTAGTGTAATTTTTTCTGCGTGTTGTGGTGGGGTTCATTGGTTAGAAAGACTGCGCAGCCACGAAGTGAAGCAGGGCGGCAGTGCTCTTCTGCGGCTTCTAGGTGACAGGTTTTTGGGGGAAGCCCTTCCTAACCCTCTGAGGAGAGCTTGAGGGAATCAGAAAAGAGAAACAAGCAAAGCCAACTGGTCCCCTCATATCCTCAGAGTCATCAAGGTCACAGCAGGGAAGATCCTCCACAGACAAAGGTATCAGCTCTCTGCCTGGCAACCCCCACAGCCAGTCCTTACTCACTCAGTCTTTCATGGCCTCTTGGCCTATGCAGCTCCAGAAGGCAGTTTTTTGAGGGGGCCCATCCTAGCCCTCTGAGGAGAGCTTGAGGGAATCAGAAAAGAGACCGAATTTCACCTTCCTTAAAGCACAGGTATGCCACATAGAAGACAATTACCATAGTTATTGTGCTACCTCTCCAGCCCTATAATTTTACTCACTTTTTGCTTTAAGGTCACACTCAGAAATGCTGAGGGCTTAGTCCTAGCTCTATGCTAAAGAGTCAATCCTGACAGTGGTCACAGAACCATATGTGGTGGTGAAGATTGATCCTATGCCAGCATATGCAAAGTTAAAATTATTATCATCTTGGATTATAATTTCTTTTTTTCTCCCTTTTTTCTTTTTGGGCCACATACTGTGATGCTCAGGGGTTACTTCTGGCTATGAGCTCAGAAATCACTTCTGGTTCTTGAGACCATATGGGACACCAGGAATCGAACCAAGATTTGTTCTTGATCTGCCGTGTGCAAGGCAAACACCTTAATACTGTGCTATAGCTCTGGGCTCTAATTTTATTTATTTTATTTTATTTTTGCTTCTGGGCCATACTTACTGGTGCTCAGAGGTAATTCCTCACTCTGTGCTCAGAAATCATTCCTGTCAGACTCAGGTGACCATATGGGATGCTGCAGATAGAATTCGCTTTGGTCACGTGCAAGGTAAATTCCCTACATGTTGTGCTATTGAACCGGTCCTGTAATTTTTTTAAATAACTGCAGTAGAAACATATCAGGACTGAAATTCAGATTCTAAAAAATCAAAACTATTTTAATGCAGTTTATTTAAACAAGAGCTTAATGATTTAAATTTTTTAATATTATTAAAAATCAGTTTTTAAGTGGAAAAAGCTGGCAAGCTAATTATTGTCTAAGGGCAGCTTGTTTTTGTTCAAGTAGAAATTATGGACAATGCAGTTAGTGACAATGTCAGCAGACATAAGTCACAAGACCCATCATATTGACACTTGGTTACAGACATTGTCATATATATAAAGAAGAATCACTCTTAAGTATGACTCTTGATCACAGTTACATGGATCACAGCACTGTTACATATTAGAGTCACAATGTCATATAGAGACATGGGTTCGAGGCATTATCTGGTGAGATGAGGTCATAAAAACTGTCCCTAACAGATAGTGTGTCACACAATCTCAGTCACACTGCCTCAGGCACTCAGCCCCCTCCCCCCGAAGTACTGCAGTCTGTAAACACTTACCCATTTCACCCCATTTACTGGGGTTGATGGTACCTGATGTACAGTGGTAGATCCGTGTTGATTTTGGTATGGAAAATCCAAGAAAACTTATATGAGTGAGAGGAAAAGACTAGGCAGAATTCAACAGAGAGGGCTCATGGTGCTCAGGAGTAGAGCCCCTTGGGACAGGGTCACATTGAGACTGCACTGTAAGTGTGGGCACATGGCAGTGTTGGGTGGTGAGAATAAGCTCCTGACATTTTCTCTATGGTCCTACTAGTCCTGCCCACATGAGGCCTGATGCTAATAAATAGGATTTGCTAGAAAACTCGTTATCCAGCATTACTAGCAAAGCAGTGAGGGCACTCTGCCTATCTCTCCTGTGGAAACTTCCATGCTGAGCAGCTTTTTTCCTGCAAATCTCAGAGTAGGCATTGGCTGGGGTGACTTGCCTACCACAGACACTGTCTCCAGCCCCACTTGATGAGAGGTTCACAGGAATGGGACCCTGTACTTTCTAAATAACCACATAATACCTATGCACTGCTCTGTACCAGCCAACAGACAAAATGAGGTTGACCACAAATCCACTGGAATCATATCTGCCACAGCCCTTGGAGAAGCCTTCACGGAGGGAAGGAGCCCTTTCCCAATCTGTGAATGAGATATAACACAACTGGGTCTAGGTGTCATGAGCTATTACTCATCTTTGTATGGAACATACATGATCCAACTAAGGTCTCTGCCCCTCAACCTCATAGGGCCAAGTTTTGGACCACACTTCCATGAAAACAGGTTCTGTATCCTTCCTAAGACTCAGTATCTATGTTTGGAAAGTTTTAGAAAACAAGTATGCAGCTTTATAAACAATGTAGTAAGATTCACTCTGAGCACAGTACCAAGAAAATTTCCAGGAAGAATCATTAAAGAGAAACTTTAATGTGGTAGAGCACATGCCTGTAGTGTGTGAGGTCCTGGCTATGAGATAATACTCAACTATTACCCCAAACTAAGCTGTTCTCCCAAATTTCTCTTCCAGGTAATCTCTTGCTTTGATATGTAAAATCCCACTGGATATTTACTTTTGTATCTTACTCAACCTTACTCCACTTGATATTGGGAGTTGATTTAAATAAAGAAAATGGTTCTGGCTTTTGACAGGTACAGAGAAAGCAGAATGATTCAGATTCTAACTGCTTCTGTAATATTTCTCAACCACTACCCTGCTTCATTAGACAAATCACCTGAGGGGCTAGAAATACAAGGAGTAGTCTCACAATCTTTGAATTTTTATTCTACATTGGGATCATTCTTAGCATCATGTATTATCCTGATCTTCATCACAACTGGAGCTGGTCCCTGTCAAAAGAAAAGTGGATCTCAGTGCCTTGGCCTCTACAGCTCTAGGGAGAGGGTGAGTGCAACAACCAGGGAACAGACAGGAACCAAACTTGCCTGGGAATGCAGGGATAAAGCATGTGGGGGAATGCCATAGATGCTTGGTCCCTACAGCTTCGAGGATATCTGAGTGCAGAACTAGGGAATAGACAGAAAAGAAACTTTGCCCAGAGAAGGCAGGGGTGAAAAGCATGCAGGGAACACCATCTCGTTGTCTCAGCCCCTATAGCTCTTGGGAGAGGATGACTGTGGCAACCAGGAAAAAGATAGGAGAAATCTGACTTTGCCAGGACACACACAAGAAGAACCACTTACGACAACAACATTATTGTGCCTCTACCACCACTGGGATGTTACATACATACCCTGGTCATAAACGTCACTCGCCCTACAAAACCCACTAACACTTAAGACTATACCAGAAATTCCAAGGCAAAACAGGCTTAAAACCTTTTCTCCCTTTGAAAATATATAGCCTCAAAAACCTAACCAACAAGACTCTAACACCTCTACCATACTTGGGTAAACACGAGCTCCCTGACAAAATAAGCCCTAAAATAAACCTACATCCACCCACCTCCTACACAAACAGACCATTAGAAAAAAAGAAACAAGGTTGAAAATCCAGCACCTTAACCCACTTTAGGCAAAGAACAATGGGTAAACTAAGGAAGATAACCAGCATCTGGGGATATATAGAGAAAATCATAATAGATTCCCAAGTTCCTCCAAAATGTACAAACTTCATAAGATGAGGACATAAGATCAGCATTTAATGACCTAGTAATGGAATTCAAAGAATCACTAACTAAAGAAATTAAGAAATACATCGATGAAAAGTTCATCCAAATCAAGAACTCTATCAGAAATGAGAGGGTGCATACAAAGAGAAATGAGGGAACTAAAAAAAATGCTAGCAAGCCACAATAGCAGAATTACACACATAGAGGATTGTAGGGATGAACTTGAAAAAAAATACAAGCCAGCAACAACAAAGAAGAAAAAAAGAGTGCCAAGGAGATAGTATAAAGGTAGTACACTTGCCTTGCATGCAGAAGAATGGTGGTTCAAATCCCAACATCCCATATGGTCCCTCGAGCCTGCCAGGAGCAATTTCTGAGCATAGTGCCAGGAGTAACTCCTGAGTGCTGCCAGGTGTGACCCAAAAACAAACAAACAAACAAACAAAACAAAAACAAAAAAATTTCAAAAAGTAATGAGAGACAAAATATTGGAAGAAAATATGAGGGTATTTAGTGAAACAAAGACAAAAGAAAGAATTTATAAATTATAGGGATAACAAAAGGAGAGGAAAAGGGAATAGAGGAAGAACAAGTAGTGAGGAAAATAATAGCAGAAAAATTTTCCAACATTCTGGAAAGAGAAACCTGTATAAAATCCAGGAGTTGTAAAGAGTTCACAATAAAATAGACCCTATTAGACCAACACCAAGACATATAATAATTCAAATGGTGAAAAATAAAGAGAAAGATGAATTCCTTAAAGCAATAAGGGGGAAAAAAGACCTCAAGTACGAAGGAGGGAACATAATAATCAAACCAGATCTCCCATTTAAAACGATTCAAACCAGATGACAGTTGTAATGACATATTTAAATTACTGAATAAAAGAAAACTTCAACCTAGAGCTACTACCCGAACAAAACACTCATTTATCTGGGAGGGAAGACTAATAACATTCTCAGAAAAAAAAAGAACTCACACTATCTGCACTAACCAAACCATCTCTAATGAACTACTCAAGATAAATTACTCAATCCAAACACCGAATTGCTAACAACAAACCAACACAATACAATGACAACAACAACCCTCTCTGTCTCCTTAAATGTCAATGGATTAAAACTACTCCCCCATTAAAAGACACAGAGTAGAGAGTTCAATCAAAAATAAAAAATCTGGCATCTGTTGCCTGTGAGAAACACCCCTAAAAGAGCAGGATAGAGACAGTGGCTTAGAATAAAAGGATGGAAATTAATTACTCAAACCAATGAAAACAAAATATGCTGGAACAGCCATTCTTATATCAGCCCAAATTTAATTCAACCTCAAGAAAGTGCTCAGAGGCAAAGAGGGTCACTACTTATTGGTTAGAGGAACATTAGTTCAAAAAGTTCTACCTCTGATCAACATTTATGCACCAAATATAGAACCTGCAAAATATGTAAGGGGTCTGCTCACAAACCTGGAAAAACATATGGAAGGAAAACGCAGTATTAGTAGATTTCAAAACCACTAGACAAAAAACACTAGGCAGAAAACTAGCTAACACATAAGAGCCCTGAATGAGAAACTAGAAGAACTAGGATTAATGGACCAATACAGAGGCCCTCCACCCCAGAAAGTGGAATACACATTCTTCTCAAGTGCACATGGACCTTCTCTATAATAGACCATGCCTTAGGATATAAATCTAACTTATACAAAGTCACAAATATAAGGATCATAAGAACCTCTCTATCAGATAACAATGCAAACAGAGAGCAAAGATTGACTGTAAAAAGGTGTGGAGAAAAATCCAACACCCTGGATAGTAAAGAACATGCTACTCAACAAAAGCAGGATCAAAGAGAAAAGCAAGGAAGAAATAAAAAAATACCTTGAGACTAAATGATAATGAAGAGACAAATTGTCAAAATTTATAGGATACAGCATAAGCAGTTATTACAGTCAAATTCATAGCAATACAGACCTATGTTAGGAAAGAGAAAAATGACAAAGTGCACAGCTTAAAGGAACACCTTAAGAATCTGGAAGAACAGAAGCAAAGAAACCCCAAACATTGGCAGAAGACAAGAAATAATAAAATCCAGAGCATAAAAAAACAACATAGAAAAAAAGAAACAATACAAAAAAAATCAATGAGACCAGGATCTGGTTCTTCATAAGAATAAACATGATAGACAAACTGTTGGCAAGACTCACAAAAATAAATAAATAAAAGGAAAACACATCAAATAAAACGGATAACAAATGAAAAGGGAGATATTGCAACAGAATCTCAAGAAATCAAAGACAACGTGAGGGCTTATTATAAGCAATTGTACTCAGTTAAGTTAGAGAACCAGAAGAAATCTTTTAGGAAGTAATAAAGAGGATGTAGAAGCCTAAACAGGCCAACCACATCTAAAAAATTGAAGCAGTAATTAAGAAACTACCCAAGAACAAAAGTTCAGGACTAGATGGTTTTACAAGTGATACTTTCAAACATTCTGAGAAGAATTACTACCATTGATCCTCAGTCTCTTCCAAACATTGAACGGACAGGAATCCTCCCTGACTTTTTTTATGAGGCTAATCATCATACCCATTCCCCAAGCTGACGAAGACACACACCAAGAAAGAAAAACCTACAGACTGATCTCACTAATGAACATGAATGCAAAATCTTCAACAAATTCCTAGCAAACCAAATCCAACAGCACATTAAAAGATTATACACCACGACCAAGTGGGTTTCATCCCAGGGGTGCAAGGATGGTTCAACATACGGCAATCAATCAACATCATACATTGCATCAACAACAAGAAAGACAAAAAATTATATGATCATATAAATAGATGCAGCGAAGGCATTTGAACAAAATCCAACACCCATTCATGATAAAAAACACTCAGCAAAATAGGGTTGGAAGAAACTTTCCTCAAGATAGTTATAGCTATCTATAAAAAGCACACAGCCAACATTATCCTTAATGGTGAAAAACTGAAAGCATTTCCACTAAGGTCTGGAAACCAGGCAAGGCTGTCCACTCTCTATTATCTTATTCAACATATTTCCAGAAGTCCTATCAATAGCAATCAGACAAGAGAAAGGAATAAAAAGAGTTAAAATAGGGAAAGAAGAAATCAAACTCTCTTTGAAGATGATATGTTGATATACATTGAAATCTCTAAAGAGTCACAAGTAAAATTTCTAGAAACAATAAATAAATAGAGCAAAGTGGCCAACTACAAAGTTAATATACAAAAGACAGTAGCATTCCTCTATACAAATAATGAAGTAGAGGAGAAAGAGTTTAAAGATTCAGTCCCATTTAAAATAGTATTCAAAAATATCAAGTATCTAGGAATCAACCTGACAAGAGAAGTGAAAGACCTATACCATATAAACTTCAAAATGTTTCAGAAAGAAATTGAAGAGGAACTACAAAAAAGGAAGAACATCTCAGACTCATGGGTAGAAAGAATAAACATCATCAAAATGATTATCTTACACACATATATACACATATATCCTCTTTGAACATTTCTTAAGTGTATCTAACATATATATTCTCTGTTGTGTATTATGTTTCCCTTTTATTCATATTTCCTAATAGAATACTTTAGAAGAGTACAGATAGTCTCCACGAAGTCTTTGTGCTTTTGATAGAAACAGAATAGTACTTTTTGTTTTATTATCATCCCCTTAGGCCACAATAGTATCCTATGGCACTGTTACTTTTGCATAGGTACATTAAAATAGGAAAATATTAGAAACTAATATTAGAAAATATTAGAAACTAATCCATTAGGGATGAGCACTCAGTAATTTCTTGCTACAGGTGGCCTTACACTCCACATTTGCCTTGGTGACTTGACTTGTACATCAGCCGTTTATCCCTGAATCTTGGTTCCAGCATACTTCTCTGCACCTACACCAGGAATTGACCATCTACCAGTACAGATCCTGGATCTACACCAACTGGCAACAGTATAGTCTTTGCTTTCATTATCTAAAAGAGTTCTGAAAATCAAAGTCTCTTCCAACCCTGAAGAGGGGTGGGGCAGACTCCATTTTAACAGGACACTTTTACATATGATGAGAGGCCCAAGGCCTCCTTCCAGCTCATTTTGATTTGATGTTTGTATCTTTACATTGGCCAAACCTAATAAACCCTAATGTTACAGGAAGACCATAAAGGTAGGATAAATATTATCTATAAATGAATGGAACTATTTTGGCACTTACTTGCTAACATATGAGCTAACCTGCTAATCTAACATGAAAACCATGTTTGAAGAGAACCTTTCCTGAGTCCTTAAAGAAAGAATATAAGATTAGACAAATCAGTGTTCCTGGAGCCTGCAGATGGTCCTAAGGCAGATGCTTCATTTGTAGTGATAACCTGTTTTTAGGCCAGTCTTTATTTTTCCCAACTTTTCCTGCACCTACACACAATATTGTAAACCTTTATCTTTATCTTTAGAGGTATATGCCATAATCTTAGAAACATAAGATGTGAGCTAATTTGTTTTTCTATGAAGTAAATTAGGGAGTGAGGTTTGTTTATTGGTCCTACCCTAATCAATATTTGTTCTCCACCCTAGACTGTAATCTGGTGAGATAATTCTTGGATTATTCCAAACTTGGTATACCTCTCCCAGCCTAGGGTGTGGCCTGGTTTTCATCAATAAAATCAGGGGTTTGAAGAAGGCAGAGGCTAATTCTTAGGTCTTCTTCCACTAACTGCATTAATTATTAGGAGCAGAAGGCTTGGGTAGTTGAATTTTTGCCTGAGTGCTGGTGGATTTCCTGAATACGCTCTTGTACCTTTTCACTGTGTGGATTATTTTCTTCATCAAAGTTTGCTTCCAGATATGTATCTCACCAGATCCTCATTTTGGAGCCCTAAGTTACACTGTCAGACTCCTTCTAAGAAGTTTTCAGGAAGAAATGAAATGTGAATAGATCAATCATAAGATAAATAAAATTCAACAGTGATCAAAGGCTTAAACCAAACACAAATCTTATGTCTTCACTGGCTAGCTAGGTTTTACCAATTAAGCAAAAAGTGTTTCACTGACACTTAAAAAAAATCTTACCATTCTCACACTGTTCTGAACACCTGAAAAAGAGGTGTGTGGGTAAGTGAAGAGACTTCCAAATATGTTCAATGAATTAAATAAAACACCATGATTCTGAAACCAGACTCATGTACACCAAATAAAAACCACTGCCCATATTTCTTTTTTTAATTAATAACTATTTAAACACATTGTTTATAAACATGATTGTGGTTGGGTTTCAGTCATGTAAAGAACAACCCTCTTTACCAGTGCAACATTCCCATCACCAATGTCCCAAATCTCCCTCCTCCCCAACCCACCATCGACTTCACTCTAGACAGGCTTTCTACTTCCCTCATTCATTCACATTGTTATGATAGTTCTCAATGTAGTTATTTCTCTAACTGCACTCATCACTCTTTGTGGTGAGCTTCATGTAGTGAGCTGGAATTATCAGCCCTCCTCTCTTTTGACTCTGAAAATTATTGCAATAATATCTTTCATTTTTCTTAAAATGAAAGTCTCACTCCATAGATGAGTGAGACAATTCTGCGTCTATCTCTCTCCTTCTTACTTATTTCACTCAGCAAAATAGATTACCTATACATTCATATATTGAAAAATTTCATGACTTCATCTCTCCTGACAGCTGCATAATATTCACAGTTTCTTTACCATTTATCTGTTGAAGGGTATCTTGTTTGTTTCCAGCGTCTGGTAATTGTAAATAGTGCTGCAATAAATATAAGTGTAAGGAAGAGATTTTTGTATTGTATTTTTGTGTTTCTAGGGTATATCCCTAGGATTGTATGGGAGCTCAATATCCAGTTTTGGGGGGAATTACTGCCCATATTTATGATGAATATAAATGTAAAAGTCTTCAAGAACTTACCAGCAAATTTAATTTAATAATCAATGAAGAGATGCATATACCATGACCAAATGAAATTGATTACAGGTATGCAACGAGAATTCAAAATACGCAAATAAATTACCAGGATACACTGCATAAAAATCACATGACCTCAACAGAAAAATAAATGTATATGACAAGACTCAATAATCATTTTTAATTATTTTTATATATAATTTTTATTTTGAACATAGTGGCTTACATATTGTTGACAATAATATTTTAGGTACATATTTACATAAAATCAGGGGGATGGCGTGCCTCGGCTGAGGTGTGTCCTTTCTGCTGGTGTTGTGGACAAGAGACTGTTGCTGGTTTCCTTAGCTTGGCAGACATTTGGGGGCTTCCCTGGGCATCTCCTGATGGCTTGCCTCGGCTGAGGTGAGTGTTTGGGGGCCGAAGTTGCGAATAAGGCTGACTGCTGGGGCCCCCCTAGGCTCGGCAGACATTTTGGGACCTCCCCCACCCTGCATCAACCTGGGAACTTTGGTCTCCTCCAGCATTAATCCCTTCAAGGCGTGCCTCGGCTGAGGCATGTCCTTTCTGCTGGTGTTGTGGACAAGAGACTGTTGCTGGTTTCCTTAGCTTGGCAGATATTTGGGGGCTTCCCTGGGCATCTTCTGATGGCTAGCCTCGGCTGAGGTGAGTGTTTGGGGGCCGGAGCGCGGCTGCTCCACTTCGCTTCGTGGCCGCGCACTCCACCTAGCCAATGAGTACCACCACAACACGTAGAAAAACCCACAGTGTAAGTGTGACAACAGACCAACTTTAACCATAGAGAATGAAGATGGAAACTCTGATGACCCAACAATGGCCAACTACCTAAGCAATCTTTCAGAAATGGAGTTTAGAGAAGAAATATGGAGGTTGCTCAAAGAAATCAAAGAAATTATAAATCAGAACACTAATAAAAATCAAGAAAATATGAAGATAGAAATCAGAAAACTCCAAAAAGAAATATCAGATCAGATAACAGGTCTGAAAAACTCAGTAGACAAATTGAAGAACATAATGGATGAGTTTTCCAATAGGTTAAAAGCAGCTGAGGATAGAATGAGTGCTTTAGAAGACGAGATGCATAACAACTTTACACAGCAGAAGAGATTGGAAAAAAGCCTTAAATCAAAGGATCAGACAATGGAAAATTTACTGAAAGAATATGACCAGATGAAAATAGAAGTCTTTGATAAGCTCAACAGAAACAACTTTAGAATCATTGAAGTCCCAGAGACGCAAGAAGAAAATCTTCAGGAAGAATCAATGGTCAAGAACATCATCACAGAGAAACTACCAGAGCTAAAGAAAACATGTGACCAAATCCTGCATGCCCGAAGAGTACCAGCTAAAAAAAAATTCCATGAGAAACACCCCAAGACACATCCTAGTCACCATGATGAAACCCACAGATAGATATAGAATACTGCAAGCAGCAAGATCGAAAAGGGAAATTACATTCGAGGGAGCATCCTTGAAATTTACAGCAGACATGTCAATAGAAACACTCAAGGCCAGAAGGCAGTGGTGGGATATAGTGGCAACACTCAATGAAATAAATGCTTCGCCAAAAGTACTGCACCCAGTAAAACTCACTTTCAGGTTTGAAGGATGTATACATAGCTTCACAGATAAACAACAGCTCAAAAAATTTGCAGACTCAAAACCAGCCTTAAAAGAAAAACTGAAATATCTACACTAAAAACAAGACAGAACAAAAAACACACCAAACTTCTACACAAAGATGGCAATAAATCCCATGACAATTATTTCTCTCAATGTCAATGGACTAAATTCACCAGTTAAGAGGCACAGAGTGTCTAAATGGATCAAAATACTGAAGCCAACCTTCTGCTGTCTACAAGAAACACACCTGAATAGTCAGAATAAACATAGACTCAAAATCAAAGGCTGGAGGAAGATCATTCAAGCAAACAACACCCTTAAAAAAGCGGGGGTGGACATACTAATATCAGATGACACAAACTTTATACTCAGAAAAGTTGTAAGGGACAAAGATGGATATTATGTACTAATCAAGCGATTTGTACAGCAAGAAGAAATCACTCTTCTAAACATATACGCACCGAATGAGGGTCCAGCAAAGTATTTAATACAATTGTTGACAAATCTGAAGAAGGATATCACTAATAACACAATAATTGTGGGAGACCTAAACACAGGCTTGTCAACGCTTGATAGGTCAACCAAATGGAAACCCAACAATAATATACTAGACCTGAAAAGAGAAATGGAAGAAAGTGGCCTAGTAGATATATATAGGGCACTCTATCCTCAGAAACCTGGATACACATTCTTTTCCAATGTACATGGATCATTCTCCAGAATAGATCACGTACTGGCACATAAAAAATACCTCCATAAAATAAAAAAGATAGACATTTTGCAGGCTGCCTTTGCTGACCACAAGACTCTGAAGTTAGATGTGAACTGCAAAGGGACACAGAAGAAAAAATTTAACACATGGAAGTTAAACAGCCTCATACTGAATAACCAGTGGGTCCGAGATGAAATCAAGGAGGAAATCAAAAGGTTCCTGGAAACAAATGACAATAAAGACACAAACTATCAGAACTTATGGGACACAGAAAAAGCAGTACTGAGAGGAAATTTTATAGCTTTGCAAGCACACATCAGGAAGGAAGAAGGAGCTTACCTGTGTAGCTTAATGACACAGCTAATAGAACTAGAAAGTGCTCAACAAAAGGACCCAAAAATAGGGAGACAGAAGGAAATAACAAATCTGAGAGCAGAAATCAACGAAGTGGAAACCCAAAAAACAATCCAAAAGATCAATGAAAGCAGAAGTTGGTTCTTTGAAAAAATAAACAAAATTGATAGACCATTGGCAAAACTCACAAAGCAAAAGAGAGAGAGAAACTTGATAACGCGTATTAGAAATGAAAAGGGGGAGATCACTATAGATACTGCAGAGATTCAAAGGGTATTCAGAGAATACTTTGAGAAACTCTATGCCACTAAATATGAGAACCTGGAAGAAATGGATAAATTTCTGAACTCATATAACCTTCCACGGTTGAATAAAGAAGAGGTAGCATATTTAAACACCCCCATCACTATTGAGGAAATTAAAACTGTAATCAAAAATTTGCCCAAAAACAAAAGCCCAGGCCCTGATGGATTCACGAATGAATTCTTTCAAACCTTTCAAGAGGAACTACTACCAATCCTGGCCAGGCTCTTTTATGAAATCGAAAAAACAGGAACGCTTCCAAATAGCTTTTATGAAGCTAATATCACCTTAACACCAAAACCTGATAGAGATGCTGCCAAAAAAGAAAATTACAGACCAATATCCCTGATTAAAACAGATGCAAAGATCCTCAACAAAATCCTGGCGAACAGGATCAAGTGCCTCATCAAGAAGATCATTCATTTTGATCAAGTTAGTTTCATCCCAGGAATGCAAGGCTGGTTAAACATCTATAAATCTATCAATATAATACACAACATAAACAACAACAAAAATAAAAATCACATGGTCATATCAATAGACGCAGAAAAAGCATTTGATAAGGTTCAACACCCATTCTTGATGAAAACTCTCAGCAAGATAGGAATAAAAGGAACCTTTCTCAATATAGTCAAAGCCATCTACCAGAAGCCAGTGGCAAATATTATCCTCAATGGAGAAAAACTAAAATCCTTTCCTCTAAATTCTGGTACAAGACAAGGCTGTCCTCTCTCACCACTCCTATTCAACATAGTACTGGATGTACTTGCTATAACGATTAGGCAAGAAAAAAGATATCAAGTGATTCCAGATAGAAAAGGAAGAAGTCAAGCTATCACTGTTTGCAGATGACATGATACTCTACTTAGAAAACCCTAAAGACTCTACCAAAAAGCTTCTATAAATAATAGATTCTTATAGCAAAGTGGCAGGCTAGAAAATTAACACACAAAAATCAATGGCCTTTTTATACACTAATAATGATAGGGAAGAAATGGACATTAAGAGAACAATCCCATTCACAATAGTGCCACACAAACTCAAATATCTTGGAGTCAACCTGACTAAAGATGTGAAGGATCTATACAAAGAAAACTACAAAACACTGATCCAACAAATAAGAGAGGACACGCAGAAATGGAAACACATACCATGCTCATGGATTGGCAGGATCAACATCATTAAAATGCCAATACTTCCAAAAGCATTGTACAGATTTAACGCGATTCCTCTGAAGATACCCATGACATTCTTCAAAGAAGTGGATCAAATACTTCTGCAATTCATCTGGAACAACAAACAACCTCGAATAGCTAAAGCACTCCTTGGGAAAAGGAATATGGGAGGCATTACTTTCCCCAATTTTAAGTTGTATTACAAAGCAACAGTTATAAAAACAGCATGGTATTGGAATAAAGACAGACCCTCAGATCAGTGGAATAGGCTTGAATACTCAGAGAAGGTTCCTCAGACATATAACCACCTTGTTTTTGATAAAGGAGCAAGAAATCCTAAATGGAGCAGGGAAAGCCTATTCAACAAGTGGTGTTGGCCCAACTGGTTAGCCACTTGCAAAAAAGCGAACTCAGATCCACAGCTAACACCATGTACAAAGGTAAAATCCAAATGGATTAAAGACCTTGATATCAGAACTGAAACTAAAAGGTATATAGAACAACATGTAGGTGAAACACTCCAGGACATTGAGACTAAAGGCATCTTTAAGGAGAAGACAGCACTTTCCAAACAAGTGGAAGCAGAGATAAACAGATGGGTCTATATTAAGCTGAGAAGCTTCTGCATCTCAAAGGAAATAGTGCCCAGACTACAAAGGCCACCCACTGAGTGGGAGAAATTATTCACCCAATACTCATCAGGTAAAGGGCTAATATCCAAAATTTACAAGGTACTGACAGAACTATACAAGAAAAAAACAACTAACCCCATCAAAAACTGGGGAGAAGAAATGAACAGACACTTTGAAAAAGAAGAAAGGCAAATGGCCAAAAGGCACATGAAAAGATGTTCAACATCACTAATCGTCAGGGAGATGCAAATCAAAACTACTATGAGGTACCACCTCACGCCACTGAGATTGGCACACATCACAAAAAAGGAAAACAAGCAGTGCTGGCGGGGATGTGGAGAGAAAGGAACTCTTTTTCACTGCTGGTGGGAATGCCGTCTAGTACAACCTTTATGGAAAGCGATATGGAGATTCCTTCAGAAACTGGAAATTGAGCTTCCATACGATCCAGCTATACCACTCCTAGGAATATACCCAAAGAACACAAAAATACAATACAAAAATCCCTTCCTTACTCCTATATTCATTGCAGCACTATTTACAATAGCCAGACTCTGGAAACAACCAAGATGCCCTTCAACAGATGAGTGGCTGAAGAAACTTTGGTACATATACACAATGGAATACTATGCAGCCATCAGGAGAGATGAAGTCATGAAATTTTCCTATACATGGATGTACATGGAATCTATTATGTTGAGTGAAGTAAGTCAGAGGCAGAGAGAAAAACGCAGAATGGTTTCACTCATCTATGGGCTTTAAGAAAAATGAAAGACATTTTTAACAGTATCTCAGAGACAAGAGAGATGAGGGCTGGTAGGTGCAGCTCAGGACATGTAGCTCATCACATAGAGTGATGAGTGTAGTTGCAGAGATGACTACACTGAAAACTATCATAACAATGTGAATGAATGAGGGAAGTAGAAAGCCTGTCTCGAGTACAGGTGTAGGGGGGTGGGGAGGAGGGAGATCTGGGAAATTGGTGGTGGGAATGTTGCACCGGTGAAGGGGGGGTGTTCTTTACATGACTGTAATCATACAACTATAATCATGTCTGTAATCACGGTGTTTAAATAAAGATTAAAAAAAATCAGGGGGATTCCCATCACTGATTTGTCCTCCCTATACCTCCCTTTTCGTCCTACCTCCCACATACTCCTTTCTCACCCCCGGGTCTGCTAGAAAATGTGGTCCTCTCTGTACCTAGCTTACAACTTAGTAGTCTTGCACCTGTTTGGTCTTGGTGCCTCCCTTATTTCCCCTTCTAACTGGGAGACAGGACTAGATAGTTCAAGTTATGTGATTTTGTTTGAAGAAGAGAAAAGTAATAAACTGGGGTAAAAGTCTAATACGCAGAAAATGTGTGGGATTTTCTAGAGGCTCTCATCATCGGTTTAAGAGATGAAGGAGAAAAATAAGGTGTAACACCCCAACAGTACAAAAAGAATTGTCAAATATCCAGTGAGCACTCCAACAATAACAACGATAAGCATCACATAAATAGCCATGGTCTTGAGATAAAAAAAACATGGCAGGACATATAAAGAAAGAAAAGAAACGAAGGAAAAAAATAAATATAAATGGGGACAACAACTTCAATAACCACACCAAAACAAGGAAATCGACAAGAAGTAGATGGGTAAATAAAAAAAAATAATAAAATGAGTATTTTAAAAAATAATATATATAAAAAATGTTTTGTGCTTTTTGCATTTTTTCCCTCCTGCAATGGCACAGTAAATATTGGGGTCATTCAAAAAAGGAATTCACTTGGCCTAAGAGATATGGGGTTTCTCCGTCCTTGGAGTATATTGTCATGGGATTAACTATAGACTCCATTCAGGTTCATTTACTCTCCCCTTGGTGCTTTCGTGGTGTTTGGAAGGCTTCTGCTCTTTTTTGTTTCCCATTGGCCTGAGTAATTACTTTCCATCCTTTTATTCTAAGGCTGTGCTTATCTTGTAGTTATAGGTGTGTTTCTTGCAGACAGCAGAAGTCTGGTTTATATTTCCTATCCAGTTCTCTACTATGTGTCTTTTAATTGGAGAGTTTAGTCCATTAACATTTAGGGAGATTATTGAAATAGAAGACTGTTGTGTAGTTGTGTTGTGTGGAGTGGTTGTTATTACAATCGATGATTTGGATTGTGTAATTCGTCTCTGAGTAGGTCGTTTAGGATCGGCTTTGTTTGCAGAAATAGTTCAAGTTCATTCTTGTTTGGAATGTTTTTAGTCTGCCCTCCCAAATGAATGATAGTTTTGCTGGGTATTGGACCCTAGGTTGGAAATTTCTTTCATTCAGTCATTTAAATATATCATTCCACTGTCTTCTTGCTTGAATTATTTCAAATGGGAGATCTGGTTTGACGCTTATGTCCCTTCCTTTGTACTTGAGTGTTTTTTTCTCCCTTATTGCTTTAAGGAGTTCCTCTTTCTCTTTGTTTTTTTTTTTTGTTTTTTTTTTTTTGTTTGTTTTTTGCCATTTGGATTACTATATGTCTTGGTGTTGGTTTATTAGGGTTTATTATATTAGGGACTCTCTTCATGGATTTGCACTGGTTTCTTTCCAGAGGGTGGGAAATTTCTCTGCTATTGTTTCCCTGACTACTTGTTTTTCCCCTTTCCCTATTTTCTCCCCTTCTGGTATACCCACAATTTTTAGATTTTTCTTTTTTCCTTGTTCATTAGATACTGGACTTTTCCTTCCAGTGCTTTGCCTTTTATTTCTTTGTTGGTTTCTTGATCATTTTTTGTTTGCAGTTTTCCTTTGAGTTCCTCAATGTGCTTCTCCAACTCTGTGTTTCTGCTCATAAGTTTTGTTACTTTGTCTTTTAATTACTTCAATTCTTTTTGTATGGAATCTCTCATGTTCTTTAAAATTTCTTCTTTAATTTGGCTGATTTGTTCATCCGTAGATTTTTTTATATGCAGTAGCTAGTGTTTCTTTAATTTCTTTTTATCAATTCTTGCATTTCCTTCTTCATGGCTCCTTTTAGGTCTCCTTCCCATGGATCTGTGGAAAGTTTTGAAGTATATGAGCAATTTATTTGAATTCAGAATAATTGCAATTTGTTTTGTTTTGTTTTGTGGCCACACTCGGCAACAGTCAGGGTTTACTCCTGGCTCTGTGCTTAGAAGTCACTCCTGGCAGGGTTGGGAGACAATACGGGATGCAGGGGATTAAACCCAGTTCTGTCCCTGGTTGGAAACATGCAAGGCAAATGTTTACCTATCACTCCAGCTCCAGGAATTGAAATTTTACTGATATCAATATATTAGATACCAATAAGTTCTAGAGTCAGAAAATCTTAAAGTATTTTTTCAGTCCTTTCAAAAAGGACAAAAAATATGGGATCAGAGAGAGCACAGTGGGGAGGGAACTTGCCTTGCATGAAGCCATTGTTGTTAGATCCCTAGCATCCCATATAGTCCCCTGACCTTGCCAAGAGAAATTTCTCATCCTAGAGCCAAGTGTAAGCCATGAACATAACCTATTATGGCCTAATCAGAAATTTTCTAAGTATCTTAATTTTTGTAGTATCTTATTGAGTGTTTTATATACAGTTATTATTTATCAACAGATCTCTAATTTATTTGGTGGTATTTTTCCTGTGCTATTTCTTAATTAACACACCTGACCTTAGCCATGCATAGTTATGTGTGTTATGGTGGGTAAATCTAATTGAGAATGTAAATGCTCTGAATTGAGAGTAAAATAATTTATTAATTAAAGACATATCTGTAAGGATCAGAGGGATGGAATTGGATATTTTCTCACATATTTTTATTATTATACTTACGATTAGCGACGATCCAGAAGAATCACGAGTCCACATTCCATTGCTTTCGGAAAACTTGCTTTCTTCCAAAGGAGTTTTTTTAAGTGTTATAAGATTGCCCACTGTGAATTTAGACTATTTTTTACTCCTTAAAAGTTACTGAGGTTTAAGGGGTGAGCCTCATGTGATTATGACATGTAAGTGAGTGAGTGTGAGTGAACATGTGGGAGCATGAGTGTGTAAAATTATATATAACTATGAGTATGACTATGAGTGTATGTATGAATATGAAAATATGTAGAGGACACATGTCTCATTGGGATTATATGTGTGAGAGTATAGATGAGTAAGAGAGCATATGTTGGGGGCATATGTTTCATTGGAATTGTGTATGTGAGAATGTGAATATAAGAACATATGTGGAGGGCACATGTTTCACTGACACTGATATCACTGGGATGTCACACCTTAATTGTCTGCAGTGTGGGACTTTGGACAATATGGTGATAGTCTTTCTGCTGTGGCTGTGGCACCATCTGCACAGTGACAGCTTTTACTTTTTACCCACTACTCATTCCTAGAAATTCAATATAAAAATACTTGGAGAAATGTAGAAATGCTGTGAATTGTACTACTCATTATGAAGTGATTTGTAATACTGGAGACTATAAATCAAGTGATCCAGATTGGAGAAGAACAGTGTCTCCTTACTTACATGAATTTTTGTCCAGGATATATCTAAGAAAAGGATTACTTAGACTTTCAATTCATGACCCCTGTGTGCTGTTTGGGAGGCTGCCTACCAACCGTCATATAGGAAAAGAAAAAGAAGAAACCATTAGTGTGAATGTTGGTATTGTCCAGAGTAATGTTTGAGGGTTCCTTTCTATGTTTTAGATCACACTTTAAAGGAAATCACAGCAACTGAAATCACCTAGTTTTCAATTTTATCATGGAAAGTCTGAGAATATTAGCAAGGACATACTACCAAAAAATGTCAGAATACAAAACCACCCATTTTTTAGGTGAAAGAGGAATTTGCTCTATAATAGTAAGTTCTTGATCAGTAGAAAATTTGTAGATAATGTGACCTTTTTTGAGAAAATGGCAAAGAATACTTTTGTGTTGATTATTCTCATGTTGCTACAAAGCCTGCAGAGTACATGATGCTCCCTAAAGAACTTGGGTGACTTTGTCATAAAAAGACAGGACTTGGTGCCATCTGTGAATGAGAAACAGGAATCACACTTGCTCTGGCCCCACAACAGAAATTTTAATTGGAAAGAACTAGAATTAGAGCAGTTTTAGAATGTTGATTCTGTGAGTGTTTCTTCCCTGGAAATTAAAGTGTATGGATTTAGAGAACAAAATGAGTGATTTAAAATTTCTTTGAATTAAGATTATAATAGTTAATTTCTTTTCAAAGATTTCTGAAAATTAATTTGATTTTCATCTACATATAAAAGTAATTTTTTGTATTATTTTTTTATTTGTCAGAATTATTAAATCCTTCAGAAGTATACTTCTCCTTAGCCTCACAATGTAGTTTTTTTCTGGTTGGAGATGCAGAACTGAAAATCATAAAGGTTAACTAACTTGGTAGAGGGTAATAATAAAAGAACCAGGATTATTACCTGAAACCAGAGCTCACTTTCTTTTTTTATGTAATTATCTTTATTTAAACACCGTGATTACAAAAAATGATTATACTTGTATGATTACAGTCATGTAAAGAACAACCCCTTCACCAGTGCAACATTCCCACCACCAATATTCCAGAGCTCCCTTCTCCCCACCCTCCTACACCTAAGCTTCTCAGCTTAATATAGTCCCATCTGTTTATCTCTGCTTCCACTTGTTTGGAAAGTGCTGTCTCCTCCTTAAAGATGCCTTTTGTCTCAATGTCTTGGAGTGTTTCAGGTACATGTTGTTCTATATACCTTATAGTTTCAGATCTGATATCAAGGTCTTTAATTCATTTGGATTTTACCTTTGCACATGGTGTTAGCTGGGATCTGAGTTCCCTTTTTTGCAAATGGCTAACCAGTTGGGCCAACACCACTTGTTAAATAGGCTTTCCTTGCTCCACTTAGGATTTCTTGCTCCTTTATCAAAACCTAGGTGGTTATATGTCTGAGGAACCTTCTCTGAGTACTCAAGCCTATTCCACTGATCTGAGGGTCTGTCTTTATTCCAATACCATGCTGTTTTTATAACTATTGCTTTGTAATACAGCTTAAAATTGGGGAAAGTAATGCCTCCCATATTCCTTTTCCCAAGGAGTGCTTTAGCTATTCGAGGTTGTTTATTGTTCCAGATGAATTGCAGAAGTATTTGATCCACTTCTTTGAAGAATGTCATGGGTTTCTTCAGAGGAATCGTGTTAAATCTGTACAATGCTTTTGGAAGTATTGGCATTTTAATGATGTTGATCCTGCCAATCCATGAGCATGGTATGTGTTTCCATTTCTGCGTGTCCTCTCTTATTTGTTGGATCAGTGTTTTGTAGTTTTCTTTGTATAGATCCTTCACATCTTTAGTCAGGTTGACTCCAAGATATTTGAGTTTGTGTGGCACTATTGTGAATGGGATTGTTCTCTTAATGTCCATTTCTTCCCTATCATTATTAGTGTATAAAAAGGCCATTGATTTTTGTGTGCTAATTTTGTAGCCTGCCACTTTGCTATATGAATCTACTATTTCTAGAAGTTTTTTGGTAGAGTCTTTAGGGTTTTCTAAGTAGAGTATCATGTCATCTGCAAACAGTGATAGCTTGACTTCTTCCTTTTCTATCTGGAATCCCTTGATATCTTTTTCTTGCCTAATCATTATAGCAAGTACTTCCAGTACTATGTTGAATAGGAGTGGTGAGAGCGGACAGCCTTGTCTTGTACCAGAATTTAGAGGGAAGGATTTTAGTTTATCTCCATTGAGAATAATATTTCCCACTAGCTTCTGGTAGATGGCTTTAACTATATTGAAAAAGGTTCCTTTTATTCCTATCTTGCTGAGAGTTTTCATGAAGAATGTGTGTTGAACTTTATCAAATGCTTTTTCTGCATCTATTGATATGACCATGTGATTTTTATTTTTCTTGTTGTTTATGTTGTGTATTATGTTGATAGATTTACGGATTTTAAACCAGCATTGCATTCCTGGGATGAAAGCTACTTGATCAAAGTGAATGATCTTCTTGATGAGGCAATGGATCCTGTTCGCCAGGATTTTGTTGAGGATCTTTGCATCTGTGTTAATCAGGGATACTGGTCTGTAATTTTCTTGTTTGGCAGCATCTCTATCAGGTTTTGGTGTTAAGGTGATGTTGGCTTCATAAAAGCTATTTGGAAGTATTCCTGTTTTTTCAATTTCATAAAAGAGCCTGGCCAGGATTGGTAGTAGTTCCTCTTGAAAGGTTTGAAAGAATTCATTCGTGAATCCATCAGGGCCTGGGCTTTTGTTTTTGGGCAAATTTTTGATTACAGTTTTAATTTCCTCAATAGTGATGGGGGTGTTTAGATATGCTACCTCTTCTTTATTCAACCGTGGAAGGTTATATGAGTTCAGAAATTTATCCATTTCGTCCAGGATCTCGTATTTAGTGGCATAGAGTTTCTCAAAGTATTCTCTGAATACCCTTTGAATCTCTGCAGTGTCTGTAGTGATCTCCCCCTTTTCATTTCTTTTTTTTTTTTAAGATTTGGGAGGCCTTATCTTATCTTTTATTTATTTTATTTTATTTTCTTCAGAGCAAACTAAAGTTGTTTTTTTTGTTTGTTTTTTTTTAAAGTAAGAATTCATTTAAAGGACAAAATTGATTAACATAATGAGGTAAACTAATATAATATAGTGACATAACATAACATATAATATAATTGATATAATAATAATACATGTAAGTCAAAGAAAATTTCTGATTAAAAACACAATTTTTTTTCATAATGGCTTACATATCTTTCACTGTAGTATTTTGGGTACATATTCACATTGAATCAGGGGAATACCCATCACCTAATATGTCCTCTTCTCAATCAAAAATCAAATAAGCTGAAAATAGGCAGAGTCCTGTCTAGAGGCTTCCAACCTCAGTTTGAGAGAGGATGTAAAAAAAGTAATTAAAATACCACAACAATACACAAAAAAAATATCGAATTAAATAACCGATAAGCACCACAGCAATAAAGACAGGCACCACACAATAATCTCGGTTCTGAAATCAAATCATACTCAAGTGCAAAAAAGAAAGAGAAAGACAAAACAAAATAAAATAAAATAATATTGGAGACATCAACCGTAATCTCCACACCAAAATAAAGACATCAATAAAATAGATCATTTATTCTCCTCTTGCTGCTTTCGTGGTATGTGGAAGACTTCTACTTTATCTTGGATGGTAAAATCAGTCCTGTTTCTAAAGATCTTGGTGGCTGTGCAGATCAGGGAATGGAGTTTATGAAGTCTTTCTTTGTGGTTCTAGCAGTTATGCTTCTTCAATGTCATTTTTTTGTTTTTTATGTGCTCTAGGTGTTTCAGAATAGTGCTACCATTCTGTGTTTTTCTTTCGTCTTCTGACTTACTTCGTTTAACATAACATGATCTAGGTCCATCCACGTTGCTGCAAAGTCTGTGATTGTATCATTTCTAACTGCCATGTAATATTCCATTGTATATATGTACCACATCTTAATGATCCATTCATCTGTTGTTGGACATCGAGGTTGGTTCCAAGATTTGGCTATTATACTGAGTGCTGCAATAAATAGTGGGGTGCATATGTATTTTGGAATGAATGTCCTTCCATCTTGGGGATATATGCCTAGGAGAGCAATTGCTGGGTCAAATGGCAGCTCAATTCTAAGTTCTTTGAGCACTCTCCAGACTTTTCTCCATAGATGTTGGACCAAGGGGCATTCCCACCAGCAATGAATGAGAGTTCCTTTCATACCACATCCTCTCCAACAAAGGTTGTTCCCATTATTTTTGATGTGAGCCAACCTCACTGGTGTGAGGTGGTATCTCATTGTTGTCTTGATTTGGATCTCCCTGATGATGAGCGAAAGTGAGCATGTTTTCATGTGTTTGTTGGCCATCCTTCTCTCTTCCTCAGAGAAATGTCTATTCATTTCGTCTCCCCATTTTTTTATGGCTTCGTTTGGTTTTGAAGGGCTCAGGTTTCTGAGCGCTTTGTATGTTCTAGATATCAGCCCTTTATCTGATATATCAAGTGAAAAGATTTTTTCCCATTCTGTTAGCTGTCTTCTTGCATTAAGTAGGGTTTCTTTTGCCATGCAGAAGCTTTTTAGAGTCCCATTTGTTTATAGTTGATGCTAACGTTTTTGCCATTGGTGCTCCGGTCTCAAAGACCCTTTTGATATAAAGGTCTTCGAGTGTTCTGCCTATTTTATTCTCGATAAACTTTATAGATTCAGGTCTGATTTCCAGATCTTTGATCCATTTTGAGTTGACTTTTGTATAAGGAGTGAGATATGGGTCGATTTTCACTTTTGTGCATATGAGTTTCCAGTTGTACCAACACCATTTGTTGAATAGGCTTTCTTTGTTCCATTTCATATTCTTGCCTCTTTTATCAAATATTAGTTGGCTATATATCTGGGGGTTTATGTCTGGGAATTCTGTTCTAATCCACTGGTCTGAGGTCCTGTCTCTGTTCCAGTACCATGCTGTTTATATTACTATGGCTTTATAGTATAGTTTCAAGTTAGGTAAGGAGATACCTCCCAACTTCTCATTTTTCAGAATGTGTTTAGCTATCCTGGGTCTTTTATGGTTCCAAATGAATTTTATAATTGATTGTTCTATTTCTTTAAAGAATTGTGTCTGGATTTGGATAGGGATTGCATTAAATCTATATAGTAGTTTGGGTAGGATAGTCATTTTGACTATGTTAATCTACCTATTCATGAGGATGGGATGTTCTTCCATTTTTTTAGATCGTCTTCAATTTCTTTCTGAAGTGTTTTGAAGTTTCCCTGGTATAGATCTTTCACTTCTCTTGTAAGGTTGATTCCTAGGTATTTGATATTTTTTGATACTATCTTAAATGGAATTGTATTTTTAATCTCTCTCTCATCAACTTCATTGTTTGTATATAAAAACGCTACTGTCTTTTGTGTATTGACTTTGTATCCAGCCACTTTACTGTATTGGTTGATTGTTTCTAGGAGTTTTTCTGTGGATTCTTTAGGGTTTTTGATGTATATCATCATATCATCAGCAAATAGAGCTAGCTTGTGTTCCTCTTTCCCTACTTGAATTCCTTTGATTCCCTTCTCTTGTCGGATTGCTATTGCTAGGACTTCTAAGGTTATATTGAATAAGAGTGGAGAGAGTGGACAGCCTTGCCTAGTTCCTGACCTTAGTGGGAATGCTTCTAGCTTCTCGCCATTAAGTATAATGTTGGCTGTAGGCTTTTCATAAATAGCTGTAACTATCTTAAGGAAGGTGCCTTCTAACCCTATTTTGCTGAGTGTCTTTAACATGAACGGATGTTGGATTTTGTCAAACGCCTTCTCTGCATCGATTGATATGATCATGTGGTTTTTGTCCTTCATGTTGTTGATGTGGTGTATAATGTTTATTGATTTGTGTATGTTGAACCAACCTTGCATTCCTGGTATGAATCCCACTTGATCGTGATGTATGATCTTTTTGATGAGGTGTTGGATTCGGTTTGCTAAGATTTTGTTAAGTATCTTTGCATCAATGTTCATTAGTGAGATTGGTCTGTAGTTTTCTTTTTTGGTGGTGTCTTTGCCTTCTTTAGGAATGAGTGTGATATTAGCCTCATAAAAGGAGTTGGGGAGGATTCCTGTTTTTTCTATGGTTTTGAAAAGCCTATGGAACAGTGGTAATAAGTCTTCTTGAAATGTTTGATAGAATTCACCTGTAAATCCATCTGGGCCTGGGCATTTGTTCTTAGGGAGTCTTTTAATTACGTCTTCAATTTCCTCTGAAGTGATTGGACTGTTTAGAGTTTCTAGGTCTTCCTTTTCCAGTCTTGGAAGAGGGTGTTTGTCCAAGAATCTGTCGATTTCTGGTGGGTTCTCTAGCCTAGTTGAATATAGTTGTTCATAATATGATCTCATGATATGTTGTATTTCTTGGGGTTCTGTTGTAATCTCTCCCCTTTCATTCGTGATCCTAGTGATTTGGGTGTTTTCCCTCTTTTTTTGGTAAGTTTTGCCAATGGTTTGTCTATCTTATTTATTTTTTCGAAAAACCAACTCCTGGTCTCATTGATTTTTTGTATTGTTTTCTTAGTCTCTATGTTGTTTATTTCTGCTCTGGTTTTTATGATTTCTTGCCTTCTGGTTGTGGTTGGATTTCTCTGTTGCTGTTGTTCCAATTCTTTGAGGTGATCTTTTAAACTGTTGGTTTTGTTATTTTCCTGTTTCTTAACATAGGCCTGTAATGCTATGAGTTTCCCCCTAAGTACTGCTTTTGCTGTATCCCATAAATTCTGACATGTTGTCTCTTCATTGTCATTCATCTCAAGGAATCTTTTTATTTCCTCCTTGAGTTGTTCTTTGATCCAGCTGTTGTTAAGCAGTATGTTATTCAATTTCCAGTTATTAGTTTTCCTCCATTGCTTCTTCTTGACATCAATTTTAAGCTCTGTTGCATAGTGATCTGAAAGGGTACTTCTAATGATCCTTATCTTTGTGGTCTTATATAGGTTGGCTTTGTATCCTAAGACATGATCTATTCTGGAGAAAGTTCCATGTGGGTGTGAGAAGAATGTGTATTCTACTTTCTGGGGATGGAGGGCTCTATATAAGTCTATTAGCCCTAATTCTTCTAATTTTTCATTTAGAGCTCTTATTTCTTTACTATTTTTCTGTTTGGAGGATCTGTCCAGTGGTGATAGTGGAGTATTGAGGTCCTCTACTATTATCACAATTCCCTTCATGTGTTTTTCCAGGTTTGTCAGTAGTTGCCTCACATATTTTGGTGATTTTACATTAGGTGCATAGATATTGACCAGGGTTAGCACTTCTTGATCTAATGTTCCCCTGATCAGTAAGTAGTGCCCCTCTTTGTCTCTGATCACTTTCTTGAGGTTGAATACAATTTGGTCTAATATAAGAATGGCTGTCCCTGCTCTTTTTTGTTTTCCATTGGCCTGAATAATTACTTTCCATCCTTTAATTCTAAGCCTGTGCTTATCCTGTAACTGTAGGTGTGTTTCTTGCAGACAGCAGAAGTCCGGTTTATTTTTCCTAACCCAGTTCTCTACTATGTGTCTTTTAATTGGAGAGTTTAGTCCATTAACATTTAGGGAAATTATTGATAAAGAGGACTGTTGTGCAGTTGTATTGTGTGGCGTGGTTGTTGTTACAATCGGGGGTTTGGATTGTGTAATTCGTCTCTGAGTAAGTCCCTTAGGATCGGCTTAGTTTGCACAAATAGTTCAAGTTCGTTCATATTTGTGAATGTTTTTAGTCTGCCCTCCCATATGAATGATAGTTTTGCTGGGTATTGGACCCTGGGTTGGAAATTTCTTTCACTCAGTCGTTTAAATACGTCATTCCACTGTCTTCTTGCTTGAATTATTTCAAATGGGAGATCTGGTTTGATTCTTATGTCCTTTCCTTTGTACTTGAGGTTTTTTTTCTCCCTTATTGCTTTCAGGAGTTCCTCTTTCTCTTTGTTTTTCGCCATTTGGATTATTATGTGTCTTGGTGTGAGTTTATTAGGGTCTATTTTATTAGGGACTCTCTTGACTTCTTGGATTTGTCCTAAATTGTCTTTCCAGAGGGTGGGAAAGTTCTCTGTTATTATCTCCCTGACTACTTGTTCTTCCCCCTTCCCTATTTCTTCCCCTTCTGGTATACCCACAATTCTTAGATTGTTTCTTTTGTCCTTGTTCATTAGATATTGGATTTTTCCTTCCAGTGCTTTGCCTTTTATTTCTTTGTTGGTTTCTTGATCATTTTTATATTGCAGTTTTCCTACGAGTTCATCGATGTGCTTCTCCAACTCTATGGTTCTACTCATAAGGCTTGTTATTTTGTCTTTTAAATTCTTCAATTCTTTTTGTATGGAATCTCTCATGTTCTTTAACATTTCTTCTTTAATTTGGCTGAGTCGTTCGTCCATGAATTTCTTATACTCGGTTGCTAGGGTTTCTTTCATTTGTTTTAGTAATTCTTGCATTTCCTTCCTCATGACCACTTTTAGGTCTTCTTCCCCTGGATCTGTGCGTTTTGGTGGACTTGGAAACTTGATAGGGCTTGTCATGGTGTCTTCAGTTATAAGAGATCTCCTTGATTTACGCATAATTCTTTGTATTTAATGGTGTGTTTTGGAGTGCTCCCCTTTTCATTTCTAATATGCGTTATCAAGTTTCTCTCTCTTTTGCTTTGTGAGTTTTGCCAATGGTCTATTAATCTTGTTTATTTTTTCAAAGAGCCAACTTCTGCTTTCATTGATCTTTCAGATTGTTTTTTGGGTTTCCACTTCATTGATTTCTGTTCTCAGCTTTGTTATTTCCTTCTGTCTCCCTATTTTTGGGTCCTTTTGTTGAGCACTTTCTAGTTCTATTAGCTGTGTCATTAAGCTACACAGGTAAGCTCCTTCTTCCTTCCTGATGTGTGCTTGCAAAGCTATAAATTTTCCTCTCAGTACTGCTTTTGCTGTGTCCCATAAGTTCTGATAGTTTGTGTGTTTATTGTCATTTGTTTCCAGGAATCTTTTGATTTCCTCCTTGATTTCATCTCGGACCCACTGGTTATTGAGTATGAGGCTGTTTAACTTCCAGGTGTTAAATTTTTTCTTCTCTGCCCCTTTGTAGTTCACATCTAACTTCAGAGTCTTGTGGTCAGCAAAGGTAGCCTGCAAAATTTCTATCTTTTTTATTTTATGGAGGTATGTTTTATGTACCAGTACGTGATCTATTCTGGAGAATGACCCATGTACATTGGAAAAGAATGTGTATCCAAGTTTCTGAGGATGGAGTGCTCTATATATCTACTAGGCCACTTTCTTCCATTTCTCTTTTCAGGTCTAGTATATTTTTGTTGGGTTTCCATTTGGTTGACCTATCAAGAGTTGACAAGCCTGTGCTGAGGTCTCCCACAATTAATGTGTTATTATTGATATCCTTCTTCAGATTTGTCAACAATTGTATTAAGTACTTTGCTGGTCCCTCATTGGGTGCATATATGTTTAGGAGAGTGATTTTTTCTTGCTGTACAAATCCCTTGATTAGTACATAATATCCATTTTTGTCTCTTACAACTTTTCTGAGTATAAAGTTTGTGTCATCTGATATTAGTATGGACACCCCCGCTTTTTTAAGGATGTTGTTTGCTTGAATGATTTTCCTCCAGTCTTTGATTTTGAATCTATGTTTATTCTGACTATTCAGGTGTGTTTCTTGTAGACAGCAGAAGGTTGGCTTCAGTTTTTTGATCCATTTCGCCACTCTGTGCCTCTTATCGTGTGCATTTAGTCCATTGACATTGAGAGAAATAATTGTCATGGCATTTATTGCCATCTTTGTGTAGAAGTTTGGTGTTTTTTTGTTCTGTCTTGTCTTTAGAATAGTTTTTTCATTTTTTCTTTTAAGGCTGGTTTTGAGTCTGCAAATTTTTTGAGCTGTTGTTTATCTGTGAAGCCTTCTATACATCCTTCAAACCTGAAAGTGAGTTTTGCTGGGTGCAGTACTTTTGGCGAACCATTTATTTCATTGAGTGTTGCCACTATATCCCACCACTGCCTTCTGGCCTTGAGTGTTTCTGGTGACATGTCTGCTGTAAATTTCAAGGATGCTCCCTGGAATGTAATTTCCCTTTTCAATCTTGCTGCTTTCAGTATTCTATCTCTATCTGTGGATTTCATCATGGTGACTAGGATGTGTCTTGGGATGTTTCTCCTGGGGTCTTTTTAGCTGGTACTCTTCGGGCATGCAGGATTTGGTCATATGTTTTCTTTATCTCTGGTAGTTTCTCTGTGATGATGTTCTTCATCATTGATTCTTCCTGGAGATTTTCTTCTTGGGTCTCTGGGACTCCAATGATTCTAAAGTTGTTTCTGTTGAGCTTATCAAAGACTTCTATTTTCATCTGCTCATATTCTTTGAGTAACTTTTCCATTGTCTGATCCTTTGATTTAAGGCTTTTTTCCAATCTCTTCTGCTGTGTAAAGTTGTTATGCATCTCATCTTCTAGAGCACTAATTCTATCCTCAGCTGCTTTTAACCTGTTGGAAAGCTGATCCATTATGTTCTTCAATTCGTCTACTGAGTTTTTCAGACCTGTTATTTGACCTGATATTTCAGTTTGGAGTTTTCTGTTTTCTATCTTCATATTCTCTTGATTTTTATTAGTGTTCTGATTTATACTTTCTTTGATTTCTGTGAGCAACCTCCATATTTCTTCTCTAAACTCCATTTCTGAAAGATTGCTTAGGTAGTTGGCCATTGTTGGGTCATCAGAGTTTCCATCTTCATTCTCTATGGCTGAAGTTGGTCTGCGTAGTTTCCCCATTGTCACACTTACGCTGTGGGTTTTTCTACGTGTTGTGGTGGTACTCATTGGCTAGGTGGAGTGCGGGGCTGCAAAGCGAAGCGGAGTGTGTTCCTCTGCTTCTACCCCTTTTTGGCGGGCTTAAGAGGGCCAGCAGTGTCATCTTTATCCATAACTCTGGCCCCCAAACACTCACCTCAGCTGAGGCAAGCTGTCAGGGGATGAATGCCAGAGAAGATCAATGTTCCCTGGTTGAAGCAAGCCCGGGGAAGCCCCAAAATGTCTGTGAAGCTTAAGGGGCCCAGCAGAGTCTCTTATCCACAACTCTGGCCAAAAAGACATACCCCAGCTGAGGCACGCCTTCAACGGATTAATGCTGGAGAAGATCAAAGTTCCCAGGTTGAAGCAAGCTGGGGGAGGCCCCAAAATGTCTGCCGAGCCTAGGTGGTGCAGCAGTCAACTTTATCCGCAAATCCGGCCCCCAAACACTCACATCAGCCAAGGCAAGCCGTCAGGGGATGAATGCCAGAGAAGATCAAAGTTCCCAGGTTGAAGCAAGCCCAGGGAATCCCCTTAAATGTCTGCCAAGCTTAAGGGGCCTAGCAGAGTCTCTTATCCACAACTTTGGCCGAAAAGACACTATAAAAGTAATTTTAAGCAAGTTTTCATGATTTCTAGATACCAAATTTTAGTGGAATTGACCTATGCCAGAAAAAAATGGTTATAGCTGGAATTTATTTGGGGGGGTCCTCTTTTAACTAGCTATTATATTTATTTTTTAAGTTACTCGATTTAAATATCATGGTTTACAAAGTTCATAATACATTTGTTTACTGCATTCCATGTTCCAGCACCAGCCCTACCACCAGTGTAACATTTCTTACACCATTGTTCCAATTTCCCATCTAGCACCACACCTGCCCCTTGGCAGTTATAAAATAATTTATTTTTATATTGCTTTTTACAACTAAATGGCCAATAAAATTATAGAACAGTAAAAGAAATCTTGTGAAAATTATATTTTCATTTACTAGTTTACTAAGCTTTTTGTATATAGGTGTCAGATATGGTTGTAGACTGCTGTGCCTGGGAATATTTGACAACATCCTGTCCTTTTTGAAAATTAGTTGTGAAAGTTCTATTTTTAAATGTTTGATTTGGGGCCCACACCTAGGGTTATTCCTGGCTCTACACTCAAGAATCACTCTTGGAGAGCCTTGGGAATTCTGGGGATAGAACCCAGGTCTGCTATGAGCAATAAAGGTGCCCTACCTGCTGGATTACCACTCTTGTCCCCATTTTTAATATTTTAAGTGAAATTTTAACAGTTGACTCAAAGTAGGCCTATAAAGAGAATCAGAGTTGAAAGTACATTTGCTAAACATTTATAAGCTATTCCAGATTGTATTGGATGAGTATGAAAATTATTTTGATCAACAGTTCTTTCAAATGGAGAAATTCATTTGTGCTTTGTGTGATAGTAAGGTGGGCCTGCCAGCCTAGGTATAATGAGGTGACATGACCAAGGGCTGTAGCCACTCCCCGGAATTGGGAGCCCACTGACAGATTCAACCTCCAGCAGCTTCAAAAAGAAATTTGTAAATTAATTCACTTAACTCACATTAAGGTAGGTGTGTGTGTGTATCTCAATTTTGTCTCATCATAATTCTGTAGATGGAATCAAGTTTTGAATAAATTGGAAGCACACCGATTATGCTTATCTATAGACTGGGAAGGTGTTTCAGGCCACTAAAGTCCATTGGCTGCCATTCTACATGCACTTGTTGGTTGTAGCCTCCCTGAGAGTTCTAAGCGTCCCATTTCTCTGACAATCTCTGATCATCTTACCAACTTCCAGAGGTGGTGCTCTGTCCATGCCTCATCAGATGTGCAGAGTTGAGAATTGCTGTGGGAATTTGCATGTGATTTCCGGGACACTGATGGTTTTTAGAAGTTCTATGCTGACCAGCTCCTGGTAAACCAGTGTTTGGAGCAACCTATTACCTTGCTAATCAGGATGGATATCCCCTGGAGGAACTGGATTTGTATACATAGTAAGAAGTTGTTTTTTCTGTCTAGCATTATTAGCTGCATGTGGGAACTGTCTCCAGTCCACTGTTTTTTCAAGGGTGCACAAAACAAATAAAGGGCTACTGCCTTTATTTTAGGAAAAAATACCCACAAGAAAATAAAAACCATATTACAGCTTTAGTAAGAAAAATGGCTGCAGTAATAGTACTTTCTTGCACAAGGCTAACCCAGGTTCAATCCCTGGTGTCCCATATGGTTCCCAAGACTGTCAGGTGTAATTTCTGAGAGCTAAGAGTAACCACAGTGCTGCTGTGTGTGGCATACACATTTCCACCAAAAAAGAGCAGTCTGTCCCTCCCATCCCCTTATGGCACCAGATGCTGCTGGTGACCCAGTGGCACCACTCCCACTAATATACAAAATGGGGCTTTATAGAGGCACTTTTTCATGCTGTCTTACTTGTTTACCCCCACTCCACCCCCTGGCATTCTCTTTACTGCGGGACTTATGGGCATTGAGTAACTGAGCTTTAGCTGAGAAAAACGATGGGGTTCCTTTCCTGCAGGCATTGATTTATATGTTACCACACCAAGAGGATACAGTGACATTCTGTAAGTGTCACAGCAAGAGGAGAGGTCTGTGCATCTATGTTCCTTAGCCCAAGTTCATTGTTGGGATTCTGTGAAGAGGAGACTTTTGCTTTTTGGCAGAGGGAGGAGTCTAAGGCAGGTACAGACACCACACTGAGACAGGAAAACAATACGCATTTGCATTTAAAACCTGTTCCCTGCTGGATTTATTGACTTGAGAGTAGATCCTTGGCATAATGCCTTTACACAGTTTCATGTACATACAGATTTTGATTTATTTTTATCATTAGCATAAATCAAAAAGTATTGATCCAGACTTCATTGGTTGCTTTGTTTCAGAGCTGGGTTTTCTACCCTGGAAAGTTGTTCCCAGAAAATAGAAGACTATAAAGTGGAGAGCGATCTCAGGACATTTTGGGAAGAAACTGCAGCCCTCATGTCTGAATGAACTTTCTGAGTAGCAGTAGTGATTGCAGAAAAAGCATGAAGAGAAACTCAATTCCTGTCCTATTTTCTAATATTTGTATTAGATCATTGTAGTTGGGAGCACCAGATGTTAAGCTTGAATACTTTGTTTTAACATTCAACATAATACATGATGCATTGATCTCTAAAATAGAAGATAGCTGGTTAACAATTGGTTTCTACCACTTGCTTTTGCATTATCTATAAAGTACTGGTAATTTCAGACAAAGCAACAAGTTACACAAATTTGATTTTCAAGTTACACAGTTTGATATAAAAACTATCGATTAAAAACAATATTTTCTTCTGATGGGGAGGAAGTTTGGAACGGGGAATTATGTGAGGTCTTCTCAGTGTAGACCCTCTATGCTATCTCCCTCCTCAGAGTTCATAAAAACTCTAGGCATTCCTTTGTCTGCCCTGAATAAGACACTCTGCAATAGGTCTGCCTGAATTGCTTTGACATTTACTAGAATGCAGCCTGTAATGTCATTTTATCAGAGCCACTTAAATCTTGAGTGGACAGGATTCCCATAGTAGGTGAAGAGCTTGTAGCCAAAGTTCACAAAGAAGAACCAGATGTTTTGAACAACCTGGGAGCGTGTAATAAGAAGGTGCCAGGTGAGGAGGATGAGGACCGAGTTGAAGAGGTACTGCATGTTTTGGACCCTAGAGCAGACATAGCAGCGTCAGAACAGGGATCTTTCCCTTGCTGTGAAAAACAGGCAGTGCCTACTTGCATTTTGTTTTTCCACCTCCTAATACCACATTATTGCCCCATATTTCTACATTATTCTTCCAATAATTCCCTTCCCCGTTTTTATTTCTACTAAGATCTTAAAAGTGCTAAAGATCTCAGTTCATAAAAAGTTCCTCTAGTATCTATCACAAACAGGTTATCTCCATACTACATGTGACGGGGAATATGCAGACACTCAGTTCTGTTTCCCAGAACTCTCAGTTTCCAAACACAAATGAAAGCTCTTTAATGCCCTTCCTCTCAGCATCCAACATGGGAAAAAGGGAGTGCATGAATGGAGGGTTTGAAGAATGAAGTTAAACTCTTTCTGTTCTTTGCCTTTTACTATTACATAATTGTGATGAGAAACAATTTTATTCGTATCTGAGTCCTGCCCTTATTTGCTTTGAGTTGCAATAGCTGCTTTGATAAAAAAAATAATGCCCGCTTCCTAGAGAGGTATCCATGACAGCACATCACATGGATGGTGCACACAGAAGGCCCTCCCTACTTTTTGTTGAGTATAAAACCAGCCACAGAGTAAATCCTCCACAAATATTGGCAATAGTACTCACATTTTTAAGTGTTCCTTGGCTTTGGGAATTTCAGACATATCCACTTTCAGTACGTATTTCTTCATTCCAAGAACGTAGTTTTCAATGTATTCCAGCCAGTTCAGCTGGGGCACATCAAAGTTAAAAATATGCAAGGCAAGACTATGCTGTACTTGTCCAGAAGATACTTCTGGATGGCCACATTATCTATTTGGACAGCATCTACCCACATGAGGGACAATCCATGTACAAGACAGGTTGTTCCATTGCAAAGGATGGCTGAATGATTATTTTAGTTAGTGCCACGTAAACTTGGATCAGGCAAACTCATCATCTTTAGGAAGTTGTGAGAAAATTAATGTGATTAGGTTTAGGCAAATGAATATTTTTCGGTAGGGGAAAGGTAGCTAAGGTGTTTACCCTGTAGACAGCAAGTTCAATCCCTGAACTTCAAATAATTTCTGGAGCATTGTTGGGTAAAATAAACCTTCTCCCATCTCTACAATTAAAAAAATTAATGTAGTGGGATAATACTTGGAGACCAAAATAGGTAATGTTTTGTTTTCCCCTTGTATAATATTGGTTTGTCCTAATAGTGAGAATGCAACCATCGTGGATATTAGCTGAAGGATTGTCCCCGGAATACCTACTTAAAAGTAGAAATACCATAGCATCCAACAATTCTGGTCATTTATTTGAGAACAGAAAAGCACATTGGTATTATTACATGTACCTGTGTTCACTGCAGCAGGAGCTATGGCAGTGAGAGAACAGGTCACCTTTCACTAGTAAAGGACACACTAGACACTATGGAATACCAAGGCCAGCATCTGAATGCTACTGAAAAGGGACTAGAGGGGACTAGAGGGTACTGTGCTAAGAAAAACTAAGTGACATCACTACAGGGGTCATAGTTACTGATGTTAGGTGCCAAGGAAATTAAACTCCAGCTATGAGAGCAAAATGGCCACCAGCCAAATAGCTCAGCAGTAGGTTAATCAAGTAGACCACAACACAGATAACACACATGAACCTACATGTTGTGTCTTCCAGTGCCAATAAGCCAGTGTCACTTCAACAGAAGGAAAAACTAAGATTGATGTACAGAGTAGCAAAAGTGAAGTGTCAATTATATAAACTATCCAGTGAAATCTCTGAGAAGACAGGGAAGACCTGGTTCCTTTGGAGTTGCATTCATCTTCCTCTCAGATGAGGGGCAAGGTGTTATAAGCTGTAAAAACATCATCAGTGATACCAGATGCAGAAGGTGACACTGGCAGTCAGTTTAATGCCTGATAGTTGCTGTGGGGAAGGACAGGCACAGCCCTTTTTCTGTAGGTAAGCAATATTTAGCAGCTTCTCCTCATGGCCAGGCCACTTCCTTAATGATGTGTAAAGACTTGGGATCTCTTGGAGTATTCCACCCATGGTCTGCACTTACTTGTTTGTCTTCAGGACCCAGTTCTGCCATGAGCATCTCTGTGTTGTTTATGCTCCACTCCCAGCTTTTTGTCGAAAAGAACTCCAGCAGGGAAATTGTTTTCAGAAGGCAGTTCGTGAAATTCAGGAACCTATGAGGTGGCAGTGAGAGCCATCTCAGTACCAGACTGGGCCCTGGTACAGCCACATAATCAGACAAACTATGTAGTACAAGGAAGCTGGGAACTAGTGCAGCTAATGAAATATTACTAGACTTTAGCTTTGAATCAATTATTGCTAAGGACTCAGCCCCAACACAGCCCTACCCACAGGTCCTCACTCAGCCCCCAACACTCTGACAGCACAGAAATCATCATTCCCACATGCCGTCCCTACCCACTGGGCTATGGGACATGGTGTCAGGTCTTCAATAACCAGGAAAAAGACACTGAGGTCTACTACTCACACCTGAGATGCACAATGGGACCATTATAAGGTGTCTAGCACACACAGTGCCACCCATATGTGGCCCTGGGTTACAGGACTTAATATTTCTAGAACTGATTCCAGGTATGAGTCAAGGAATCATGAGTTACTCACAGCTAGACATGGGCAGGAAGGGCCCAGTTGTTATTTTAGCAAGCTCATACATCTACCCTGTCTCTTCAGCCATTTCTTCTTTTGTAAACTTGGATCATAGGGGCCCTCAGGTGCATCAAGAACCAGTGACATTCATGCACTAGCCATCACTGCTTCCCAGAAACCACAGACCCCAGATGACCCCATGTACTAGGCCTCTGCCCAACAACAGGCTTTATGCAGGGTCCTATGAGGCTGCCCTTCTTTTCCTAGATTATCCCCCAAGTCTATCTTCCCATGGACAGTGTGCCCATAAGGAATGGTAGCTACTCACTGAGGCTTCCTGCCTGTGAGCCACAGAATCACGTCATAAATGGCTGCAGGACCCCAGTGGCTGACAGCATTGGAGAATTCCATAGACAAGGAGCTGGTTGCTATGGTGGCCTGGGGGTATCCTAAAAGCTCTCTTCAGGGGGACTTTCTCTAAGGTGCTTACCTGCAGATAGAATAGAGACATTCTATGAAGGGCCTCCTGTGTGAAGTCAAGAATGAAGTCTTCCAGCACAACCTTACATCAGAGCTGCAGTACTGCTTGGTCCCAAGCATGGCAAGGAGTGCCCAAATATACCTAATGTTACCTCCCAATGTTTTATCTTGGGGAAATGGTTGGTACTTACCAAGTGGGATCAGGTGTCACTTCTGGTGGTGCTGAGGGGCCATATTTGGTGCTGGTGATGGAACAGGAGCTATAACTATTTGGTCCCCTAAAATGGTTGTGACAGATGAGTGAGCAGGCAAAAACCATGTGGTAGATTAAGAACAGGATCCTTTTGGACTGAGTAACAGCGCAAGTGGTACAGCCTGGCCTGTGTGAGTCCCTGAATCCAAACCATGCAAGCTGCCTCCAGTACCAATGGCCTGAGGTCTTTTTTGGGTCAGGGCTTCTATTAAAAAGCAATTCCTGGAACCTGAAAGATTGCTTCTGAGCAGCAACATAGGGAAATAGATCAGTCTGTTGGCTACCGTGACCTGACAGTGGCCACTTTTGCAAAAACCTCTCTGCCATTTTTCAGTTCTATGTGCTGTTTGCTACAAGGCCCCTGGGCCAACAAGAAAAAAAAAGCAGCCACAAAAGTAATAAATAATTTTTTAGCCCAGGGGAAAGGAACACAGCCTGGTACCACTCCCAGGAATGAAGCTATACTCCCCTAGCCCGCATTCTTGAGTTAACAAGGTACTCTTTATTGTTTTGTGCAACATTGGGTTTTTACAAAGCTATTCCTTAAGAACTTTGCCCCACCATAAATCTGTTAAGAGCTTGGGAATGTGGTCAAACAGACTCTACCCAGGAAACTGCTTATCTAGCATGACTGCCCCCTGCCCCACTGCCCACTTTCCATATTTGGGGAATGATATTATGTTCCTTGTTCCACCCTACCTGTCCTGTGTTTATACCTTATTTGGAATAATGAGATGGCCTGTGCTCCAAAAAGAGTGATTGACATTACCTATGCCTGCCCCTTTTTACCTTGTCTGTATAAGAAAATGCAGGGTCACATTAAAACGCCTTTGAATGGAAATTCTGTCTTGGGCCTTGTTATTAACTTCTCTTAGATTTTTTCAAGGTGTGGTTGTGTGATCTGAGCTTTGCAAAATAAAGGTGCGGTTGTTCGTGAGCCTCTCGTCCACTCTCCACTGGCTGGGCTCCTTCGGGGGGCTTACAGGACACCCGCATCAGTCAACACAGTAAGTATTAGAATATGGCTACATAACAAACAGCCTCAATCTGTGATATCTTACCTGCAACTAATCTCAGAATCGATTATGAAAGCAAGACTCAGATCAATATCTTTATTAGGTTTTGATCCAGATATAATAGACTTGAAAAAACTCAGTTTGTTATTTCTTCGATTGTATGGGATTCTCCTATTCACAATGCAAAAGTATTTTATGTAGATGGATCCAGCAGAGGAAGGGGAGGAATAACCGGGGGAAATATGAATATAATGATAGATACCAAGTATAAGTCTGCACAGAAAGTTGAATTAGCAATGTTAATTTACCTATTAGAAAATGTATCTGAAGCCATGAATGTCGTTTTTGATTTTTTATATGTTGTAAATTTATGCCCGGTGATAGCCACTGCCTCCTTCAATTCTCATAGTCCAATTATACAGAACTTACTAAAAAATTACAACTTATTCAAAAACGAACTGAACCCATCTTCATCACACATATTAGAACCCACTGAGGTCTTCTAAGGCCAATGGCGCAAGGAAATAAAACTGCCGCTTGTTGGCAATGCCTATATTTAAATCACCTGTAGAGGAACATTCAGCCTTACACACAAATGCTCGTTGCTTACATGTGATTTACCAAATTCCATGGAGGCAAGCTAGAGAAATTATAGAAAGATGCAACATATGTACCCTGTTAGCACAGAAGACTCATATAGCAGGAGAAAACCCAAGAGGTTTACAGTCTAACGAATTGTGGCAAATGGATGTAACTCAAACAGACTTATTTCCAAACAAAGCCTTATCTTCATATGGTGGTGGGTACTATGTTTTCCCAAAAAAATCTAAGGCAGTTTGCAGTTTTCTTTTACAATGTTTTTCTGTTATGGATATTTTGTATTCCATTAAAACTGATAATGGACCCACTTATATAAGCAAAACTTTTTAATTTTTTGTAAGGACTGGCAGATAAAACATCTTAAAAGAATTCCTCACAATTGTCAAAGACAGGCCATTGTGGAAAGAGCCCACAGAACTCTAAAAACTCAATTGCAGGAGTTTCTGTCCTTTGGCTCGGCGTTTGGGCCTGCCCCTCCCCCCAGAGACCCCTGCGTGCCAGCGGGAGAGGCCTGAGTGAGTTTCTGTCCTTTGGCTCGGCGTTTGGGCCTGCCCCTCCCCCCAGAGACCCCTGTGGGCCAGCTGGGGAGGCCTGAGTGAGTTTCTGTCCTTTGGCACAGCATTTGGGCCTGCGTTGGGTCATCCTATATTTCAAATCTTTATCCTTAGTCAATCGGGTCAGGAAATGAAGAGTTTATTATTTTAGGCAGTCCTCTATGAATTCAGTCACAGAAAAACTAATCGTATCTTCTGAGCTATTAATTGACTTAGCTCCAGGAGTGTTGTATAAAACATATGGTGCAAGATTCAAGCAACTGTCCAGGACTGAGCACAGGGGGCATTTGGCTTCTTTCTGAAAAGAACCACTGAAGGTAATCCCTTTGCAGCTGCAGTACAGATGGTTTTCTTTACACTATTTCACTGAATACTAAACAGAAACTGGAAAAAGTTTGAAAACATAATAAACAAACAACTGAGTGTTAGCTTAAATGCTCTCTGCATTTATGACAGAAAAGCATTCAGAGTCTCTGGATGTTTATCAGGTAGTTGAAAAGAAAAACAGAAGCATGAAAATGGAATGCAATGATTTTGAAATTGTACTTAAATATGGTTTTGTGTGGATTTCTTCAAAATAACAATATAATTAAATTGCTCTGAAACTTTGAAAAAAAAAACAAAAAAAAAACTCAATTGCAAAAGAATAGAAAAAGAGGTTTAACGCCAACTGAGCTGTTATCTTTGACTCTTATTATACTAAGTTACCTAAATTTACCCAAGGGGAGAGCTACACCACAGGGGAAAGACATTTTAAGGAAGATATTCAGAGACAAGAAACAACAAATATTCCAATTTGGATAAAAGAGGATAAAAAATCGATCGCTGGTTATCTCCTCTTGAGTGGGAGATGTTATGCTTATGTTTCCACAAATGACAACCCTCCCAAGAAATTTTGGGTCCCTTTACGCCTCGTTAGAAATCGGACTAGCACAAATGATCAAAATCAGTTTGCTGGGACTATAAACTCCCTCCCCACATCAAATACAAAATGCTCAAAATACTGACAATTGTAATACTGCTGAGGTGACTGTGAAAGTAAATAAGGGATTAACTTTCATATCCCATATCCTCAGTGAGTCTGACATCAGTGAAAAATCTTTATAGTCTGAAACACAAATAGAAAAACAGAAACCTGTTTTCACTGAATTACAAAATTTAGGTAACTCATGTTACATGAACTCAATATTACAATGCCTGTATAATATTACAGACTTGACTCAGTATTTTTATCAAGATCATTATAAAAAGATATTAATAGAGAAAATCCAAGGGGACATAAAGGTAAATTAGCAGATGAATTTGGTCATCTCATTAAAATCATGGGAAATGGATGTCATAAGTATTTCAATCCTGAAAGCTTCAAAGCAACAGTAGGTTTACTTAGTGACCAATTTGCTAGACACAACCAACAGGATCCTCACGAATTATTGATGTTTCTTATAGAAGGATTACATCAGGATTTGCTTAAAAATTCAATAACAGATGAAACTATACACCATATAGACAATTAAAATTATGAACAATTTTGGTTTTTCGAATCTATTATCTATGATCTCTTTCAAGGACAGTTTAAATCTATATTACAGTGTCTTACATGTTACCAAAAGTCTGAGGTTTATGAAACATTTGTTCAGTTGTACTGGCTGTCAAGTCTGCAGATAAATGTACTTTACAGGAATGTCTCGTTAAATTTTTTTAAAAAGGGGCCGGGCGGTGGCGCTGGAGGTAAGGTGCCTGCCTTGCCTGCGCTAGCCTAGGACGGACCGCGGTTCGATCCCCCGGCTCCCATATGGTCCCCCAAGAAGCCAGGAGCAACTTCTGAGCACATAGCCAGGAGTAACCCCTGAGCGTCACAGGGTGTGGCCCAAAAACCAAAAAAAAAAAAAAAAAAAAAAAAAAAAAAAAAAAAAAAAAAAAAGAAGATTTAAGAGATAACAATAGAATTCACTGTAATAATTGCAACACTAAAAGGGATTTTTCAAAGAAAACATATTTATGGAAAATGCCTCCAGTATTGATAATTCATTTAAAACGTTTTGCTATTGATGGAAAACAAATGAAAAAACTATACACTTATGTGGACTTTCCTTTAGAAGACCTCAATTTAGCAGAATTCACTCAGGAAGATAATAACAAGACTGAAAAATAAAATTTATCATCAGTATCAAATCATTTTGGTCAAGTTTACTATGGACATTGTACTCCATATTGTAGAATTATTACAGAACAATATTGGATCAATTTTGATGACAAGAAGATCAAGAAAATCCCTATTACATCGGTAAAATCCACAGCAGCATATATCCTGTTTTATGCATCTTAGAGATCTACTATGAATACCTAATAATCATTTCCTTTATTTGTCAATTGGCATTAATGTTTATGGGTCATTTTTTTAGGTATGATTGCTTAATAGGAGCGAATATGATGAATCCCCATTGTGGTTGCTTGCATGATGTACTTATGCCTTAATTTCAGTTTTGTTTTAGGTCATTATTAATTAGAAAATTTTGCAATATATTGATGTTACTTAAGACTTATATGAGAGAAAGATTCTTAATTATATTAATGTTTCTTTATGATTGTGTATTGAGATATTCATTTGGCAACTTTTGACTTTTCATTGTAACATCGTTGTTTTATTGCCCTCAGCATAGATTTTAGGATGGAGATATAACCATAGTTTTGATATAACCATACTTTTTGGGTAGACTCTTTTCACAGTGCTCATTATCAATGATTGATTACGATAGATTTACTGTTTCATATTTGCATTATAGGACTTCATGGTCGTATTGCACATGAAATTCTTTTTCAGATTTAACTCGATTCTGCTTTAAAAAATAGTTTCTGTTATTGTGAATTTGAAGATATCCATCTAAACAGTTTTTCCACTATTGTATTTTTAAAGTGTTTTTTGTTGATTCAGCTGAATTTTTCCTTTGGCTTTATTTTAATTCCTTCCCAATAGATATTTTTGGTAATTATGAGTGAGTATTATTCCCATAATTTTGTATAGTATGTATTTACATGTCTTATTGTGTGTTTGTCTGTCTTGTACGTTTTGTATATGGCTCTCTTTTCCTGACATTTCATCCCCCAATTTATTATTCCTCATTATTCCCTCTTCCTAGTCCTTAACATTTTATTTGTAGGAATCCCTTCACATGTGTGGATCACCTCCTTCACCCACAATTGTAAGCTTTCTGATCTCGGACTGAGGAATACATCATTAACTGTTCCAGTACTGTATCCTGTATCAAGTGACAACTCATCTTCCCTGATTCACCAAATGTCTTTGGATGGACTTTTGGGAGTTCTACATTCCCTATCTTTTTAGAGTGATTTTAGACTTGGTAAAAAGTTTTAGCTGATGTATTTGTATTTTTTATGATTGGAATCCTTTGAAGTATATTTAATTCTATGTTTTATATTATTGGAATTAATGTTTTTATATTTTAGTTTTTAATCTTATAAAAATGATGTTGTATTTTATTAAAGTTTTGCTTTTGTAACTATGGGTTTGGGGATAGATATTGTTACATTATTATTATTATTATTATATTGTACATAATTATTGTTTGCTTACTAAAAAGGGGAAATTGTAGTGTATTTTTGTAGAATTGTTTTTGCCTGTCGTCCCCCCTGGATCTTCCAGGTGGGGGCGATTGAGGAAAGAATAAAGAGCTTGTGGGCGAGAGGAGAAGGACTTTTTGGCAGAACTGACGGCTGGCTCGGTTGTTGTTTTGGAGTTGGCAATCAGAATTGTTAAAAGACTCGACTCACCAACATTTGTCCCCCAAACTTTGTATCCGTCTAGATTATTTGCAGTGGAGATTTTCACTTAGGCTTCTCCCAGGAGGGAGAATGGAAGAATGGGATATAATCTCCCATTTTGGGAGATATTTCTGGACTCTCAAATCACCAAAAAGGGGTTCAACATCTCCCAACAGTTAAATGGTTATAGGATAATATATTTTGAATGAATTTAACAGATTTTACATCATCATAGTCAATAAAGTTTGGTGTTTTAGATGATGCCCACCGAGTAAGGATTTACAAGCTTGCAGACTGGATAGACTCCAAGACAGGGCCTGACAAATGTCATGCCAGGCTCCCAGAACTGAGCTCGGATGGTTAATACTGCTTGCTCGGTGGGCACTGGGGTCTTTGCTCCACTGCTTGTGATCTGTCATAAACTTGGGCTCTGTAGAGCATACTCCTCAATTAACCTCCTGGTCTCCCACGCAGTTCTTTGCTTTTTCAGAGTGGTCAGCAAACTCCTTCCCACAATCCCTTTCCAACTCTGACCCAATTTAAGGCTGTAGGCAGGGAACCTCCCTCTTGATTCATGAAAAATCAGCTGATTTGGGCCTATGCTTTTATCCATAGACAAAACTGCGGAGTAATGCCCACCCCTTGGGCAGGTGGCAGGGGCTACATTGGCCCTTAGAGGAAAGCAAGGTTCTGGCACAGTTAAGAATCCCATCAGCCCAGTTGCTTCCGAGGACAGCAGAGGGAGCATGCCAGAACAAGACAACAAAATGTCCTGCTTTACTCTCTTTCCACAAGAAAACTGATTTTTATTACTTGGGTATTTTGTTAATCAGGTCAAGGTGGACTTTTAGAGAACTCTTTTTATTTCCTATTGAGCTAAGTAGGTCTGTAAAATTATGCAACTTATTTATACATTTTTGTAAATGTGTAACAGGAAGAGACCAGTTTAATCTTGTGGCAAGTGTGACTACATTTGGCAGACCATATAGCCCCAAACCTTTAAAGCAGATACACTTCAGTCATGCACCTAGTTTTTATAGACAGGTAGGGCAATATAGTATGAAGCCATTTCTTTAAATTGCAAAAGCAGTGATCATCTACTTGTTTATCCTTAGCTATCCTTGTGGGAAGGATAACTTGTTATGTGTATGATTCTAAATTTTCTAGGGAATTAGCGTGTTTTGTATTATGTGAACTGTTAAGGTTTACAATTGTAACATAGTGAGACATTTTTTAAGCTTCAGAATGTCTATTGACTATGAAAATGTTATTTCTTTGCATGAGCCACACATAAGTAGTCTCTTTAGTTATTTTCTTATTGGAGTAGTAATTCCTCATATTTATGCAAAGACTGACTAATAAAGTTTGGAGCTTTCTTATCTTAAGATTTTCTTTGGTTTTGGGGCCACACCTGGTGACGCTCAGAAATTGGAAGAATTTTCCTTTGAAGGAAGATGAGAAAGTTGTCTGCCTGACTGACAGCAAGCGCTGTTTAAACTGCTTCATTACACTGTCTTTGCATTGATGTACATGCAAGAAGCCACTTTACTTAAAAAGCAAAGGAATTTGGTCTTAACACTCCCAAGACCCTCTGAACATATCAAGATCTGGGTGCGTTGGCAGCTCATATGATTTTGGCAGGGTCCACAAACAGCTGTGGTAGGAAAGCATCTACTTCAGCTTTGTTTTTTTAAACATTATCAATGTGAATGTCATAATTATATTTTTTTTTATTTTGTGGAAAATTTCTCCTCTAAGTATAAGTTATTGTGCAAAATATATTGAGGCAAATAATAGTTTGACTTTTAGTTTAGAAATCCTAAAAGATATATATCATACTTGCAGATGCATGAAAAGTTTTTTATTTAATTTTATGTAGATGTGTAAAGTGTTAAGGAAGTTTATTTTCCACTTACCCATTTGATGGCCTCACTACCTGAATTTTGTGTTGGCAGGTCTGAAACAATGATCAGCTCTTGGAACCTGGGAGGAAGCAAGCCTCAGTTGTGCTGTTAGGACAGAGGTGGCAATGGTCAGTGCTGGTGTCAGCAGATGTTGAGATTAATGTAATATGTTCACAAGAGGACCAGGTGTGCTCTGCACACTGGGACATCAGCTCCTCCATGAAGGTGTCCAAGACCCAGATGCCTCAATGGTCACAAACTTCTACTCAAAACATGGAAATGAGAAGATTGGGCACAAAAAGCTTACTTTGATGTACTAATTAAACAGTTGCTTTATCTGTATATAAAGTTTCCTCAATTATGACACACTGCTCTAAGTGTGCTCATTGTTACTTTAAATTTTGACTATGTTCTGTTTTCTATTTGTTTGTTTTTCTGTGTTTTTTGGGGGGGTCACAACTGGCTCTCACTCAGAAATCACTCCTGGCAGGCAAAGGAGACCATATGAAATTCTGGGATTTGAACCACCATCCATCCTGAATTTGCTGCATGCTAGGCAAATGCCCTACTTCTGTGCCATCACTCTGGCCCTCCTGTGCTATTTCTTAGCACACCTGCCCTTAGCATGCACAGTTATGTCAGTTATGGTGGATTTGCCTCTGGGTATGTCTAATTGAGAGGGTAAATGCTCTTAATTGCAGAGCAGAATAATTTATGAATAAAAGACTTAACAGTAAGGATCAGAGGGCTGGAATTGGATAGTTTCTCATATATTTTTACTATTGTACTTAAGATTAGTAAAGATCTAGAGGAATCTTGTGTCCAAATTTTATTGCTTCCATTGCTTGTGAAAAACTTGCTTTCTTCCATACGGATATTTTTCCCATAAGGAGTGTTTTAAGTGTTATGATAACATTGTCCACTGTGAATGTAGAATATTCCTACTCTTTAGAAATTAATAACATTTAAGGGGTGAGCCTCATGTGATTATGACATTTAAGCAAGTGAGTGAGAGTGACCATGTGAGAGCATGAGTGCGTAAAAATACAGATGACTATGAGTATGATCGGGAGTGTATGTGTGAGTGTGTGAATATGAAAGCATATAGAGGTAACATGTCCTATTGGGATTATATATGAGTAGAGGTATGTAAGACTACATGAACTGAGAGCCTTGTAAAGGACATATGTTTCACTGGAATTGTGTATGCAAGAGTATGAATATAGGAATCTATGTGGAGGCACATGTTGCACTGATATTGGCATCACTGCTATGTCATATCATAATAGTTTGCAATTTAGGACTTTGGACAATATGGTGATGGTCTTTCTCTTGTGGCTTCCTCACCATCTGCACAGTAACATTATTTACCTTTTCTCCCAGAACTCTCATTTATAGAAATTGAATCTAAAAATACTTGTGGAAATGTAGAAATGCTGTAGAATGTGTTACTCATTGTGTTGTGATTTGTAATACTGGAGACTATAAGTCAAGTGGTCCAGATTGGAGGAGAAAGGTTTGTGGCGACTCATTAATTTATGGCCAGGATGTGTCTAAGACAATGACTACTTAAAATTTCAACTCTCAGCCTCTGTGCACTGTTTCAGAGGTTACCTACCACCTGTCACATAGAAGAAGAAAAAGAAGAATCCAGGGGCCAGAGGGATGGTACAAGGAGTGCCTTGCCCACACTAGCCTAGGATGAACCGCGGTTTTATCTCCTGGTGTTCCATATGGTTCCCTAAACTAGGAGCGATTTCTGAGCACATAGCCAGGAGTAACCCCTGAGCATCATTGGGTGTGGCCCAAAAACCAAAAAAAATCCATTAGCATCAATGTTGGTACCTTTCAGAGTAATGTTTGAGGGTTCCCCCCAATGTTGTAACTTATAGGTTAAAGAGAAACCACAGCAAGTGAAATCACCTGGTTGTTGATTTCATCATGGAAATACTGGAAATATTAGCAAACAAATACTACACAAAAATATCAGAATACAAGCACATTTTTAGGTGAAAGAGGTCAGTAGTGATCAGTAGGAAACTTGTAGATAATGTGACCTTTTTGAGAAAATGGCAAAGAACATTTCTGTATTGACTATTTTCTTGTTACCACAAAGCCTACAGAATACAGTGGCATTCCCTAGGAAGCTCAGTTGACCCTGTCATACAAAAGCAGGGCTTGGTGTGACCTGTGACAGCAGCAAGATGGCCTGAGGAGTTTCCTGCCTCTTAGGAGTGTGTCATCAACCAATGCGGCAGGCAGCCATGGAGTCTCCGGCCTCTTCATAAAGTACGGCCTGAGCTCATTCATGGTCACTGTCACGTAGAAGCACATGCCCTTCTGTCAGTTCTTTGTGAGGCTATGTGTGATTTTTGGAGTGATATTCTCCCCCACAGATCAGGACCCTTTCCTTCAGAGTGTCACTTATCTAGACATGGGATGCCCTTGGCATGGCAATGAATCCCCAGCTTCTGGGGTACAGGATGTTTCTACGGTGCCATGTCATGATTTTCTAACCAAAGACAAGAGGTTTTTGATTTGAGGGGCTGACTTTGGCGGTTGTTTAATCTCTGAATCATGTCCTAGTGATGCTATGGGTGAGATAGAGCTTTGAAGAGGCCAACCGCCTTCATGTCAGCTGTAGTGTGTGAGTTTAAAATGTGTTGAAGAATTTGTTGGATAGCCAAGAATGTAAATATTTTTACTTAAGGTATTTTTAATTGTATGATAGGTAAAATAGCAGCTTGCATACTTTAAAGTATATTGATGTAATATAGTTTGTGAGCACATTTTTTCAGTCAAAAAGTCATAATTTAGGGGCAGGAGCGGTGGTGCAAGCAGTAAGGCATCTGCCTTGTCTGCACTAGCCTAGGACAGACCACAATCTGAGGATCTGAGGTTCAATCCCTCAGCACCCCATATGATCCCCCATGCCAGGAGCAATTTCTGAGTGTAAAGCCAGGAGTAACCCCTAAGAGTCACTGGATGTGGCTTAAAAACCAAAAAGTCATACTTTATGGATATTCATCTTTTTTATTTTTTTAATATTTTTATTTATACAACTTTAATACATACATGGTTGTGTTTGGGTTTCAGTCATGTAAAGAATAACACCCATCACCAGAGCAACGTTCCCATCACTAATGTCCCAAATCTCCCTCCTCCCCACCGAACCCATGCCTGTACTCTAGACAGGCTTTCTATTTCCCTTATACATTCTCATTATTAGGATAGTTCAAAACGTAGTTATTTCTCTAACTAAACTCATCACTCTTTGTGGTGAGCTTCCTGAGGAGAGCTGTAACTTCCAGCTCTTTTCTCTTTTGTGTCTGAAAGTTATTATTGCAAGAATGTCTTTCATTTTTCTTAAAACCCATAGATGAGTGAGACCATTCTGCGTCTCTCTCTCTCTCTGACTTATTTCACTCAGCATAACAGATTCCATGTACATCCATGTATAGGAAAATTTCATGACTTCATCTCTCCTGACAGTTGCATAATATTCCATTGTGTATATGTACCACAGTTTCTTTAGCCATTGATCTGTTGAAGGGTATCTTGGCTGTTTCCAGAGTCTTACTATGGTTAATAGTGCTGCAATGAATATAGGTGTAAGAAAGGGGTTATTGTATTTTTGGTTTCCTAGGGTATATTCCTAGGAGCGGTATAGCTGGGTCGTACAGGAGCTTGATTTCCAGATTTTGGAGGAATCTCCATATTGCTTTTCATAAAGATTGAACTAGATGGCATTCCCACCAGCAATGGATAAGAGTTCCTTTCTCGCCACATCCCCGCCAACACTGCTTGTTCTCATTCTTTGTGATGTGTGCCAATCTCTGGGGTGTGAGGTGGTACCTCATAGTTGTTTTGATTTGCATCTCCCTGATGATTATTGATGTGGAGCATTTTTCATGTGTCTTTTGGCCATTCTTATTTCTTCTTTGTCAAAGTGTCTGTCCATTTCTTCTCCCCATTTTTTGATGGGATTAGATGTTTTTTTCTTGTAAAGTTCTGTCAGTGCCTTGTATATTTTGGAGATTAGCCCCTTGTCTAATGGGTATTGGGTAAATAGTTTCTCCCACTCAGTAGGGGCGCTTGTATCCTGGGTGCTATTTCTTTTGAGGTGCAGAAGCTTTTCAGTTTAATATACTCCCATCTGTTAATCTCTGCTTTCACTTGCTTGGAGAGTGCAGTTTCCTCTTTGAAGATGCCTTTAGTCTCAATGTCCTGGAGTGTTTTACCTATGTGTTGTTCTATGTATCTTATGGTTTTGGGTCTGATATCGAGGTCTTCAATCCATTTGGATTTTACCTTCATACATGATGTTAGCTGGGGGTCTAAGTTCAATTATTTGCAAGTGGCTATCCAGTTGTGCCAACACCACTTGTTGAAGAGGCTTTCCTGCTCCATTTAGGATTTCCTGCTCCTTTATAAAAAAAATTAGGTGATTGTATGTCTGGGGAACATTTTCTGAGTATTCAAGCCTATTCCACTGATCTGAGGGCCTGTCCTTATTCCAATACCATGCTGTTTTGATAACTATTGCTTTGTAGTAAAGTTTAAAGTTGGGGAAAGTAATTCCTTCCATATTCTTTTTTCCAATAATTGATTTAGCTATTCTAGGGTATTTATTGTTCCAAACAAATTTCAAAAGTGCCTGATCCACTTCTTTGAAGAATGTCATGGGTATCTTTAGAGGGATAGCATTAAATCTGTATAATGCCTTGGGGAGTATTGCCATTTTGATGATGTTAATCCTGCCAATCCATGAGCAGGGTATGCGTTTCCATTTCCGTGTGTCCTCTCTTATTTCTTGGAGCAGAGTTTTATAGTTTTCTTTGTATAGGTCCTTCACATTTTTAGTCAAGTTGATTCCAAGATATTTGAGTTTGTGTGGCACTATTGTGAATGGGGTTGTTGTCTTTATTTATTTATTTATTTATTTATTTTTTTACAAATAATAGATTTATATAGGAAATTGGCAGGCTACAAAGTTAGCATACAAAAATTAATCGCCTTCTTGTACAGAATTATTGATAGAGCAGAAATGGACATTAAAAACAATCCCATTTAGATTAGTGCCACACAAACTCAAAATAATTGGAGTCAACTTAACTAAAGAGATTAAGTACCAATACAAAAAGTACAAAACAGTGCTTCAAGAAATAAAAAAGGACACAAGAAAATGGACACAAATATATGTTCATGGATTAGGAAGATTAACATCATTAAAATGGCTTTACTCCCAAAGCATTAAACAGTTTTAATGCAATTCCCCCAAGGATACCCATGGCATTTTTCAAAATGTTTATCAAACACTCCTGAAATTTATTTGGAACAATAAACACCCATGAATAGCTAGAGCAACTTTTAGGAAAAAGAATATGGGAGCTATCACTTTCCTGCTGTTTAAATTGTATTACAAACAATAGTCATTAAAACACATGGTATTAGAATAAAGAGATACTGTCAGATCAATGGAATAGACTTGAATATTTAGAGAATATTCTCCATACATACAATGAATTAATCTTTGATAAACTGACAAGAAAAGCAAAATGGAGAAAGGAAAGTCTCTTCAACAAGTAGAGTTGGAACTACTGAGCCACATGCAAAAAGAAAAAACAAAAAGAACTCAGACCTTCATTTAACACTATGCACAAAGCTCGAATCTAAGTAGATTTGATATATTTACATCAAACAAAACCATAAGGCATATAGAACAACATGTAGGTAAAACACTACATAACATTGAGACTAAAAGTGTCTTATGGTGGCAACATCACTCTGCAAATAAGTGAAAATGGAAATAATGATGGAACTATATTAAGCTGAGAAGTTTCTGCACCTCAAAGGAAAAAGTGAGTAGGTCACCCACAGATGGGAGAAACTATTCACTCAATACTCATCAGATAATGGGCTAATATTTAAGATATACAAAGATCTGAAAGAACATAACAATAAAAATACATCTAACTAAATCATCAAATGGGGAGAAGAAATGAACAGACACTTCCTCAAGGCAGGTTTACTGTTGCAAGCAAGGTAAGCACTCTAAATTCTCTGCCCTCTAAAACAAAATTATATTAAATATATGAAAAATGGTTTCTTTGGTTTTTTATTTGTTTCTTTGTTTTGCTTTTGGGGCCACAAGTAACTCAGGGGTTACTCCTGGATAAGAGCTCAGAAATTGCCACCGGCTTGGGAGACCATATGGGAGGCCCAGGTATCAAACCACAGTTTTACTAGATAAGACGCATGCAAGGCAAATACCCTACTGCTTGCACCTCTACTCTGTCCCAAATGTTTGGAAAATCTTTTATGAAGAGCATTTCATGAAATACTTCTCATTTAAAAGATAAAAATTAGCATCCTTTGCTCGCTTTGGCAGCATATATTAAAATTGGAATGATACAGAGAAGATTAGCATGGCCCATGCACAAGGATGACAAGCAAATTCGTGAAGCGTTTCATATATTTTGAAAAAAAATATTTATCATCCTGATTCTATAAAATATTTCTAGCAGCTGATGTCACTTTGGGTTTTCATTATCTATTTAAAAATCTTTTCTTTTTTAATTTATATAAAAATATTAATTTATTTGATGATTTCTGTGTTATACAGATATTAACTAAACATTAAACATTAATGTCTGGAAAATTCAAAATGGTAGACTTACATACAGTAGCTGTTATCTCTCTTTTTTAAGATTAAGAAATTAATATTTTTAAAATTTTTTTATTTTTAATTATGAGAACAAGGATGCAAAGAAAGAGGACAAGGTAAAGTTACAGTGGAAGGACAATCACCCATAACATAATTCTCAGAAGTCCCCTTGCTGATATATTAACTTTGAAATTTCAGCCAAAGAAGCAAAGAACATTAAGATAAATAAGACAGAATCCATGTAATTACTTTGTCCCTCAAGTCCCCAGATTGTAACACATTATAATATTTCTTAACAGCATACAAGGCAATCTAATGCCATAAAACTTACATAACTCCTTAAACATTACAGGCATAGTATTTTTTTACATTTCCATATACATGCATATTAGCTTAAGTTAACCTCAAATTTTAAGTGGTTTTTTTTTAAGGATTAGAGTCAAAGGAGCACAGTAAAAATGGTGTTAGAGTGGCAATTGTTGTTTGCATAGGCCCATCAAAATATGAGGGACATGGAAAGAAATAACCTTGGCCTAAATACAAAGAGACCCGACCCCTGAAGTTTCTTGGCACAAGACCAACTCTAAGCTCCAGGCAAGCTAGATTGTCCAATCCAAGACATTGTCTGTAGTGCCAACAAACTTTTATTTTTCACACAGTCTCTGTTGTTGGTATCATGTTTCTGTATTAAAGATCCTGGAATCTGCATATCCTACATTGAAGTCAGGATGTGGAGCGTCCTCTCGTTTCACCTCACAATCAAAGGGCAATGCAGGGAGCCCTGTTCTGTAAGCAGGTCGTTGTGGTTGTTAAATCTTCTCAGTGTTAAGGGGAGTCTCTTTTGAGCAGGTCTATGTCTGAGCAGTGTAGGGTCTTCCATGGTAGAGGATTGCTTCCAGGTGATGTTATAGACCAGCCTGAATGTTTCGTGGATGGCTTCCCTGGTTCAGGGGTAAATGGAAAATGCCCTTTCTTCTGAGGTCTGTGCCAGGTCAATGTTCAGGGTGTAAGGTCCCTTTGCACTACAAGATTTGTGTGTTCCAATCTCTATTATATAGGATCTTATTTGTATGTATAGTATTTTCCCATTTTAATGTCCTATGCAAAAAAGGAGCAATGCCACATGGTGTTATTGGCGCATATGGGGGCCATAAGAACAATTCCAACGATTCCCATGATATGATTCTATCATAAGCATTAAACTGGGGGAGTCTTTCACCAAAATTCCTTGTTAAACAGCTCAAAAAGAGAAGATAAAAAGCGGTTAGAATCGTCACTGTATAAGACAACATTTAGTAAGAATTATAGCTGTCAGAGAAAAAACACAAAATATTCTAAAGAAATACGTGTCCATTTTATGTATCTTGAAACAGTTTGGGGTTGTTACACACAATGCACGGCTTTGGTCTGTGATTAGGATTGTACACTACTGAAGTTAAAAAGAGTAATGTAGGTTAGTGACGTTTGGGGGGTTAGAGAGTTAAGGAGTAAAAAAGAGCTTTGTAGGGGTGTGTGAAAGGGCAGAATAAAAAATGAACATTCTAGATATGCAAAACATACTCTCAATACATGAAGTACGCGTGGGGGCATCAACCCCGCATGGTTCTGTAGTTTTTGGATGCATAGGGAGGAATTTCTCACCCCTGCGCCCCAGGGCCTGATTAACCGGGTGTGGCCCTGAAGACCCGCCTGGTGTGTGGGGATCTTGTTTCCCTGGACAAAGTGGACAGGCCAGGGGGCCTATGGCTAACTGTCCTGCCCAGAGCCCCCAACATACCAGTCAAACACACCCAGAAATCCTGGCATACGGAGTGTTCTGAGCCCAGCCGTGCCTCTGTTGTTTTTGGAAGCATAGGGAGGAATTTCTCACCCCTCCCCCCAGGGCCCGATTAACCAGGTGTGGCCCTGAAGACCCTCCTGGTGTGTGTGGGATCTTGTTTCCCTGGACTAAGTTTTCAGCCCAGGGGGGCTATGGCTAGCTGTCCTGCCCAGAGCCACCAACATACCAGTCAAAGGCACCCAGAACTCCTGGCATGCTGAGTGTTTTGAGCCTAGCCATGCCTCTCGGGGTTGTTGTCTTAATGTCCATTTCATCCTATTTACTATTGGTGTATAGAAAGGCCATTGAATTTTGTGTGTTAATTTTGTAGCGTGCCACCTTGGTATGTGAGTGTTTTGTTTCTAGAAGCTTTTTGGTAGAGTCTTTAGGGTTTTCTAAGTAGAGTATCATGTCATCTGCAAACAGTGAGAGCTTGACTTCTTCCTTTCCTATCTTGATGTCCTTGATATCTTTTTCTTGTCTAATTGCTATAGCGAGTACTTCCAGTGCTATGTTGAATAGGAGTGGTGACAGAGGACAGCTTTGTCTTATGCCATAATTTAGAGGGAAGGCTTTTATTTTTTTCTCCATTGAGGATAATATTGGCCACTGGCTTGCGGTAGACGGCCTTAACTATATTGAGAAAGGTTCCTTCCATTCCCATCTTGCTGAGAGATTTGATGAAGAATGGGTGTTGGAACTTATCAAATGCTTTCTCTGAATCTATTGATATGATCATGTGGTTTTTATTTTTCTTGTTGTTGATGTTGTCTATGATGTTGATAGATTTATGGATGTTAAACCATCATTGCATTCCTGGGATGAAACCTACTTGATCATAGTGGATGATCTTCTTAATGAGGCATTGAATCCTATTTGCCAAGATTTTGTTGAGGATCTTTGCATCTGCATTCATCAGCGATATTGGTCTTTAATTTACTTTTTTTGTAGCATCTCTGTCTGGTTTAGGTATCAGGGTGATGTTGGCTTCATAAAAGCTATTTGGAAGTGTTTCCATTTGTTCAATTTCATGAAAGAGTCTTGCCAGGATTGGTAGTAGTTCCTCTTGGAAAGTTTGAAAGAATTCATTATTGAATCCATCTGGGCCTGGGCTTTTGTTTTTGGGCAGACATTTGATTACCGTTTTAATTTCATCAATGGTGATGGGGGTGTTTAGATATGCTACATCCTCTTCCTTCAACCGTGGAAGATTATAAGAGTCTCAGAATTTATCCATTTCTTCCAGGTTCTCATTTTTAGTGGCATAGAGCTTCTCAAAGTAGATTCTGATTACCCTTTGAATCTCTGTCATATCAGTAGTGATCTCTCCTTTTTTTCATTCCTAATCCGAGTTATCAAGTTTCTCTCTTTCTTTGTTAGTTTTGCCAGTGGTCTATCAATCTTGTTTATTTTTTCAAAGAACCAACTTCTGCTTTCGTTGATCTTTCAGAATGTTTTTTGGGATTCCACTTCATTGATTTTGCTCTCAGCTTTGTTATTTCCTTCTGTCTCCCTAATTTTGGGTCCTTTTGTTGAGCACTTTCTAGTTCTATTAGCTGTGTCATTAAGCTACTCAGGTAAGCTCCTTCTTCCTTCCTGATGTGTGCTTGCAAAGCTATAAATTTTCCTCTCAGTACTGCTTTTGCTGTATCCCATAAGTTCTGATATTTTGTGTCTTTATTGTCAATTTTTTCGAGGAACCTTTTGATTTCCTCCTTGATTTCATCTCGGACCCACTGGTTATTGAGTATGAGGCTGTTTAACTTCCAGGTGTTAAATTGTTTCTTCTGAGTCCCTTTGGAATTCACAAATAATTTCAGAGCCTTGTGGTCAGCGAAGGTAGTATGCAAAATTTCTATCTTCTTGATGTTATGGAGGTATGTTTTATGTGCCAGCATGTAGTCTATCCTGGAGAATGTCCCATGTACATTGGAGAAGAATGTGTATCCAGGTTTCTGGGGATGGAGTGTCCTATATATATCCACTAGGCCTCTTTCTTCCATTTCTCGCCTCAGGTCTAGTATATTCTTGTTGAGTTTCAGTCTGGTTGACCTATCCAGTGTTGACAAAGCCGTGTTGAGTTCCCCCACAATCATTGTGTTGTTATTGATATTATTTTTCAGATTTGTCAACAGTCGTATTAAATATTTTGCTGGCCCCTCATTTGGTGCATATATGTTTAGGAGAGTTATTTCTTCCTGCTCTACATACCCCTTGATTAATATAAAATGTCCATTTTTGTCCCTTACAACCTACCTGAGTATAAAGTTTGCATTATCTGATATTAGTATGGCCACTCCAGCTTTTTTATGGGTGTTGTTTGCTTGGATAATTTTTCTCCAGCCTTTTATTTTGAGTCTATGTTTGTTCTGACTATTCAGGTGTGTTTCTTGTAGGAAGCAGAAGGTTGGATTGAGTTTTTTTGATCCATTTAGCCACTCTGTGTCTCTTGACTGGTGCATTTAGTCCATTGATGTTGAGAGAAAGAATTGTCCTGGGATCTAATGCCATCTTTATATCAAAGTTTGGTGTGTCTTTTGGTTAGTCTTGTCTTAAATTAGGTCTTTCAGTTTTTCTCTTAAGACTGGTTTTGAGTCTGTAAAGTTTCTGAGCTGTTTTTTGTCTGTGAAACCATGTATTCTTCCGTCAAACCGGAAAGTGAGTTTTGCTGCATATAGTATTCTAGGTGAAGCATTCATTTCATTCAGTCTTGTCACAATATCCCACCACTGCTTTCTGGCATTGAGTGTTTCTGGTGACAGATCTGCTGTAAATGTCAAGGATGCTTGCTTGAACGTAATTTCCCCTTTTCATCTTGCTGTTTTCAGAATTCTGTCTCTATCTGTGGGATTTGTCATTGTGACTAGAATGTGTCTTGGGGTGGTTTTTCTGGGGTCTCTTTTGGTTGGTACTCTTCGTGCATACAGGATTTGATCACATATATTCTTTAGCTCTGGAAGTTTCTCTTTAATGATGTTCTTGACCGTTATTTTTCCTGGAAATTTTCTTCCTGGGTCTCTGGGACTCCAATGATTCTTACGTTGTTTCTGTTGAGCTTATCGTAGACTTCTATTTTCATCTGTTCCCATTCTTTGACTAATTTTTCCATTGTCTGTTCATTTACTTTAAGTTTTTTTCCAATCTCTCCTGCTGTATGGAATTGTTATGTATCTCATCTTCCACAGCACCGAGTCAATTCTCAGCTTCTTATACCCTGTCCCGGAGCTTATCCATTTTGTCATTCACTTTGTTTACTGACTTTTTCAGACCTGTTAGTTGACATGTTATTTCAGTTTGGAGTTTTGTGATTTCTGTCTTCATATTTTCTTGGTTCTTATTATTGTTCTGTTCAACTTGATCCATGGTTTCTTTGAGTTCGTTGAGTATCTTCCATATTGCTTGTCTAAAATCCTTATCTGAGAGGTTAATTAGTTGGTTGGTCATTATCTGGTCATCAGAATTGTCATCTTTATTCTCTATGTCTGATGCTGGCCTGCGTTATTTCCCCATTGTCACACTTGTATTGTGGGTTTTTCTATGTGTTGTGGTGGTATTCATTGGCTATATGATGCAGGCAGCACACTCCTCTGGCTCCTTCCTTTCTGGATGGGCTGACTTGCCTCTACGGGAGGGGAGTCCTCCGTGGATAAAGCCTCACACTGGATCAAATTCTAGGCCGAGCATGCAACAGAGAAAACAGTCTAGAGAGAAATGCTTGCTTCTGTGATCCAGCACAGTTCTTAGTGTGATTTTTTCTTCTTATTGCAATGGTGTTCTTTTCTTAGAAAGAGTGCACGGCCGCGTAGCAAAGTGAAGCACCGTGCTCTGCTGGAGCCTCTTTTCGGCCCAGTCCCAAGAGGCTCATGCAAGAGGACAGTAGAAAGATACACAGAGGCAGTACTCACAGTTTTTCACAGTCGGGCCTCACTGGGCAGGCGCAGTTTCATGGATTTTCCCAGCCTGATGTCACAAACAGGGGACCCAGCTTCTGCAAAGCTTAGCCAGTTTTTATGTTCTGGAGTCCCGCCCTGAAAATGGCATCTGGGATAGCAAGTTTTCTGGGGCCTCTTTCTGGCTCACTCCCAAGAGGCTCACGCAAGAGGACAGTAGACAGATACACAGAGGCAGCACTCACAGTTTTTCCCAGTCGGGCCCCACTGGGCAGGCGTAGTTTCATGGATTTTCCCAGCCTGATGTCACAAACAGGGGACCCGGCTTCTGCAAAGCTTAGCCGGTTTTTATGTTCTGGAGTCCCGCCCTGAAAATGGCCTCTGGGAGAGCAAGTTTTCTGGAGCCTCTTTTAAGCTCACTCCCAAAAGGCTCACGCAAGAGGACAGTCGACAGATACACAGAGGCAGCACTCACAGTTTTAGATATTCATCTTTTTATAGCTGAGATTACAGAATTTTCTCCAAGACAATTTATAATATTATAATTATGCATGTTTGAGAGTAGATGAAGCAGGGGAAATAAAGGCTCAGATCTTGAGGACAGCTTGGAACTTTTATAGTCTATTATTCTTTCTGTTTTTTTTTTTTTCAGAGAATGCACATTTAGCTCTGCTTTGGGGATCAGTGGACCCAATTGAGTATTGGGGATCAAAACCCAGGTTGGCCACGTGCAAGTCAAATGCCCTCCCTGCTGTGTTTGTGTACTCTAAATTCCTCTTCTTTTCTCTTCTCTTCTCTTCTCTTCTCTTCTCTTCTCTTCTCTTCTCTCCTCCCCCTCCCCTTCCCTCTTCTCTTCTCTTCTCTTCTCTTCTCTTCTCTTCTCTTCTCTTCTCTTCTCTTCTCTTCTCTTCTCTTCTCTTCTCTTCTCTTTCTTTCCTTTCTCTTACTTTTCTTTCCTTCCTTCTTTTCTCTTCCCTTTCTTTCCCTTCCCTTTTTGTTCCTTCCCTTCCCTCCCCTCTCCTCTTTCTTTCCTTGTAATTATGATGCTTAAACAAATATATTAAGTGTCAAAAAAAGTCTTCATATCTGACTGACAATTGGAGAGAAGTAGAATTAAAGCAGTTTTAGAGTGTTTATTCTTGAGTCTTGCTTCTCTGAAAATTAAAGTGTAGGAATTTAGAGAAGAAAATGAGTGGTTTAGAATTTTTTAGAATGAAAACTGTAACAGTTAATTTCTTTTCAAAGAACTTCTAACATTTCTTTAGTAATCATCTACATAGTTATAAAAGTAATTTTTACCAAAGTTTTCATGCTTTCTAAATACCAAATTTCAGTGGAATTGACCTTTACCAGTAAAACTAGTTATAGAAGGAATTTATTTGGGGAACCTCCTTTGATATAGCTATTTTATTTATTTTTTAACTTTCTTGATTTAAACATCATGATTTACAAGTTTATTATACAGTTGTGTCTGGCATTTCATGTTCGAGCACCGGTCCTACCATCAGTGTAACATTTCCTCCACCATTGTGCCAATTTCCAAGCTACCCCTCACTTGGCCCCTTGGTAGGTATGAAATAATTTACTTTCATATTGCTTGTTACAACTAAATGACCAATGAACTTATAGAACTGTAACAGAAATGATCCCAATGGGATCATTAAGTTATTGAGGGTTTACTAAGCTGTTTGTATGTCGGTGTCAAGTATAGCCGTGGACTGATGTGTCTGGGAAGATTTGCCAACATTATGATGTCCTTTTGAAAATTATTTGTCAAAATTTCCATTTTTAAATGTTTTGTTTGGGGACCATACCTGGGCTTGCTCCTGGCTCTACACTCAGGAATCATTCCTGGAGAGCCTCAGGGGCCATAAGGGATTCTGGGGATAGAACCCAGGTTGGCTGTGAGCAAGGAAGGTACCTTTACCTGCTGTATTACCAGTCTGGCTCCATTGTTTCATATGTTAAATGAAATTTGGATAGCTGACTCAAAGTAGGTCTATAAATAGAACCAAAGTTGAAAGTACATTTGCAAAACATTTTTAAAACTATTCCAGATTTTATTGGATGCATATGAAAATTAATTTGATCAACAGTTCTTTCAAATGCATAAACTCATTTGTGCTCTGTGTGATAGAAAGGTGGGCCTACCAGCCTGGGTATTATTAGATTAAATGACTCAGAGAGATAGCCACTCCCCAGGACTGGGAACCTACTGACAGACTTGGCTTCTGGCAGCTTAGCAAAGGAATTTGGTGGTCCCTTAACACACTTCAAGTTATGTGTATATATCTAAGTTGATGTCTCATCTTGTTTCTGTAGGTAGAATCAAGTTTTGAATAAATTAGGAGCATAATCACTGTGCTTATCTTTAGACTTAGAAGGTGTTTATGGCCACTAAAGTCCATTGGCCACTAGTCTGTATGCACTTGTGTTTGGGCTTCCTGAGAGTGTAAGGCCTCCCCTGTTTGTCAGACATCTTACCGACTTCCAGAGGTAGTGCTATGCCCATTTCTCATCAGATGTGCAGGGCAGGGGCTTTGCTGTGGAAATTTACATGTGATTCCCCAGAGAACTGATAGTTTCTAGAAGTTTTATGCTGTCCCATTCCTGGTAAGCCAGTGTTCAGAGCAAGCTGTTCACCTGGATAGTTGGGATTGGGGTCCCCTAGAGAAGCTGGGTTTTCATACATGGTGAGAAGTAGTCTCTGTCTAGAATTATTAGACACGTGTGGGAACTATCTCCAGTTCACTGTTCCTGACAAGGGTGCATAAAGCACTGCCCCCTTTTCAGGGAAAATAAAACCACAAGCAAAAAACAAACAACCAATAAAAACAACAACAAAAAAAACCCAACCCAATATATTCCCCATAATACACATATAATAGAGCAAATGGCTTGAGGGCATCGAGCCTGGAGGGAATCGGGCCTGGAGGGCATTTTTCTTGTACACAAGGTTTAATCCCCAACACCCCAAAATCTGAAAACCTGCCAGAAGTAATTTCTGAGAGCTAGGAGTAACTGGAGCACTACTGTGTGGGGGCCTACCCCTTCCTTCACAAAAGAGCAAACAGTCTGCCCCTTTCATCCTCCATGGCACCGATGCTGCTGCTAACCCAATGGGTCTCACTCCCACTAATGCACAAAATGGAACTTTCTAGAGGATTTTTGTTTGTTTGATTTTTTGGGCCACACCCAGTGACACTCAGGTGCGCCTCCTGGCTATGCGTTCCAAAATTGCTCCTGGCTTGGGGAGCATATGGGATGCCAGGCTATCTAACCGCTATCTGTCCTAGGCTAGTGTGGGCAAGGCAGACACCTTACTGCTTGTGCCACTGATCCAGCCCCTCTAGAGGTTTTATGCTGTTTTCCTTGTCTTCCCTCCTTCCACATAGGCATTCTTACTGCAGAACTTATGGGCATCAAGGAACTGAGTTCTAGCTAGAAAAAAGATGGGGTTCCTTTTCTGCAACCACTGATTTATGTGTTATCACCCCCTAGAGGACTCAGTGACAATCTGTAAGTGACAAAGCATGTAATGTCATTCTAACAGCAAGAGGAGAGGTCTGTGTGTCTTAGCCTAAGCTCACTGCTGGGGGTGCTGAGAAAAGAAGATTCTTGCTTTTGGGAAGGGGGAGAAGTTTAACTCTCAGGTATAGGCACTGAGACAGAAAAAGAATACACATTTGCATTTAAAATCAGCTCCTTGCAGAATTTATTGACCTGAGACTGTAAATCCTTGGAATATGTCTTTATTCAGTTTCATGGACATACAGATGTTGATTTATTATTTTCACTATCAGCATAACTCAAAAAGTATTGGTTCAGAAAGTTGTTTCCAATGTAGAGGTCCGCTAAAATGTCCTCTGGAGTGCAGAGCAATCTCAAGTCATTTTGGGAAGGAACATTTACAAAAGCCTGCAGCCCTCATGTCTGAATGAGCTTTCTGAGTAGCAGTAGTGATTGCAGAAAAAGCATGAAGAGATTCAATTCCTGTCCCACTTCCTAATATTTGTGTTAGGTCCTTTCCAGTTGAGAGCTTCATATATTAAGTTTGAATATTTTGTTTTAACATCAAACATTATACATGATGCATTGATCTCTCAAAAGGAGAAAGGAGAAAGTTGGGGAACAATTATGGTTTCTACCATTTGCTTTGCATTATCCACAAACTACTTTTAGACATAGCAATACTTCCAAAGAGTTGCCTCCTGTGCCTTTTATCTCTACTCTTAACCCATGTTGCTGGAATAATGAGTGTTGACAAATACACTGATCATCTAAGAGTATCCACCCCTCTTTAGAGAAAGATTGAATGAGCATTTCTTTTAATTTTGCTTTCTTCTTGTACTTATAGCTGAGGTGCAGGTAGCTCCTTGGAAGAGCAAAGGTTGAAAGGCCCAATGACTTCATGAATAAAAAAGAAACGCTTAAAGCTTGCAAGGAATTTTGGGATGCAAAGGATTCTCAAGTTATACAAAGATGATTTTAAAACTTTTAATTAAAAACAATATTTCCATCTGGTGGGGATTGAGATATGAATGGGGAATGATGTGGTGTCTGCACAATGTAAACCCACTTCCCTATCTCCCTCCTCAGAGTTTCTGCGAAGGACTAAGAATTCCTCTGTGTGGCCTTGAATAAGACCCTCTGCTATAGGTTGCCTGAATTGCGTTGGCATTTCCTAGACTGCATCTTGCTTAGGGGCTAGATATAAAGAAAGTGAAGAGTTACGTGTAAATGTGTGATATGCTTTGGACCAGGTGAACTCGGTTTGTTCTTTACTTAATTATTTTGAGTACAATAATGGCTTGGTTTGCTGCTGGAGAGGTATCAGAGTGGCAGATTAACAGGAGACACTGTGAGAGCCGCTTAGAACTTGAATGAACAGGATTCCTGTAAGTAGGTGAGGAGCTTGTAGCCGAATTTCACAAGGAAGAACCAGATGTTTTGCATTACCTGGGAGCGTGTGATAAGAAGGTACCAGGTGAGGAGGATGAGGGCCATGTTGAAGAGGTACTGCATGTTCTGGAGCCTAGGAGCAGACAAGGCCAGCATCAGAACAGGAGTCTTGCCCTTGCTGTGACAAGCAGGCAGTGCCTCCTGGCATATTGATTTTCCACCTTCTACTACCAGAAAATTCCTGCTGAATAACCAAATTTCTACATTACTCTTCCAACAATTCCCTTACTCATCCTTATATCTACTAAAATCTTAAAAGTGCTAAAGACCTTAACTTCCTACTCAGAGTCCCTCTAATATCTATTACATGTAGATTTACTCCATATTACATGTGTTGGGGATACACCTTTTTATGTGTAGACTCTCAATTCCAACACCAAATAAAACCTCTTTTTCATTTTATTTTATTTTATTTTGGTTTTGGGGCCATACCTGGTGACACTCAGGGCCACTCCTGGCTATGCGCTCAGAAATCACTCCTGGCTTGGGGGACCCTATGGGATGCCAGGTAAACTGAACCACGGTCCATCCTAAGCTAGTGTGTGCAAGGCAGGCACATTACTGATTGTGCCACTGCTCCAGCCCCTAATAAAACTTCTTTAATTGCCCTTCCTCTCAGCATTCATACTGTACCATTATGTTTCTTCTGAACTAATTATGGTGAAAAGGAGTTCATGAAGTTGGAGGGGAGGGTTTGAAGAGTGAAGAAAGTTGTGCCCACATGACATCATATAGTTGAACACTGCTATTCTTTGCATTTTGCTATCACATAACTGTGATGAGAAACAACTTTATTTATACTTGAATTCTATACTCACCTATTTGAGATGTAGCAGCTGTTTTGATAAAAATAAATAATGCTTTCCCTCTAGGTGAGGTGTCACATGCACAGTGCATACAGGAGCCCATAAAATGCCTCTCCCTAATTCCTGTTGATATAAAACCAGTCACAGTGTAAATCTTTCACTACATTGACCAATAGTACTTACTTTTTCAAGTGTTTCTTAGCTTTGGGAATTCCAGATACATCCTCTTTCAGTAAGTATTGCTTTACTCCAAGAACATAGTTTTCGATGTATTCCAGCCAGTTCAGCCGGCGCACATCAAAGTTAAACATCTGAAAGGAAAGACTAGGCTGTGCTTGTACAGCAGACTCTCCTGGATGACCACTTCATCCATTTGAGCATTGTCCCTACATTAGGTACAATCCATGTACAAGATAATTTGGTCCCCTGCAAAGGATGCCTGACCAGTTTTTCAGTCAGTGCCACTTAAACTCAGATCAGGAAACACTGCACCTTTCGATGTTGTGAGGAAATGAATGAAACCAAGTTTAGAAAAAGGAGTATTTTTGGTAGGAGATAGGTAGCTAAAGTGTTTGTCTTGTAGACAACAAGTTCAACCCCCTGATTGAACTTCAAATGGTTCCTGGATAACTGTTGATTGTAACAAACCCTCTCCCACCCGTCCAATTAAAAAACATTTAAAGTAATGGGATAATACATAGATACCAAAACAGATTGTTTTACTCTTGTATAATATTGGTGTGTCCTATGAATGAGAATGTAAACTGGTACAACAATCTTGGAAAACAGCTGGAGGATTGTTCCCAACTCAGAAGTAAAAATACCAGTGTCTAACATTTCTGGGGATTTACTTGAGAGCAGTAAAGCAAATTGGGAACCATTACTTGCACCTGTGCTCACTGTAGCAGCAGCAATGGCTGTGGGAGAAGAGGCTACCTATCCCTAGAGGAGGACTTATTAACCACTATGGAAGACCAAAGCCAGCATCTAAATGACACTGGAAAGATCAGTTTCCTGTAAGGGACTGTGCTAAAGGAAAAAGCTCAGCAATAGGTTAAGCAAGGAGACCACAATACAGATGACATACATGCACCTACAATGATGGGTCTTACAGTGGCAATAAGCCAGTGTCACTTCAACAGAAGGAAAAGCTAAGGTTGTTGTACAGAATACCAAAAGTGAACTGACAATAGTGTAAAATAGCCAGTGAAATTTCTGAGAAGGCAGGGAAGGCCCGATTAGCTTTGGGGTTGCATTCATCTTCCTCTCAAACCAAAGAGTGAGTGGCAAGGTGTTATGAGCTGTAAAGACACAGTCAGTGATTCCAGATGCCAGGAAGTGGGCAATAACACTCAATTTGATTCCTGGTAGGTTATGTAGGGAATGACAGACACAGCCCTTGGTTGTAGGTAAGCATTGAGTGGCAGCCTTCCCCATTGCCAGACCACTTTTCTAATGGTGTGTAGACTCAGCATCTCCTTTAGTATTCCACCCATGCTCTACATTTACTTTTTGGTCTTCAGGGCTCAGCTCTGCCATGAGCATCTCCATGTTGTTCACGCTCCACTCCCAGCTGTGGTTTCCAAAGTACTCCACCATGTTAATTGTTCTCATAAGTTGGCTTATGATCTTCAGAAACCTATGAAGTGTCATTGAGGCAAACTCAGTACCAGATTGGGCCTCAGTGTGGCCACATAACCGGTGACAAACTACTCAGTATAAGAGTACTGGGTACTACTCACACCCTAGTACAGCTAATGAAATATCACTAGACTTCATATTTGAATCAATCATTGCTGGATACTAAGCCCTAAAACAGCCCTGCACACAGGTCCCCAATCAGCTCCAAACACTGGTCTCAGTACAGGAATTATTATTCCCACAAGCAGTCCCTGCCCACTAGTCCTGTGGGAGCTGGTGTCAGTTCTTCAATTATTTGGGACAAGGACACTGAATTCCAACTTTTGGCCCCTGATATGAGCACTAGGACCATTATCAGATGTCTAAAACATACAGTGCCACCATGTCTGGCCCTGGGTCACAGGACTTAACATTTTTAGAGCCTGGTTCCAGGCAGGAGACAGGAATCATGCATGTTCCACAGCTAGACATGAACAGACAGGGCCCAGATGCTAATTCAGTAAACTCAGGCATCCACCCTGTCCCTTCACCCCATTTCCTTTTCTGTAAACTTGGACCATAGGGGGCCCTAGGTTCAGCAAGAGTCAGTGACACCCATGAACTCATGAACTGGACACTCATGAAGTCTAGTGATATTTCATTGCTCCCCAAAGACTATTGTCACCAGGTGTGCCTAAGTTCTAGGCCTCTGCCTGACAGCAGACTTGAGGCAGGGTCAAAAGTTATCCCCAAATATCTCTTCCCATAGTCAGTGTGCCCATGAAGATGGTGACAACTTACCGGGGCTTCCTGCCTGTGAGCCACAGAAACAGGTCGTAAATGGCTGCTGGACCCCAGTGGCTGACAGCATTCCAGTAATCCCTGGACAAGTTACTACGGACAAAGCAGGCGTTGGGTATCCTGAAAGCTCTCTCAAAGGGAATTTTCTCTAAAGTAGCCATGAGCTTTATACCTGGAGATAAAATAGAGACCATTTATGAAGGGCTACCTGAGCAGTCAAGAATAAAGTCTGCAGGCAGTCTACCTTAGAGCCCTAGTATCTCTTGGTCCCCAAGCATGGCCAGGAGTGACAAACATATCTAATATTACCTATCCCAAAATTTTATCTTGGGGAAAGGGTTGGTACTTACCCACTGGGATTAGAGGTAACTACTGGTGGTGCTAAAGACCGTATTTGGTGTTATTGATGGAACTGGAGCCTTAACTAGTTGTTGGTTTACTGGTCCTACCCTAATCAATATTTGTACTCCACCTAATTGTGATCTGTAGTGGGATACTGGATTATTCCATATGTGGTATTCATCTTCTACTCTGGGGTGTAGCCTGGTTCTTGTCAATAAAAACAGGGGCCCGAGGAAGGCAGAGTCTCATTCTTCAGTTTTCTACTAAGCTGCATTCCTTCTTAGGAACAGAAAGCTTGGGTGTTTGAATTATTTGCTTGAGTGCTGAATTTCTGAACCCATCCTTGTACCTTTTCACTGTGTGGATTATTTACTGCGTCAATATTTGCTTCCAGACCTGCATCTACCTAGATCCTTGATTTGGAGACCTGGTTTTTACTAGCAATTTGGTCCCCTCAAAGTAATGTTAAAATGGTTGTGTCAGATGAGTGAGAAGACAAAAACCATGGGATAAATTAAGAATGGAGTTATTGTAGACAGTGAAACAGCACAAGTGGTACAGAGTGTAAGGCCCCAAATCTGAACCATGCACACTGCCTCCAGTAGCAATGTCCTGGGGTCTTTTGTGGATTGTGGTCCCTGTTAAAGAGAAATTCCTGGAACCTGAAAGCTTGCTTCTGAGTAGCAACATAGGGAAATGGCTCAGTCAACACAGGAAGTATCAGAACATGTTCCCTGAATAGAGTAGTATCTACTCCCATGTACAGCACAGTGCTCTTGAGCAGCAGCACCAGCTCCACTGCCATGCCACAGAATCCCTTACTCCTTTGGATGAGGAAAATCTAGCATGGCCAAAGCAGAAGACAATCTCTGTCTCTCAGTCTTCTATCTCTTTCTCTCCCCACACTCCCTCATTTCTCCTCTCTTTGTCTGCCTCTCTCTTATCTTCCTCCTCTCTCTTATTAGCCTAATCTTTATTTTAGATGCAGTGAATCATTTCCTGCCCGGCAATTTATGCCCATATATCCACAGCACCACAACCCTTGTTGTGACACTCTGCAAGCACAGACAGCAAGAACTTACAACCTAACCAGGTTATTCCAGAATATTCCAGAAAAGCCAAGTGCCCTGGAGTATATTTCACATTTTGAGAGCTCAAATATTATGTGTGTCTACAATGGCTTCTTTCATAAGTGGTATTTTAATTCTGTTACTATCATGGAGATTTATTTTTGTTACTCTTTTTATTTTTTTCAGAATTAGGTGAATGTCTGACTTCAATACAGCTTGATGATCAAAAGAACCTGGATTCAGGGAATTTTACCTTCCTTAAACCTCAGGTAAGCCACATATTATGGCAAGTGCTATAGCCACTGTACTACCTTTACAGACTCATACATTTACTCTTAATTTCTTTTAGTTTTAAGATCATACTGAAAAATGCTGAGGGCTTACTCCTAGGTCTCGTATGCGAAGAAGTCAATCCTGGCATTGTGGTTGTGGGTATTGATCCCATGTCAGCACATGCAAAATTAAGTGTGCTATTATTCTGGCCTGTAATTTATTATTTTTATTTTAATTAATTTTGTTACTGGGTCATACCCAATGGTAATCAGAGGGTCTTCCTCGCTCAGAAATCACTCCTGACAAGCTCAGAGGACCATATGGCATGCTAGGGATAGAATCTAAGTCAGACGCATCAAGATAAATGCCCTACCCACTGTGCTATTGCCTTGGCCCCTGTAATTTCATTTTTAAATAACTGCAGTGGAAAAACAAAAGCAGGACTAAAAAAGCGGACTCTAGAAAAACAGAACTTTATTTCATGCATAGTTATATAAACAAGCGTTCAATGATTTAACATTTTTAAATATTATTAGAAAATCAGTTTCTAAATGGAAAAAGAGGTGGCAATCTAATTATTGCCTGAGGGCAGATTTTTCTGTTCTAGTAGAAATAATGGACACTGCAGTTAGTAACAAAGTCAGCCAGACACAGGCCACAGGCACATTTATATATGACATTCAGTTACAGACACTGTCATATATATATACATGGGTAATCTCTCTCTCTCTCTCTCTCTCTCTCTCTCTCTCTCTCTCTCTATATATATATATATATATATATATATATATATATATATATAAAGGGGAAGAAATGTTTTGTATGACACTTGATCACAGACAGTGTTATAGACAGACATGGGTCATAGGCACTACTACATATGAAAGTCACAATATCACATAGAGACATGGATTAGAGGCATTATCTTGTGAAACAGGGTCCTAGACACTGATCCTTACAGACAGTGGGTCACACAAATGCAGTCGTACTGCTTAGAGCATTCAGCCCCCCATGGAGCACTGTTATCTATACAAACTTACCCATTTCTCCCAATTTACAAGGGTTGTGGGCACCTGATGTACAGTTGTAGATCTGTGTTGATTTCGGTCTGGAAAATCCAGAAAAATTCATGTGAGTGAAAGGGAAATACTAGGCAAATTGCAACAGAAAGGGGTCATAGTGCTCAGGAGCAGGGCCTCCTGGCACCAAGGCACATGGAGGCTGCATTGTAAGTGTGGGTACATGGCAGTGCTAGGTGGTGAGAATAAGCTCAGAGTACTTTCTCTATGGTCCTACTAGTTCTGCCCACACCCAGCCTGATGCTAATCAATTGGATATGCTAGAAAACTCACTATGCACCATTACTAACAGAAGCTGTGATAACACTCTGCTTATCACTGCCCTTGAAACTTCCAATCTGAGAAACTTTTTCTGCATAGCTCAGGGCATTGGCTAGGTGACTTGTCTACCACTGACCCTGTCTCCAGCCCCACTTACTGAGAGGTGCCCCGTAATGTGACCCTGTACTTTCTAAGCACCCATGTCATACCTATGCACTGCTGTGTACCAGCCAACAGACAAAATGAGGTTGATCACAGTATCCACTGGGATCACATCTGTCATGGCCCTTGGAGAAGCCTTCACAGAGCGGAGCAGCCCTTTCCCAGTCTGTGGAAGAGAGAGAACAGGACAGGTCTAGGTGCCATGAGTTATGGCCCTTGTGTGTATGGAATGAACATGGCCCAACTAAGATCTCTGCCATACCTTGGGCAATGTTACCAGGAAAAAAGGCCCTGAATCCTTCCCCAGACTCAGGATATATGTGGGGGAAGTCTTAGAAAGTAAAGATGCAGCTTTATACGCTATGTAGGAATATTCACTCTGAGCACAACACCATGAAACTAAGACAGACAGAGTGGCAGTGGAGTCCTCTTTCTCATTCAGAAATGCTATTTCTGCACACAGATCAGTACCAGATAAGAGCACAGCCAATCTGTTTCACTCCATGGCTGCACATTTCTTCCAGTCACACCACAATACACTATATACACCTATAGACTACTAGGATTACAATAGGAAAACAATGCAGAACCCCGCCATGTCTGGTGAGCAAAGGTGGTAGTTTAGAAGACCCAACCAATATCAACCAGCTATATAGCCTCTCTCATAAGGGCTGTAGAGAGAGGAAATGTTGAGGATTTTCAAGTAACTCAAAGAAACCATAGAACAAACAACTACTAATACTCAGAGAATATGAAAGTAGAATGTGAAAACTCCAAACAGAGATGAAATAAGTAAAATAACTTCTTATGGAAAATGAAAAGCACTGGAAGGCTTTACAAACAGAGTAGACAGTGGACAGAATGAGTGAGCTCAAATATGAGGTATATAATACCTACAAGCAACAGCAGTAGATAGAGTCTTAAAACAAATACATGGCTGACAAGCTAATTTGAGGCTGAATACAAGAGGAAGAACATAAGAATCAGAGATATTCCAGAGGGCTAGGAAGACAAGCCCTATGAAGAAACAACAGACAAGCAATCATTGTTGAGAAATTCCCATGGAGATCACATGCATCTTGTGTGTGTATGTATGTATATATATATATATATATATATATATATATATATATATATATATATATATATATATATATATATATGTCAGACCCTGGAGCTGGAGGTCTGACGGGTTCCTTATAAAAGAGATACAAATAAAAATACTCCAAGACATCAAAAATAATAAAAACTATAGATAGATATAGAAATCTGAAAGTAGCACAATAAAATAAGGAAATTACATACAAAGTAGCCTCCTTAGGATTATAGCAGATTTACCAAAGGAAACACTCCAGGCCTAAAGGCAATGGTGAGATACAGTGAAAAACTGAAATGAAAGCTTCACCAAAAATACTTTATCCAGATTCTCATTCCAATTTGAAAGAGATACACTACACAGAAACAACAGCTAAGGAAATTCATAGACTCAAAACCATCTTTAAAAGAAGAACTGAAGGGGCTACTGTAAGATAAAACAAATCCCACAAAATCACTGAGGTTCTAAAGAAAAGATGCCACAAATTCCATGTCAATCACAATGTCATTTAATTAAATGTGCCATTTAGCAGCAGAGTGACACGTGGTTAAAAAATTGAATCTGACATTTTGCTGCTTGCAAGAAACACATTTACCACATTTACTCAACTGAAACACAAATTCAAAGTCAAAGGTCACAAGAAAATTTTTCAAAAAAAAAAAGACAAAACTCCTTCAAGAAGCCTGGAGTAACCATAGTAATATCAGGTAGCATAGACTTCAGGCTCAAAAAGATTAGAAGAGACAGAGAGGGCTCCTTCACGAAGCCTGGAGTAACCATACTAATATCAGGTAACATAGACTTCAGACTCAAAAAGTTTAGAAGAGACAGAGAGGGCCATATCTCAATAATCAAGGGATATGTACACAAGGAAGAAATCATGCTGCTAAACATAGATGCATCTAATGAGAGCCAGCAAAATACTTAAAAGAAATGTTAATAGACTTAAAAAAGACATCATTAACAACACAATGGCAGCTTGAGAATTTAACACTGTTCTAACACATGTTGGTAGATCAACCAGGCTAAAACTCAACAAGTTTATACTTACTGGCTTTGGAAGATGAAATTGAATAGAGGGGGTATAATATACATATTATTCTCCAATGAATAGGAACATTCTCCAAGATATTCCACATATTGGAACACAAAACATACTTCCATAAAATCATGAGCATAGAAATTATATCAATCATCTTTTCAGAATATGAGGCAATGAAAACAGAAATGAAGAGATAAAAATAACTCCTAGAAATTAAACAGTTAACCAGAAAAGAAATTTAAAAAATTCCTGGAAACAAACAAGAATGAGGTCAGATGACCAGAATTTCTGAGACACAGCAAAATTAAGTTAAGAGGAAAGTCATTATATTTGCAAGAATTCATCAGGAAAGAGAAAAGAGCCCATATAAATAACCTGACTGCACAGCTGAAAAAATTGGAAAATGACGGATAATTTATAAGCAGGCAGGAGAAAATAATAAAACTTAGAGCAGAAATTAACAAAAATAAATCTAATAGATTACTGAAAACAACAGTTGGTTCTTTGAAAATATAAACAAGATCAATAAACCATGAGTAAGACTCACAAATTCACTAATAAAACATATCAGAAACAAAAAGGGGGCTATCACAAAAGACACTCAGAAATCCAAAAGATCATCAGATATTACTTTGAAAACCTCTATGCCACAAAATGAGAGAACTTAGAATAAATGGATAAATTATCATCCAATTATCCTATCATATCCTATCATCTCCCAAGGCTGAATCAAGATGATTTGTAATACGTAAACACACCTGTCACTATCTAAGATATTGAAATGACAATCAAAAGTCTTTACTAATCAAAAGCTTAGGCCCAGATGGATACAATTGTGAGTTTTTTCAAATCTTTAAAGAGGACCTACTGTGCATCCTTTACAAGCTATTCCAAGAAGTTGAATACACATAAAAATTCTGTTTCTATGAAGCAAAAATCACTGTGATATGAAAAGCAGACAGATACACCACACTAAAAAAGAATTTTGGGACAATAGTCTTGATGAACACGTATTTAAAAACCCTCAATAAATACTAGCTAATATGATACAACAATTCATAATATACTAGATAGAAGTCATCACAGGCATGCAAAGATAGTTTAATATATGCAAGTAAATCAACAGAATAAACCATGTTAGTTAAAAAAAGCAATTCATATGATCATATTAATAGGTGCAGAGAAAGCATTTGACAAGAAGAAGGTTTGTCACTGAGGTAGGCAGGGGGAGGGTGGGAAGGAAAATGGGAACATTGGTGGCAGGAAATATGCAATGGTTATGGGATGATGTTGAACATTGTATGACTGAAAGTTATCATAAACAACTCTGTAAATTTATTTCATGGTGATTTAATTAAAATTAAGAAAAATAAAGGTTCACTTTGAGGGGATGTTAAACCAGCAACACTCACATGGACAGATTTCTGAAGGAGAGTATGAAGGACATATTAGAAAAGAAACCATCATGCTGTGACTGCAGACTCATCTGATGCTTTAAGATTTAAAAACCACAATTGGTAGTTCTCTTAACTCTGTTAAGAACTAGATTCTGGTGCTCGCTTCGGCAGCACATATACTAAAATTGGAACGATACAGAGAAGATTAGCATGGCCCCTGCGCAAGGATGACACACAAATTCGTGAAGCGTTCCATATTTAAAAAAAAAACTAGATTCTGGGGAATATCAAGCTGATTTAATATCTGCCACAAGAATATTCTTCATGACTTTGATAATAATTGTGATGTCACTTTCCTGTGCTGATCAGAACATCAGGAAGAGACATCTTACATGTCGGTGGGCAGAGTAGCATCAGGGCAGATTTTGGGAGAGAACAAGTCTGACATTCACAATTGCAACTCTCCAAATTAGGAGTTGAGTTCATGACCTGTCTTCCTGGCAGTAAAACCTACCACCAAATAAAGGGGCTATATCAGCCTATGTTCCACCAGAGTAGCTGCTGTAGCTGTTCTTGCTGCACTAAGCCAGGCCCAATCACAGGAGTGGATGAGCCATTTGAATCATATGGTCTAGTAACCTTCATGTAGATTGGGCCTGGCCACACACACCCCTTGTATACCTACCGCAATAATGAGTGCATTGAGTCCATTCAGGCTATCTACCCAACCCTGCAAGGAGAAAGCATCAATTAACTGGTTGCATTTGGAACATCTCGGTTAAGTTTTCCCCACCCCAATAACAGTAATAAGGAGATGCTAAAACCAGAACCCAATGACAGCGGCATGCCAGGGGCCACTTGCACTTGTTCGGCATGAAATTGTTCATTCTTGCACCCTAGAAGGGCCATTGTCATAATGCACAAAGGACTGGGTTTTGTGACCCACAAATGTTCTGAAAATCCACTGTTTTTCATTGCCTACAGATAACTCAGCTCCCATTGGAAAAGTCTCAGATGTGACAGGCACAAATGATACAATTACTACCACTGTGAAGCAGTGATACAGCAAACTTGAGCAGTCCTGGGTACATGTGTCGTATGCTGTACCACATGTTGATTGCATACAGTACTGAGCTATATGGGCATGTCAGAGGGAAGGTGGTGGGGACACTTCAGATGGAATCATCCCCTAAGTATACCCACTGAGTAAATAATGAGTTTGCTGCTGTAGCCCACATGTGCGGCTAGGGAAAGGAATACAGTGGGGGCTGTGGTCACTCAGTTAGGGCATCTCTCACTGAGCCCGAACCAGCCGTCAGGGTTACAGTACTCATTATTCCTGATCCCACACTTCACAGATAGCTTTATGAAAATTGATTGCTCTCCATGCCCTTCTTAGAAAAGATATAGAAGAGTTGAGGCAAGAGGAACACAGGCCACACACCTGGGTTTTATTTCTGGCACAGAATGCTACAGAAAGGAACATGGAAGTAAATAGAGTTAAAAACAACTATTTTTGGGGAAAGGTGCTTGCTTTGCATGTGGCCAATCAGGATTTGATTCCTGGCATTCCATTTTGTTACTCAAATTTTGCCAGAAGTGATCTTGAGTACAGAGCCACAAATAACCCCTAAGCACTGTCAACTGTTACTCCCAAACAAAAACGAAGCCAAATAAAAATCACTATAATTCCTAAACTAAGGGCTTTGATGAGGTTTGTTATTCTTGTCCATTCTAGCAGAAAGGACAGTGCTGTCTTCCCAGAGAAGTGTTTCGCATGTCCATTAACAACTAGTGCTAATGATTAAATCTGGGTGGAACCCAGGACAGTCTCACTGTGAGCACAGAGGTGAAATTTACATAGTGGTGAGGGCATACTTACTGGAAAAGGTTCCTGCCAGGTAGCTCCCACGATGGAGGGCCTGACAATGGCCATGTTTAGGTTCTGACCCTCCATATGCACCACCATCTCTGCTAGAGCCTTGGTATAGGTGTAAATGTTTGGCCAGTCTCTGAGCAGCTTGGGGGTGATTTCATCAATAATGGCATCATCTAACCACCTGAAGACATAGAAGAGAAGTCTAGTATACCAGACAGCAGACAAACAAACAAACAAACCAGTCATATGCTGACCTGGGATTCAGGATGTGTGGAGCTCTTGGTGCTCATGGTGGAAGATGGACTTACTCACATGACTGTGCAGACAGAAGTCTGTACCCACCATGCCCCATGCACAACATGGCTTCCTAGAAAATCCCAGTTAGTCCATGTCAACAAGCTCAGCAGCACACAGCAGCTGCAGATGATTCCTTCCTCTTGAGAAGTTCCCAGGATCTCACAGTACATCCTGAGCACAGGCAAGGGAATGTGAGCACAGAGTTGAAGGGGCAGCCCAGCTGTTACATGCCCAGCTGGAAACAATCTTTCAACATTCATTTTTAAATTTCTAAAATTCCATTTGGTGCCTAAACACACACAAATAAATATGCAGCTGTTCCAATCAACCCATGACAAATATCTACTCCTAGATATCTACATATCTACTCTTAGATATGTGTTTATTGGTTATACTAATTGTTTTTTTTGTTTTTTTTAATCTTTATATAAATACCGTGAATACAAATACGATTGTAGTTGTATGATTTCAGTCATGTAAAGAACACTTCCCTTCACCAGTGCAACATTCTGACCACCAATGTCTCAAATTTCCCTCCTCCCCACCCCACCCACACCTTTCTACTTCTCTCATTCATTCAAATAGTTAGGATAGTTCTCAATACTGTTATTTCTCTAACAGCACTCATCACTTTTGTGGTGAACTTCATGTTGTGAGCTGCATCTTCCAGCCCTCCTCTCGTTTGTCTCTGAAAATTATTGCAAGAATGTCTTTCATTTTTCTTAAAACTCATAGCTGAGTGAGACAATTCTGCGTATTTCTCACTCTCTGACTTATTTTACTCAGCATGATAGATTCCATGTACATCCATGTAGAGAAAAATTTCATGACTTCATCTCTCCTGGTGGTTGCATAATATTCCACTGTGTATATGTACCACAATTTCTTTAGACAGTCATCTGTTGAAGGGCATCTTGGTGGTTTCCAGAGTCTTGCTATGGTAAATAGTGCTGCTAAGAATATAGGTATAAGGAAGGAATATTTGTATTGTATTTTTTGTGTTTTAGGGTATATTCTTAGGAGTGGTATAGTTATATTGTATGGGAGCACAATTTCCAGGTTTTGGAGGAATCTCCATATCGCTTTCCATAAAGATTGGACTAGACCAGTGGTAGGCAACCTGCGGCTCACGAACCACATATGGCTCTTTACACTTTTAATTTGGCTGTTCTCTGTGCAGGGCGGCTGCTCCAGGAGTCAGGACTCTGCTCCTAGCCTCTGTCAGTGCACACCCTGTGTGGATCTCAAAATAAATTTCAATCGTGGTTTTGGCGAGATATGGCTCAGTTGACCACTGGAGTAGATGGTATTCCCACCAGCAGTGAAAAAGCATTCCTTTCTCTCCACATCCTCACCAGCACTGCTTGTTTTCCTTCTTTGTGATGTGTGCCAATCACAGTGGCATGAAATGGTACCTCAAAGTTGTTTGGATTTGTAACTCCCTGATGATTAGTGATGTGGAGCATCTTTTTATGTGCCTTTTGGCCATTTGCATTTCTTCTTTTACAAAGTGTTCATTTTTTCTCCCCATTTTTGGATGGGGTTAGATGTTTTTTCCTTGTAAAGTTCTGTCAGTACCTTATATATTTTGGATATTAGCCCTTTATCTGATGGGTGTTGGGTGAATAATTTCTCCCACTCAGTGACTGGCTTTTGTATTGAGGACATCATCTACTTTGAGGTGCAGAAGCTTCTCAGCTTAATATAGTCCCAATTGTTTATTTATCCTTCCACTTGTTTGGAGAGTGATGTTTCCTTCTTAAAGATGACTTTATTCTCAATGTCATGGAGTGTTTTACCTATATGTTTTTCTATATACCTTATAGTTTAAGGTCTTATATCAAGGTCTTTAATTCATTTGGATTTTACCTTAGTACATGGTGTTAGCTGGGGGTCTGAATTCACTTTTTTGCAAGTGGCTAACCAGTTGTGCCAACACCATTTGTATAAGAGGCTATCCTTGCTCCATTTAGGATTTCTTGCTCCTTTATCAAAAACTAGGTGGTTGTATGTCTGGGGAACATTCTTTGAGTAGTCAAGCCATTCCACTGATCTGAAGGTCTGTCTTTATTCCAGTACCATGCTCTTTTGATAACTACTGCCTTGTAATATAGCTTAAAAATGGGGAAAGTGAAGAGCTGAGCTTGGAGAGCACACATGACAGGAGTTTGTCTCTTGCACTGACTGGTATGTGGTGGGCACTGGGCTGGACAGCTAGCCAAAGAACCCCCCGGACTGCCAGTTTGTTTGAGGGGCCAGATTTCACCATGCCAGAATGGTCTTCATGGCCACATCTTGTAACCTGGGTCTTGGGGGATGGAATGGGGTGAATGAAAACTCTTCCCCGCTCCATTCATTCACAAGTTACAGAGGCAAGAGCTGGGCTTGGAGATAACACATGCCAGGAGTTTGCCCCTTGCACTGGTATGTGGTGGGCACTGGGCTGGACAGCTAGCCAAAGAACCCCCCAGACTGCCAGTTAGTCCAAGGGACCATATTCCCCCACGCCCCAGAATGGTCTTCATGGTCACATCTGGTAACCTGGGCCTTCGGGGATGGGATGGGGTGGAGGAAAACTCCTCCCCTCTCCATTCATTCACAAGCTGCAAAGGCGAGAGCTGGGCTTGGAGACCACACATGCCAGGACAGCTAGCCAAAGCAGATTTATTTCAACCATAGTGGCCCCTCTGCAGGAGTGTCCTTTTTCTTTTCTTTTCTTTTTTTACCAATAACCATTTTCAAATGCAATTGGACACATTTGTGCCCGTGTGACATATACCCTCTTTAACATTGTTCAAAATATTCTAATTCTTGATAATTTATAGGAAATGAAATGGAATATCCTATAAATAAAGGATAGCACTCAAATTGATCTCTGAAGTCAGTGTCTAAGTGAACGTTACTTTCTTTACAGTTGTCCTCTCTGACTGCCGAGCCTTATCCTTAAATATTTCACCTATACAATGTATATAGCCCCTCTTCTATATTGCCTTTTCACACCCAGAGACTTTCTACTCCCTCCCATATCCCAAGCCGGATTTGTTATCTCCCCCTTATTTAACCCTCTTTACCCTCAGTTTTTAACCTGTTAGGCACCAAGACCGACCTCCTTCCCAACAGACCACCATCCAGCTCCTCAATGAAAGACACCCTCTCGATCCCTCATCTTGTGTCTCAGCAAGAAACCACAACCAATAAGCCTCCTGACTCAAGCTTGTGACCCCTCTCACTGCCAACAAATCGTGGACGGTTGCATGAAACAGGATTCAGCTGCAGCAAATCCTGCAGCTCAAGGACACTACAGGACTCTGAAATGCCGCAAATCATATCTTAAACTCTAGACCAAAGTCTGTGATATGAAAAAGTTCCTTGGCATTCACTCCCCACAAGAATATCTCGGAAGACCTAATTGGGAGGCCTATATTGCCTATGTAAGCTTAATACCTTTATAATAATGTATCTTAAGATATGTATTCCTAAATATACAGATAGCCCCCCATTACTTTCTTCAAATATCTTTTTTTCCTTTTTTTTTCAATTTCCTTTTTTTATATCTCAATTTCATCTATATATTCTAATTTTATATATATATATACATATTTTCTCTACCCTCACCAGTTTTGGTGCTGCTTAGTACAAAATCTAAGTAAACGTCTTGCCTGGGACAAAAGCTCAGACCACACCACAGATACTGTATATGTAGCCTGTCATCCTTAGCCAGAATAGCACCAGCAGTACAAAAGGACACCATACGTTTTTGTATAGGCACAGTAAATAAGGGGAAATCATGGACTCAGACACAAGATCTTATCTTCTAAGGATAAGAACTCACACTTTTTACACAAAGGTGCCTCCAATCCTGGACATATGTCATGTGGATACAACTCAGTCTCCACAAGATTGGACAGTGTTAGTTCATTCTCAAATCCTAGATCTCAGACATAGAACTGAAGCAATCCCCCGCAACAACTCCAGGAACTAAGCTCTGTTGGGAAATATACTTGTGCCAGTGTTAATATACAATGAGGACAGCGAGGAAACAACAAGTTGACCTAAGACCAGAAGGTCCTATCACATCACCTAACACTAAGTGGAAACCAGAAGATATATCGTCCTTTGAACTATAAAACATAAGAGCGCTAACTACAGAAAACTGACTTTGACAACCAGGACTGAGTAGCATGTACCTTGAGACCATTAAGGAAAACCCTACCCTAGGCTATAGCCCAGGTCTCCTACAAAAATCAAGATTTCTTAGTGCTGAGGCCCAATTCTGACAACAGAGACTGAGCAGAACCTTTGGAACCATAATTTCCTAGACTTTGGCTTAGGGAACGAGCAAAAACATGGAGCACATGATACAAAAAACTGAACACACCAGCAATGTTGGAACAGTACCTCTAGAACCTTAAAGACTCTATCCTAGGCCTTGTCCTAGAACTTGCACAAATACCAAGATAGCTTTCTACAGTGGCCTTATTTTCTCAACCATAACTGAGAGGAAGGGTTCCTGACAACACACACACACACAAAACAAAAACAAAAAAACCTGGGATATGTCAATGAGAAGGTGTGGAGCCAGTGGTTGTTCCCATGACAATTATGCTTTAAGAGTGGAGAAACCCTGAATCTCTTAGGCCACGGAAATTTCCTTCCTTCCCCAATACTTACTGTGCCTTTACAAAAAATGGTGGGGTAACACCAAGCCCTGCCACTGCACCACTTTTTCTGGTTTTGTTTTGCTTTATTTTTTGTTTGTTTTTTGATATTATTTCACTTCTTTTTTTTTCTTCCACTGTTTTCTTTCTTTTTCACTGAGGATGAAGTGGAACACAGCTGAGCAGCCAAGCTGGGTTTCTGACAGGAACTCAGCTCTGAGCTGTTACAGAAAATCTCCCTTGTATGGATTAAAACTGAGTGTGATCCAGAACATTTGGGATTTCCCTGACATGAATACCCACCTGTGTTTTTCAATTGAAACAGATTACAGGCTTATAAACCAAGAAGAATGGAAAAATCATCTGATCCCAGTTCTTCAGTGTTGTGTGAGAGCCCTGTTTGGGGAATCAATTCTTTGATCAGGTGCTAAGGTGATGGAGTAGAAAACCAGACTTCCTCCATGCAAAGCCTGGTGATGCCTGAGCATCTCTCTGGTCCTATGCTGATCCCTTTTGTTATCCTATGTGGATCCCCTAGTCTTTGGTCCTATTCTTAGTTTTAGACCATATGTTGAGCTATGAGATACCTCAGCCCCATTTCATCCACATCTAAAGGGTATTGGGCAATGCAATGGCAATATAATATGGCACTGTTTTCTACTAAAATGAGGGGAATCTTATGTATAAAAACAAGCTCTTATTTCCTAGGGATAAGAACTCATAAATTTTATAATACCAGGCATCTGTCACCCTAAACATTTTCATGGGGACTTGGCTTAGACTCTATGTAATCAGGCAGGGACCTTCCTTCCAACCTTGACTCTCCAGATCCTAACCTTAGAAGTAACACAGTCACCTGCAACAGCACCAGGAATCAAATTGCCTCCAGGCAGTTCCTAATACAACTCTGGCACAACTTGCTCCAGGTTGACATGATATCCTGATGATGAGAAAACAGCAAAAACTTGATCTATAAGCAGGTTGCTCTAAATCATCACATACTTGTAAGATGAAATCAGAAGACACTCCATTCTTTGATCTATGCAAAAACCAAGATCACTATTTACAGAAGAAGACTGACTTTGACAACCACACCTGAGCACAACTTTTCCTGGGACCCAAAAACAAAACAAAACAAAAAACCCTAGCCTAAGCTTCAGCATAGAATTTATGCAAAATTGAAGATTTGTAATTCCACATGTCTGACTTTTATAACCTGACTGAGCAGAACTTCTAGAACAATAGGGAAAGACTCTATCCTAGGCTTCATCTTAGGATCTGTACAAAAACCAAGATCTCTAATCACAGACGAGTGACTACAACAACCATGACAGAGTAGAACTTTTGGAGCCATAAAGCAAGACTCTGTCCTATACTTTGTCCTATGATTTGTGCAAATATCAAAATCTCTAGTTACAGAGGACTGATTTTGACAACCACAACTTAGCAGAACAGTTCGTGGCACCATAAAAAGACCTTTAGGTTTGACAATAAGCATGTCTGGAGCCTGTAGTTGTTCCGATGACAGTGTGTTCAAGGGTGGAGAAACTCTATATCTCTCAGGCCAAGGTAATCCCCTTTCTAATTTCCCAATATTTACTGTGCCTATGCAAAATACAAACACACACAAATGCAGAAAACCTTTCCACACCAGCCCCATTTCCATTTTTATTTCTTGTTTTTGTTTTGTTGTTATTATTGTTGTTGTTGCTGTATTTTTGTAATTGCTTATTTTGGTTTGATTTTTTCTTTTTCTTTTTTCTTTTAAATTTATATTTATAGCTTCTAGATGGGCTCTTCTCAGATTTTTTTCCTTTTTATCCCCAACAGAATCAGAGAACTTGAATCATCTTGTCCTGCCTCATAAATTGAGGGGAGAAAAAGTGGATGGTATGATGAGCAAACAGTCACATAAATATTGAGTGGAAATAAAAAATGATCAGACCTGGATATAAAACCCAAAGTCAATGACAACAGAATGAAGATACCCTATCTACAACAAGCTACATACAAAGGAGATCTGTCACACTAGCAGTCCAGGGGACAAAGGGATGAGGTAAGGGATGCATGCTGAAAACAGTGGTGGAGGGAAGACAATACTGGTGGTGGGAATGGCCCTAATTCACTTCCTCTATTAACTGTGAAAGACTTGTGATAAAAGAAAAGCCTATTGGGGGGCCAGAGCAATAGCACAGTTGAAGGGCATTGCTGATCCAAGACAGACCTGGGTTCTATTCCCAGTATCCCACATGGTCCCCTGTGCCTTCCAGGAGTGATTTCGGAGCAGAGCCAGGAGTAACCAATGAGCACCTCCAGGTGTGGCCCAAAAACTAAACAAAGGATATTGGAAGCCATAACAATGGTGAATGGTCCCATCTCTGTGCTGTGCCCATAACTAAAGCCTTTTCTGAGCAGAGCCACAGCAGACGTCACATGTTCCAGTAGACACTGGCTTGCACATGTGTCATGTGTGCTTCTGCAGGGACATTAGTCATCCTTTCTTCAGCTAGGATACAACCTGTGGATTTCAGAAAGCTCTCTGTATCCATGATGTAAACCCTTAGCTATCAGAGACATCTTATCACTAGCAACTTCCACCTGTTTCATTCTCTGTCTTGAAACTTTGATAACAGGTGACAGAACTATCAGAGCATCGTCCAAAAAGGGATTTGGGTTTTAGAATGAGCATGCAGGAGCATAGAATTGAGAAGATATGCCCAGGACTTCTCAAGCTCACTGCATCTTTTTTTACACACAGTTTAAAAAAACAAGCAACAAGAATGGGCCAGAGTGATAATAAGTAGACAGGGCACTTGTCTTGCACACAGCCCACACAGGTCTGAATCCAGCATCCCATATGGTCAGGCACTGCCAGGAGTGATTCCAAAGTGCAGAGCCTGAAGTAAGGCCTGATCATTACCATTTGTGGCCCCAAAACAAAGCAAACAAACAAATAAAACAACACTGAGGAAAATCTGGTGTTGAATGGAGGTGAACTAAGAAAGCAGACACAGGTACACTTCAGAGTCAGAGCAGAGGTGAGGCACTATGGAAAGAGTCACAAGAATAGCAGAAAAGAGCCTTCAGTGTAGGTAAATACCACCATCCATCTTTCCACCCATTTATCTGCCCAGCATTACTAACCCCTTCAACCCTCTGTCCCTCTAGTAATCTTGTCTTGAATAAATCCATGGACTATCCCAATAGAAACTGGGAACTGTCATCTAGTGGACTACTAGATATATATAGGGCATTCCATCCCCAGAAACCTGAAATACACATTTTTTTCCAATGCACCTGGGTCATTCTCCAGAATTAACCACACGCTTGTCCATAAAACATATCTCCATAAAATCAAGAGGATAGAAACTGTGCAGACTACTTTCACTAATGACAAAGGACTAAAATTAGACATGAACTACAAAGGAACACAGAAGAAAAAATTTAACATCTGGAAATTAAACATCTTACTAATGAACAACCAGTAGGTCAGAAATAAAATCAAAGAGGAAATCAAAACTTTCCTGAAAACAAATGACAATGAAGACACAAATTATCAGTTTATGAGACACAGCAAAATCAGTACTGAAAGGAAAATTTATAGCTTTGCAAGCACACTTCAGGAAGAAGGGGCCTACATGAATAGCTTAATAATACGACTTATAAAATTAGAAAATGATCAACAAATGGAACCAAAAATAAATAGGCAGAAGGAAATAACAAAGCTTAGAGCAGAAATCAATGGAGTGGAAATCCAAAAAACAATCTGAAAGATCAAAGAAAGCTAAAGTTGGTTCTTTGAAAAAATAAACAAAATTGATAAACTACTGGCAAAACCCACAAAGAAAGGGAGAGAGAGAAGCTTGCTAAACTGGATTAGAAATGAAAAGAGAATTGTTAATTAATTACCAAACACAGACCTCTCTCAGCTTTAAGTAGGTCTCACCATCCAGGTGAGATTAGTTTACGGCTTTGGCTGAGGGGTAACAGAAAACCCACACCCTCCTTCTTTAATCACACACAGCAGTCTTGCCGGGATGAAAGGGAAAAAGGTTTAGTGAAACCCATTTTAGAGTCTTGTACCCAGTGCCTGTGACCTTACTCACTCCACAAGGCCGGCCCAACGACAAGCTTACTTACTCCATAGAGGCGATGATTTTCTGGGGCTCCGTGGGACATGGGTACACCACCTCATCTATGTGTTTGAGGTTGCAGTTGGAATAGGCAGTCGAGATGTGGACAAAGGCTTCCAGGCTGGGCATCTGGCTGGCAATGTTCAGAAGCTGCTGTGTGGCTGTGACGTTAAGCTGCACAGCATTTCTGCAGCAAAGACAAGGCAGGGTCCATTCAGACCATCAGTGCTGCTTTACAGCTCCCAGAATCTGCTGTGGGGCCTGGCTACAGCTGGCTGCAGAGATGTAGGTGGCACATACTTGGCACAGTGATTCCTGAACCAGGACTTGACCTGATTACCTGCAGCTTACTGGGCTTCTGACCATCCCAGAGGGAGAACCAGAGGTAAAATACTATAGGCTATTTCCAATAGGATCTTTCCAATGAGGTGAATTCATTGTGTGTGTATGTATGTATGTATGTATGTATGTATGTGCAGATGTGTGTGTAAATTAAACACAAACATCTTTCTGATGAACTGAGAAAGGTTAAAATCATGATCTTTCCAATGTTAAAATGGTCATCCCTAAAAGACTTTCTAGGAGATGAACAAATGTCAGTATTTGGAAATGTTTCTTTTTACTGAGAATATATTTTTTTAAAAAAAAAACTATAAAAACAGAGAAGAAACAGAGTGGCATGATGCTCAAAGGGCTGGAGCTCAAAGCAACATGCAGAAATCTGAGCACTGAACCTCTGTTTTCAGGGTAGCTACAGAGTCCCACTCCCTGCTCTGGATGCTCCAAATAACACCTGCACCCAGAGACAGCTACCTCAGGGAGACATTGAAGTGCACGGTGGCAGCACAGTGAAAGATGAGGTTGGTGCTGGACAGCAGTTCCTTCATGTCTTCCTTGCTAATGCCCAGATCCTGATGCTTGAGATCAGCATAGATGGCTTGGATCTTCTCATGCACGTTTAGACTTGTTTCTCTGACTTTATCAAACAGCTGGAACAGACACAGATAGCAGCACATAGGGACCACCTCCACCAACTCTCCTGGCAGTCTTTGTGCCAGCCCCAGCTCTCCCCATTCCCTTTTGAGAACACATGTTTCATGAGGAAATACCTACAGGAGCTGTGAAGAAACACTGCTGTCTTGACACTCAGTCCTGAAAGATAGTAGCCTGAGGAACAGAGGCCTCAATCAGGCTTCACAGTCTGAGGAAGTGACAGTCAGAGGCCAGTAGCAATCCCTGGTTGGTTCTGTTAATCATTGGGCCAGAAAATCCTGGCAAGACTCTTCATGTTCTGATTTCAAGGGGAGACCAGGGAGGTTTTGCTAAGAACTACCAATGTGAAAATCTTCCAGCATAAATATTTCTAAAGCATAGCATGATTCTGGAATTTTTTATGTAGTAATGTCAATAAATTAAAATTTTCAAATGTACTCTTTAAATTTAGTTTTTTAAGGTTTTGGGGCCATATCTGGCAGTGCTCAGGATTGATTCCTGACTCTGAGTTAAGGGATCACTCCTGGGGCATTCAGGGAGCCATATGAGGTGATGGGAATCAAAGTGGGGTCAGTCACACCTAATGCCAGCACCCTGCCTACAGTACTCCCTCTCTGACTCTCCTCTTAGGCTTTGAGCTCAGTATTTCTTTGAACATCATGACAGGATGACTTATCTGTAGAGTGGATTTGAACCATGTTCTTCTAAGCACAGGTAGGTTTGGAACTGTGGCAATCTCTTTCTGATGTTCTCTAGCACCATGGAGGCAAATCATCTCAGAATAAAAAGAATAGCCTCTTGCCACCATCAGTGAAGTAGACGAAGGGGCAGATGTGCCAAAAAGTTAATAAGGCTTCATGTGTGACTTTTTCAAAATATTTTCTGTGTGTGTGCTGTCAGGGCAGGGACAACAGCTGGACTTGAGAGGTGAAGGCACTGGATGTAGAGGTGCACTCAGTATACATACTCCAAGTGGCTGCAACAACCAGTGGCTCCACCGGTAGTACACAAAGCCAACTACTGTCCTCCATGTGTCTTATTACAAAAAGTCTGGAGAGAATACCTACACCAATGACTCACAATTAACGTGGTTTAATACAGAACAAAGATATGGGCCTGTCAGGAACATTGGATAAGGCCAAATATAAGGACATTAGACCTGTTTGGAATCCCTCATACTGGGATGAGGGAAGGAGAGAGAAAACAGAGAGAGAAAGAAAAAGAAAAAGAAAATTGGAGAGGAAGAGAAAGGACAGAGAGAGGGAAAGAGATTATATTGGATTATTTGTACCATAATACCAGTGGAAGAAAAACCAAGATTGGTTGCCTTTGCCATAGCTTGAGCTGGGCAGTGTGCCTCTGGGGCCTATGCCCCTCCTGATAACAGACACTTGAGTCAGAGGCCATGAGCAGCATTTTATGATAAGTATCAATTGACAATTAACAGCCCAGATTGAAGGCATGCTGGGGCATAACCAGAGTAATCTATAGAGAAAAGGGACAGTATAATCAGGATTTCCAGAACCCAATAACATGGCTTCAGATAAAAGTCTCTCACAGGAACAGCACAGGAGGCCATGAACTGCAAGAACTGACCAAGGTATTTATCCAGATGTCTTTCTTTTTTTTAGGTTTATAGGTCACACCCTGCTGTGCTTAGGGGTTACTTCTGCTCTATGCTCAAAAATCGCTCCTGGCAGACTCGGGGACCATATGGAATGCCGGGATTCGAACTACCATTCTTCTGCATGCAAGACAAAAGCACTACCTTCATTCTATCTCTCCAGCTCCTTATCCAGATATCTTAAAGTTAGTGAGAGAGGATACAGAAATTCAGCAGTGTGGTGAACCACTAATGCAATAGTCTCGCACCCTCATACCATATTTGAAGTTAATAGCTGCCCTTCTAATTGAAGGGCGAGTACATTGCTCAGATGCTCCTCCTTCTTTGTGTTATGCCCAGCCACTCCAATCACTTTAGGATTGGAGGTGTTGGTAGCACTAATGTTCTAACAGCCTTTGCTTATTATCCCTTGGAGGGCTTTCCATCTGAATGCCCACTTTCAGCCCCTGAGATTTATGAGAAAGAGTTTAAGTAAATCACTATTCATGTCAGGGTGATAGACTCTGATTATACTGAAGAAATAATAAATGTCATTCTAGTACTAATTGTTTGAACATTCATCTTTCTGTAGACCTGCCATTTAACATCTTCTCCAAAATCCCTTCTCCTGCCTTTTATGCAAAGCCCTTTCTATTGTTTTCCCTGTGCTCTTCCCTATCCTGGATTTGTTACTTTCCCTATTAATCTCCATTATCTCTAAAGATCCACACCCCTTGTGCCCTGGAGAGCCCCCCACCATTTCAGTCTCACTGGAACAACTTCACATGATGCAGTCCAGTCCCTTACTCATCACCGTGGACTGCTACTTGCTACCAGAATGACCATATTGATTGGCTTTTCCATTGCCTTCCTGGCTGCTCTCTACTGACAGATTACCTTGTTAGTAGAATCGACCTACCTTGGACATGATCACAACAAAGTGGGTTATATGTGTATATATTTGTATGTATTTCTTGGGTAATAATAATGTTATACCTCTGAATTGTGGATAATGCACCAAAACTGTGCCATAGTCCCCTGGTACCCTAATAGTATATCTCATGGATCTACTCCATTCTCTCTCCAATAACACCTTGCCTACACAAATTTACCACCTAAAGCTCCCCCACCCATGGATCTTTTGACATATCTAATACTTTGTGGAAATATCTTTTCTTAGCATCTTTGCAGAGTTAAAAGGGTTGTCTTAAAGGAGTACCTGTCATTAGGCTTTAAAATTGCAACATCTGAACTGCACCTGTGGCCTAGACCCTGAACATGTGTCATATTGGCTTGATTTAAACTTCAATTGCTCTGAGATTGGCCTAACACCCCAGAATATAGTTCACCTTAGGACCTTAGATAAAACCTGGATAACCTTTGGTCCATCCTAGCAATGACATGGGACATGAGCAAGTCCTAGAGTGCAAGTGTAACGTTTTACAATGCAGGCTTTGTGCCACCTGGCAATGACAAGTAACATGAGAGAGCCAAGAGTTCAAGTCTGATGTCTTAAAATGATAACCACTAATGAGAAGAAGATGAGAGAAATGGAGCCTTTAGTTTCCCCAGGAGGAAGAAGGACCCTCTGGGATTAGCAAACTAAAGACTAGCCTGAAATCTGCAACTAAAATACATGACCAAATGCTTCCTGAGAAAGACCACTGTGCTCTAATCTAAATCTGGGTTAAGGGTTTTTAATCCCAGGTTTTCTGCACCTATCCAAAATGACGGCACTTTTATCACTTTGCAAAGATCTCTGCTCTGGCATAATGGTTCTACTCACCCATGCTGTTGGTAATTCTGATAGTACTGATTCTGGGATCCTGCCTTTTATGGGGAACAGTAGTACATATAGCAGGGGTCTCAAACTCAATTTACCCGGGGGCCGCAGGAGGCAAAGTTGGGGTGAGGCAGGGCCACATAAGGGATTTCACTTACCGAATATTCGCAATAAAAATCGCATTAGTAAAGAAAAAAAATCGCAAAAATATCTCATTAAACATTTGCAGACCCCGAACAAAACTGCTCAGGGTATGCGAATGTTTAATGCGATTTTTTTCTTACTAATGCGATTTTTATTGCGATTATTCAGTAAGCGAATAATCATGAATACTGCGATATTTGAAGGCTGGCCGCGGGCCACAAAATGTTGTATGGAGGGCCGCAAACGGCCCATGGGCCACGAGTTTGAGACCCCTGACATACAAAAAACATGGTCTATTTAGCCCATCTCAAATGTTTGTATTTAGCAAACAGAAAAGGGTGACATATAGCTAAAAATACAGAGCCTAATAGAGCAAACATCTTGTTTTACTCCATAGATAAATATCTTTTTATGATTCCTAGATAGAGGAAAAAATCTCAATATTCTCCCTAGACAGTAAATGTCCTGTTTTTCCTCTCTGGATAAAGACTATATCCTGTTTTTCCTTTAAACAGAGTACACATCTTGTTTTTTTTTCTTACATGGAGTACGTATCCTATTTTTCTCCTAAGCTGTTTGGATCTTGTTTAACTATAAAAAAAGTTGTTCCCCTTAATGCTCTCTACTAGCCTGGGATCTGACTTCACCAGTCTTATTTATAGAGGTGTGTGCGTGTGTGTGTGTGTGTGTGTGTGTGTGTGTGTGTGTGTGTGTAAACTTTTCTAACTATAATAAAGTTGTTCCCCTGAACTGCCCTCTACTGGCCTGGGATCTGACTTCATCAGTCTTATTTATAGAGATGTGTGTGTGTTAATCACCTCCACCTCTATTCACCAGTCTTATTTATAGGAGCATGTGTATGTCTGTATGTATGTGTGTGCGTGTGTGTTGATCACCTCCAACTCCATTCACTTTATCCTAGCCTGGGATCTGATTTCACCAGTTTTATTTATAGGTGTGTGTGTGTGTGTGTGTGTGTGTGTGTGTGTGTGAATCACCTCCACCTCCATTCACCAGTCGTATTTAAATGTGTGTGTGTGTGTGTGTGTGTTGATCACCTCCACCTCCATTCTTTGAAATAAGATCACTGAGGTCCTAAAAGAGTGTATCCCTGGTGTAGAGATAGCAGGTCCACAATGCTGTTCAATAGAGCCTGCAGTTGTTCACACTTGCATTCAGAGATTCTGGATAAAGCAGGGGAGCATTCCCAGCCTTGTCTGGACACACACCCACCTTAGAACTGAGCAACTGGTCCACCCTCTGTTGTGGCGTCTGCCCAGCCTTGGGCCTCACCAGGATGTAGATGACCCTAAGGTCAGGGCTCGTGCGCAGAAGCTTCTCCAGAAGTACCTTGCCCAGGAAGCCGGTGGCCCCAGTGATGAGAATGGACTTGCCTTCGTAGAAGGTTGCGATCCTGGACATGACTGCACACACAGGTCTCAGAGCTCTGAAAGGAAGATCCTGCAGGGTAGAGCAGTTAGAAACATTGCCAGCCCACCACAGAACCCCATCATGGTGCCCCGATCATGGACATTTCTGTCACTGTCACAGGCACTCTTATTATAAAACCCCATGACAAAACACCTGCATCTCTGATTGGAGGAATCAGATGAAAAGACAACATAGTTGAGTGTCAGGCAGTGGCGCAGTTGCAGGGAAAATCATAAAGTGCCAGAGTTTGACTTCCCTGAGTCAGGCAAGAATTATTCTTCTAACTGTGTCCTCCTCCCAGCAGTGGCCCCCTCTCCATTGTGCCCTCTCACAGCTGTGCACCCTCCCAACTGTGTCCCTCTCTTAGCTGCCTGGAATGGGTTTGCTCCACCTTAAGCTGCATGTGTAGGGCAGGGTCCAAGGAAGATGGGGGAAGGATGAGGTGATATTTATGAGTCCCTGCCCAGGGTTTGGGGGTACTGTTGGGAAGGCAGACGGAACAGATGGATGCTAAGACCTGCTTCCAGAATAGAAAGACTGGAGGACAAGAAAATGTTCTTGGGGATGTCACTCTGAGGCTCAAGCAGGGCAGCTGCCAGTACCTAGGTGTATCTAGGTGGGAATCACTGGGTGTGAGAATCACTGAGAGAAACATTGAATGTAAGAATCACTGTGAGAAACACCAAGTGTGAGAATCACTAATTGTAAAAATCATTGAATTTGAGAATTACTGAGTGAAAAACACCAAATGTGAGAATTAATGAGAGAAAACAGTGAATTTTATGATGTTAGAAAAAAATGTAAGTTTAAAATTAACTACTGCCATTTTGCTTCTAAAAACATGCTTTGCTTTGGACATAATAACTGCCATGACAGGCCTCATATATGTGGCAGAAAGTACTAGGCCAGCACAGCAAGTTCCAGGAACTTTGAGTGCACGTACCAGGACAACTAGATAAACTAACAACATCTGTGGGGCCTACAGGTGATAAACTTTATATAACTTCACATCAGTGTCAAAGGCACCAAGTGGGTGCCCAAGTCCCTCCACTACTACTTCAGTCAGCCATTTTAAACCTGGCTGATGCAACATTTATTAATAACCTATAGTGTTGCCCCTCTGCTGGTGCCCCAGGAGTCTTATAAAAAGGGCTTGCAAGTCTCATCTGGATCGCTGCCACCTGCAAGATGTGCTGGTAACTGAATAAGCTTTCCGCATTTGCATTACTGACTTGTCACCCCTCATCTTTGTGGGTTAGATCTCGAGTCCAGACCCAGCAGTGAGAATCACTGAATGTTAAAGTCATTGTGAGAATTACTGAGAGTAAGTCAATGTGTCTGAGAAACATTGAGTGTGAGAAATTCTCTGCCAATGTGCTTGGAATTTGTGTAGAGCAGGGGTCTTCAAACTTTTTAAAGTGGGGGCCGGATTATGGGCCCTTAGAGAGATGGAGGGCCGGACTATATGAGCTACTAATTCCTACTCACACTGCACATATCTTATATAAATAAAATAAAAATTATTTATAAATAAACAGATCACGCACGAGTATTTCAATGGGAACTGTGGGCCTGCTTTTGGCTAATGAGATGGTCAATGTCCGGTTCCATATTTGTCACTGCCAGCCATAATAAGTGATGCAAGTGGGCATCAGTTAATCTTGATCTGGTTGGAGATTTCAGATGTTTCATTCTTGAAAAAGTCTGTTCACAGGCGTAAGTGCTACCAAAGATGGTTACCATTTTGAGTGCATGGTTCCTGATATTTGGATATACATTGAGTGTATATGCTGGCAGGTATCTTGGCAACCAAAGAGTGCTCACTGCTGGCGGGCTGGATCAGACTCCTCTGCGGGCTGCATGTGGCCCAAGGGCCGTAGTTTGAAGACCCCTGGTGTAGAGCAACCCTGACCACAATATCACTTTGCTGTAGTGGGATGGTGGGCTTATGGCTGTTCTGGGACTAGCAGGACTCACCCTGTGTTGCTGAGGATCATGTAATGACAGGGATAGAACCAAAGTTGTGCACATGCACTATTTGATGCATTATTTCTCTGACTCCTCCAGACAATGATCAGAGGAACAGGTCACATTGATCTTCCCCCAATTCTTTACTGGAAGGCCTCACATCCCTATGCCCTGAGCAACCTCTACCCATCCCCCTCCTCCATTGCCAAGAAGCCCCTTTCCCCTGGACAGAATACTACAGCTTTCTGTCACTCAATGTCCACTTCTAGCCTGGATCAAAATTCATCTCCTCTTTTGCCCATTTTGTTTTGGGGAATCTAAGTCAACCTATTTTCTTCTCCCAAAAGTTTTGCAACCTGCTTTTTCTTTTTCTTACAAAAGCCTATGGCTATTTTTGAAATTTTCTTGGTTTTTTTTTTTTTGGCTGTACCCACTGACACTCAGGTGTTACTCCTGGCTATGCACTCAGAAATCGCTCCTGGCTTGGGATACCATATGGGACACCAAAAGATTGAACTGCAGTCTGTCCTAGGTCAGTCGCATGCAAAGCAAACACCCTACTGCTGTGCCACCGCCCTGGCCCCAATATCTTTGGATCCTTAAGGCAGTGAGAAGAGGTGCAAAATACTAAAAGATATCCCCTCAAGAGATGGTACAAACAAGATAGAAAATGGAGATCCCCATCAACTTAAAGAAAATTTCCCTCACCTGCTCCAACCTCACATCCCCTTACAGGCACCTAGGGTAAATCCAACAGGACAGAAAACCAAGGGTCACAATCCTACAAACCACATAAAAACCCATGGGGTATGGGATTTGATTCAGGTGGTAGAGCACATGCCTGTCATGTGTGAGGTCTTGTGTATGAGATAATACCTAACTATTAATCCCAAATAAAGCTGTTTCTTCAACTTTCCTCTTCTTGGTAACCTCTTCCTTTGATATGTAATAGACTACTGGATAGTTACTCTTGTATCTTACTCAATCTTCCCCTTCCTGGTATTGGGAGTTGGTTTGAATAAGGAGAGCAGTTCTGGCTTTTGGCAGATGCAGAGAGTGCACATGGCATAGAAGCCATGAGGCAAAAGGCAAACTAACTCTGGTCCTAACTGCTTGGCGTATTTTTTCTTCACTGATACCCTGCTTCATCAGCATAATCCACTGAAGAAATTAGAAACATCTGTAAGTCTCACAACCTTTGGATTTTTATTTTACAAAGAGATCATTCCCAGCTCCATATCCTGCTCTGCTCTCCATTACTCCTGAAGCTGGTCCCTGACAAAACAAATGTAATTTCACTCAGTTCAAATTGAACATATTTTCAATCAAGAAGAAAGGAGCCATTATAATAATTGATTTTCTTGAATTAAAAACTATTTTCAAACTCTATCAGGCTAACTCCAGATTGCCTTATAGGGAGATGGGGACAGAGGTGGAATGTAGAGACTCCATTAGCTTGCCTTTATAGTTCTTTTCTAATATATGAATGAATAGTCACTTTGGGGCTTTTGTAGAAACAGTACAACTTAGTAAGAAGGCTCAGTTCTGATCTGGCTCAGTGAGAAAATTAGCAGCAGTTAACCATAGCTCCAAAGGAGACACAGCCATGTCCACTATCTCAGCATATACCCTTTATGCTCAAAGTATCCTAGGAACTCCTGATGCTTCCACTATCGAGAGTATCTTGCAGAAAGCTTCCTTGCTTCACAACCCTGCTCCTGCTCTGGTGCTCAGAATGGAAGGTCCTGAAGCAGGAGTTTGTAGCCAAGTGGAAACTCATGTCAATTACCCAGCATTCTCCTGCATAGGGGCCTCCCTGTACTGTGGGAAGTTATGCACTAGTGAGGATTCAACACACACTTTAAAATTTCTCACCCTCTGCTGCTTCAGCTATGTCCAGAGATGCTGGAGGGGCACAAGCCACAATGCTCAGAGGTTATTCCTGGTTCTGCACTTAGTGGAACTTGGGGAATTATATAGGATGCTAGGAAATCAAATCCGAGTTGGCTGCTGTGCTATCACTCTGGCCCCTGTGTTTCAGTTGTTAAGCTTTTAAACTGTTCTACATTCTAACCGCACCTTCACTTCTGCTCAGAAACACACATGTACTTGTGTACATGTGCATATATACACATGTATACACATGTACTGTGTGGTTCATGATCCCAAGATAGGTCTCTCACTCTCATTTTAGAACACATGAATGGAGCTCCCCTCAGATGTTCTTTAAAATTATGGGGACCATAGTTCCTGCAGAAGTGTTCTTCTCCTAGGAAAACTCTGTACCGCCTGTTTGCCCAATCTGTTTTCCAAGAGGTGAAAAGATAAAAGTTCATTGATCTTCAAATGCTTCTTCAGGCAGGTGTATTCATTAGAGCTAGTAAGCCAAAGTTGACATTGATCTGACACAGATTTATATGACATAGATACTTATCTCTCCAGAGGTTAGATTAGATTATTATCTCTCCAGAGATATGTTGAAAAATGTGTTTCCTTAACACTGGCTCTAGGTCAGTGGGTTCCCCCACAAGCCGACACTGGGCACAGGATATTTCTACCTGGTCAATGTCTTGGACCCATTGGGACATCCAAATTTTGAGAAGTCCTGACTGAGGGGAGACTGGTAGAAATCAGTCTTACCTCAGTAATTGGGCAACAGCACTAGGTGAAATACAAGGGGCTCAACAACTATGGAGCACACCCCAGAGTGCTAAAGCTGAAACTGGGGGAGATTACTACAGATAATGCAGAAATTCAAAGGGTAATCAAAGATAGCTTTGAGAAACACTATGCTACAAAACATAAAAACCTAAAAGAAATGCATAAATTCCTGGACTCTTATAATTTTCCATAGTTAAACTAGGATGATCTAGCATATCTAAACAGACCCATTATTACTGAAGAAATTAAAATGGTAAGCAAAAGTCTTCCACCAAACAAAAGCCCAGGCCCAATTGGATTCACTAAAAAATTCTTACAAACCTTTCATAAGGAACTAATACCAATTATTTTCAGAATCTTTCAAGAAATTGAAGAGTCAAAGTCCCCCCCCCCCGGGACCCCAAGCGCAGGCGGAGAGCGGACCGGGTGAGTCCCCTTTCCCCCCACATGGGCGCCTAGACCAGCAAGTCCCCCCCGGGACCCCAAGCGCAGGCCGAGAGCAGACCGGGTGAGTCCCCTTTCCCCCATGTGGGCGCCTAGTTGGCAAGCCCCCCCCCCTGGGACCTCAAGTGCAGGCAGAGAGCGGACTGGGTGAGTCCCTTCCCCCAGGGCGCCTAGACCAGCAAGTTGAGCAAGCCGCTCTGGGACCCCAAGCCCAAGTGAAAGGTAGAAGGGGTGAGGAGAACCCTGCGCTGCTGGGGCAGACTAGGACCAATAGATGGAGGGACATAGGGCCACCCACCTGGACCCTTGGGTGACCTTGAGCAGCCCATCCCCCTGAGCCCCTGAGCGGACCTGGGACCCCACAATAGCTGAGGGCAGCAGCCGGCAGGGTTTGGCTGAGGGAATTTTTTCAGCAGAGACTCGGAGGGGGCAGAGCAACATTGGCTCCCAGAGAGAGGAGGGAGGATAGAGAGCTAGGCTCAGCAGCGCCAGCAACCATTGTGGCCAGGAGCGGAACTGCACCACTGACAGGAATAAGGAGCAGAAAATTGACGAAGACCCACTGATGGAAGGCTGACCTCTAGGTAACAAAGGGGAGGAGAAAGAGCTAGACTCAACAGTGCCCTCCATCATTGTGACCAGAAGAGGACCAGCACTAGCTGCCAACAAAAGATCAAAGCAACGAATCAGGCCACATAAAGAGCACAGGAGGAGCCAAACCTCAGCGAGCTCACGCAACAGTCACTCTAGAATCAACCTCAGGAGTGGACCCATTCCCACACCACAGGGAATCAAAACAAGCTAAATTTAGAAGGCACAGCACCCAAAATCACACCAATAAATGCAAAGAAATACTGGGTAAATTAAGGAGAACACTAATAACTGAAGATACGGTGACAAACCCTAGCAAGTTTCCAAGTCCGCCCAAACGCACAGATCCACGTGAAGAAAACCTAAAAGCAGCCATGAGGAAGGAAATGCAAGAATTAATACAAGAAATGAAAGAAACCCTAGCTACTGAGTATAAGAAATCTATGGATGAATGCATCAGCCAAATTAAAGAAGAAATGTTAAAGAACATGGGAGATTCCATACAAAAAGAAATGAAGGAATTAAAAGACAAAGTAACAAGCCTTACAGGCAGAAATACAGAGTTGGAGAAGCATATTGAGGAACTCGAAGGAAAACTACAAACAAAAAATGATCAATAAACCAACAAAGAAATAAAAGGCAAAACACTGGAAAGAAAAATCCAATATCTAATGAACAAGGACAAAAGAAACAATCTAAGAATTGTGGGTATACCAGAAGGGGAGGAAATAGGGAAAGGGGAAGAACAAATAGTCAGGGAGATAATAGCAGAGAATTTTCCCACTCTCTGGAAAGAAACTTCAGGGCAAATCCAAGAAGTGATGAGAGTCCCTAATAAAAATAGACCCCAATAAACCAACACCAAGACATATAGTAATCCAAATGGCAAAAAAACAAAGAGAAAGAGGAGCTCCTTAAAGCAATAAGGGTGAAAAAAAAAAACCTCAAGTACAAGGGAAGGGACATAAAAATCAAACCAGAACCCCCATTTAAAATAATTCAAGCAAGAAGACAGTGGAATGACATATTTAAAAGACTGAATAAAAGAAATTTCCAACCCAGGGCCCAATACCCAGCAAAACTACCATTCATATGGGAAGGCAGACTAAAAAAAATTCTCAGACATGAACAAACTTGAACTATTTGTGCAAACAAAGCCGATCCTAAATGACCTACTCAGAAATTACACAATCCAAACCCCCAATTGTAACAACCACTCCACACAACACAACTGCACAACAGTCCTCTCTCTCAGTAATCTCCCTAAATGTTAACGGACTAAACTCTCCAATTAAAAGACACATAGTAGAGAACTGGATTAGGAAAAATAAACCAGACTTCTGCTGTCTGCAAGAAACATACCTACAACTACAGGACAAACACAGGCTTAGAATAAAAGGATGGAAAGTAATTATACAAGCCAATGGAAAACAAAAAAGAGCAGGGACAGCCATTCTTATATCAGACCAAATTGCATTCAATCTCAAGAAAGTGATCAGAGACAAAGAGGGTCACTATCTACTGCTCAGGGGTACAGTAGATCAAGAAGTACTAACCCTGGTTAATATATGTGCACCTAATGTAGAGCCAGCAAAATATGTGAGGCAACTGCTCACAAACCTGGAGAGACACATGAAGGGAAATGTGATATTAGTAGGGGACCTCAATACTCCACTATCACCACTAGACAGATCCACCAAACAAAATATTAGCAAAGAAATAAGAACCCTAAATGAAAAACTAGAAGACCTCGGGCTAATAGACTTATATAAAGCCCTCCATCCCCAGAAAGCTGAATACACATTCTTCTCAAGCCCAAATGGAACCTTCTCCAGAATAGACCATGTCTTAGGATACAAAGCCAAGCTATATAAGACCACAAATGTAAGGATCATTAGAACTAGCCTATCAGATCACTATGCAATAGAGGTCAAAATTGACTTCAAGAAGAAACAATGGAGAAAAACTAATACCTGGAGATTAAACAACATGCTGCTCAAAAAGAGCTGGATCAAAGAAAAACTCAAGGAAGAAATAAAAAGATTCCTTGAGACAAATGATAATGAAGAGACAACTTGCCAAAATTTGTGGGACACAGCAAAAGCAGTAATTAGGGGGAAACTCATAGCAATACAGGTGTTTGTCAAGAAACAGGAAAATAACAAAATCAACAGTTTAAACGAGTACCTCAAGTAATTGGAACAACAGCAGCAGAGAAATCCAACCACAACCAGAAGGCAAGAAATAATAAAAACCAGAGCAGAAATAAACAACATAGAAACTAAGAAAACAATATAAAAATAAATGAGAACAGGAGTTGGTTTTTCAAAAAAACAAACAAGATAGACAAACCACTTGCAAAACTCACCAAAAAAAAGAGGGAAAACATCCAAATTAGTAGGATCACAAATGAAAGGGGAGAGATTACAACAGAACCCCAAGAAATACAACATATCATGAGATCGTATTATGAACAACTATACTCAGTTAGGCTAGAGAACCCAGTAGAAATTGAAAGATTCCTAGAAAAATATTATCTTCTGAGACTGGAAAAGGAAGATCTAGAAAGCCTAAATAGACCAATCACATTGGAGGAAATTGAAGAAGTAATAAAGAAACTCTCTAAGAACAAAAGTCCGGGCCCAGATGGATTTACAGGTGAATTCTATCAAACATTTCGAGAAGACCTACTACCACTTTTCCATAGGCTCATCCAAACCATAGAAAAAAACAGGAATCCTCCCCAATTCCTTTTATGAGGCCAATATCACACTCATTCCCAAAGATGGCAAAGACACTACCAAGAAAGAAAACTACAGACCAATCTCACTAATGAACATAGATGCCAAGATACTCAACAAAATCTTAGCAAACCGAATCCAGCACTTTATCAAAAAGATTATACATCATGACCAAGTAGATTTTATACCAGGAATGCAAGGTTGGTTCAACATATGCAAATCAATCAACATTATACATCACAACAACAATAAAAAAGACAAAAAGCACATGATCATATCAATCGATGCAGAGAAAGCGTTTGACAAAATCCAACACCCTTTCATGTTAAAGACACACACCAAAATAGGGTTAGAAGGAACCTTTCTCAAGATAATTACAGCTATCTATGAAAAACCTACAGCCAACATAATCCTTAATGGCGAGAAACTAGAAGCATTCCCACTAAGGTCAGGAACTAGACAAGGCTGTCCACTCTCTCCACTCTTATTCAATATAACCTTAGAAGCCCTTGCAATAGCAATCCGACAAGAGAAGGGATTCAAAACAATCCAAATTGGGAAAGAGGAACACAAACTATCTCTATTTGCAGACAATATGATATACATTGAAAACCCTAAAGAGTCCACAGTAAAATTCCTAGAAACAATTAGCCAATACAGCAAAGTGGCTGGATACAAAGTCAATACACAAAAGACAGTAGCGTTTATATATACAAACAATGAAGTCGAGGAGAGAGAGATTAAAAATACAATTCCATTCAAAATAGTTTCAAAAAATATCAGGTACCTAGGAATCAACCTTACAAGGGAAGTGAAAGACCTATACGAGGGAAACTTCAAAACACTTCAGAAAGAAATTGAAAATGAGCTAAAGAAATGGAAGAACATCCCATGCTCATGGATAGGTAGAATTAACATAGTCAAAATGACTATCCTACCCAAAATACTATATAGATTTAATGCAATCCTATCCATATTCAGACACCATTCTTTAAAGAAATAGAACAATCAATAACAAAATTTATCTGGAACCAAAAAAGATCCAGGATAGCCAAACACATACTGAAAACCAAGAAACTGGGTGTCATCTCTTTACCTAACTTGAAACTATACTATAAAATCATAGTAATCAAAACAGCATGATACTGAACAGAGACAGGCAAGAACTTGAAATGGAACAAAGAAAGCCTATTCAACAAATGGTGTTGGTACAACTGGAAAACCACATGCATGAAAGTGAAAATTGACCCATACCTCACTCCTTATACAAAAGTCAATTCAAAATGGATCAAAGATCTTGAAATCAGATCCAAATCTATAAATTTTATTGAGAATAAAATAGGCAGAACACTCGAAGACCTATATATCAAAAAGGTCTTCGAGAATGGAACACCAATGGCAAGACCTTAGCAGCAAACATAAACAAATGGGACTACATCAAACTAAAACGCTTCTGCATGGCGAAAGAAACCTTACTTAATGCAAGAAGACAGTTAACAGAATGCGAAAAAATCTTCTCACTAGACATATCAGATAAAGGGCTGATATCTAAAACTTACAAAGCACTCATTAAACTGAGCCCCCCAAAACCGAATAAAGCCATAAAAAATGGGGAGAAGAAATGAATAGACACTTCTCTGAGGAAGACAGAAGGATGGCCAACAAACACATGAAAACATGGTCACCTTCACTCATCATCAGAGAGATCCAAATCAAGACAACAATGAAATACCACCTTACACCATTGAGGATGGCCCACATCAAAAATAATGGGAACAATCTCCGTTGGCGGGGATGTGGTTTGAAAGGAACTCTCATCCACTGCTGGTGGAAATGCCCCCTAGTCCAACACCTATGGAGAACAGTCTGGAAAGTGCTCAAGGAACTCAGAATTGAGCTGCCATTTGACCCAGCAATTGCTCTCCTAGGTATATATCCCCAAGGTGGAAGGACATTCATTCCAAAATATGTATGCACCCCACTATTTATTGCAGCACTCAGTATAATAGCCAAGTGTTGGAACCAACCTCGATGTCCAACAACAGATGAATGGATCATTAAGATGTGGTATCTATACACAATGGAATACTACATGACAGCCAGAAATGATACAATCACAGACTTTGCAGCAATGTGGATGGACCTAGAACATGTTATGTTAAACGAAGTAAGTCAGAAAACAAAAGATAAACACAGAATAGTAGCACTATTCTAAAGCACCTAGAACATACATCCTATACACAACTTTTACTCAACAATCAAATTAAAGGGTTTAACAGGGTAGAAAGTCTAAACCCTGTAATAGTCAACATATACTTGGGAGCAGTGCCCAAAATACATGAAAAAAGAACAACACAAACTCTTGACTACATTATACCATAATGAAAACAGCAACACCAGAAACAGCAGCATAAAGAGAACAGGTATGTAATCATCCTTTTACAACAAAGGCCCATAATAATCCTTTAGGGATATTATACAGGATCACAGGTAAAGAATAACTTGGAAAATCACTGACTCCAGTGGAAACATCCCAAAACACTATGTCTTAATGCCTTTATCTTACTATATTTAAAATAATCTCTCAGCTTTTCTGTCCACAGGCGTTCTTGGATACAAAGGGCGGACAAACTAAGATGGCAGCTCGGGATACCACACGAGATACCATACCTAGCTGGTACTATGAGATGGTCCTGAGAAAACTCTTTAATATACACTTTATCTCAAGGATACACCTTCTTTTAGGAATTGAAGCACATGACCTATCAGACCACCGAAGCAGTAACTGCGATGTACAGACATAAACTACAGGCTCTACTCATCGAACACACTCAAGCAAACTAGCATTACCTTGCTACTTTCTCCTCTCTTCTCACTACTTTCTTTTTATTTTTTCTTTTCTATTCATCTCTTTACTTTTTTCCTTTTCTCTTCTGCCTTTCTTTCTAATGTATTTTCTCTTTTCTCCCTTCCTACCCCTACCACATACCCTCCCCTTCCCCCCCTTTGGAAATCCAACTATCCCTTCACTCCTCAATCCCATCTAAACCTCCCACCATATTAAAACTCTTCACCCACAGTCCTTAATCTATAGGCATCAAGATTGACCTCCTACCCCAACAAACCAGTACCTAGCACCCAAGAGAAGGGACACCCAGTCAAATCCACACCTCGTCACCTGCAAGAAAAGGCAGCCAACTCCTCCGCGGACTCATGCAGCATGGCCCTCCCTACCAACTCCCCCTAATGTGGACTGTTACTTGAAACTGGACTTAGCTCCAAAAGTATCCCCAATGCAAGAACTCTTCCAAGACCTCCCTGCCTCAAATCTTTTGCCAATCTGAAGAAGGTCAGGGGGTGTGATGGAAAGGTGCCTGGGAACCCACATACCACAAGAAAAACCCAAAAGTCAATGGAAAAACCTGTACTTCCAACATAAACATAAGACCTGTATTACACCCCCTCTTTACCCACTTTTCCTCAAATGTAAGGTAGTCTTTTACATCACTTTGGTCCTTTAAGTACTTTGTTAATTCATTCCTTCTTTAAAAAATTGTCTGTTCGACATATACATATGTGAGCACATACATTTTTAATCCTAATTTTTTGTATCTTTTTTGACTATGTGACCTGTTTCTGTTTTCCGCTCTGTCCACCCCCAAATACACCAATAATATGATGTAGCACCATTTCTCCCTGCAAAGGCACACTAAAAAAAGGGGGAAATCTTACATATAATAAAGAGCTCTTATCTACTAGAGATAGGAACTCTTAGTTGTTTACAATACAGGGATACCTCCTACCTTGAAAATATGTCATGTGGAATCAACTTAGACCTCAGGTAATTAGACACCATCTGTCCAGCCTTGAACCCTGGATCCCAGACATAGAAACAGCACAGTTCTTCACAACAGCTGCAGGAAACAAATCCCATCTGGGACAGCCTTAATACTGCTATAACACCAACAAGTGCCAACTCTAATATGATATCCTGACATCGAGGAAAATGGAAACGACTTGACTTAAGAGCAGATTACCCTACCTATCAGCTAATGACAAGACAAAATCAAAAGACTTGTCAACCATTGGTAGGTCCAAAAGCCAAGATAGCGAGTTACAGATGACTGGCTGCTAGAATCATGACCAGACTGTATATATCTTGGGACCAATAAAAAATTCCTAGTCTAGGGTTTGAACTACGACCTGCACAAAAACCATGATCCCCAGTTCCAAAGGTCCGGCAGAGACTATTGTAACGGAATGGGGCTTCTGGAAACACAAAGAAAGACACTATCCTAGGTGCCATCCTAGGTTTAGTGCAAAGACCAAGACCACCAACCACAGAAGACAGATTAAAATGACACTGAGGGAACGAAACTTCTAGAACCACAAAGACTAACTTCATCATGAGTCCCATCCCTGGAACTGTGCAGATACTGAGATAGATAAATACAGAGGTCTGATTGTATCACCTAGGACTAAACAGAAGTCTTCCAAACAACACAAAAGCGCCACCGGGAGAGTAAAGGATCCTGAACAGAGTCTATAGTTGATCCCGTGACAATATACTCCAAGGGCGGAGAAACCACATATCTCTTAGGCCAAGTGAATTCCTTTTGGAATGACCCCAATATTTACTGTGCCAGGGCAGGAGGGAAAGAAACAAAACACAAAATATTGTTTATCTTTTTATATATTATTTTTTATCTTCATTTATTATCATTATTATTTTTATTTACCTATCTATTTTTGGTTGATTTCTTTGTTTTGGTGTGGTTATTGAAGCTGTTGCCCCCATTTACACTTTCTTTTCTTTTCTTTTCTTTTCTTTTCTTTCTTTATGTGCTCTGCCATGTTTCTTATCTCAAGACTGTGGTGGTTATTTTTTTGTTTTGTTTTGTTTTGTTTTTTCATTGTTGTTGTGGTGGTGGTGCTTAGCGTTATTGTTGGAGTCCTCACTGGATATTTGACACTTCATTTTGTACTGGTGGAGTGTTTCACCCTTCTCTCCTTCATCTCTCAAACTGAAGATGAGACCCTCTAGAAGAATTCCGCTTATTTTCTGCGTATTAGACTTTTACCCCAGTTTACTACTATTCTCTTCTTCAAACAAAACCATGTAACTTGAACTAGCTAGTCCTGCCCCCCCAGTTAGAGGGGAAAACAAGGGAGGCACCAGGACCAAACAGGTGCAAGACTACTAAGTATTAGGCTAGATACAGAGGGGACAACATATTCTGGCAGCCCTGGGGGTGAGGAAAGAGCATATGGGAGGTAGGACAAAAACAGAGGTGTAGGGAGGACAAATTGGTGATGGAAATTCCCCCTGATTTTATGTAAATATGTACCAAAATTTTATTGTCAACAATATGTAAGCCACTATGATCAAAATAAAAATCAAATTAAAAAAAAAGAAATTGAAGAGTCAGGAACACTCCCCAAAGTTTTTATGAAGCTAACATCACTTTGATATCAAAACCATAGATATACTGCGAAAGAAAGAAAGAAAGAAAGAAAGAAAGAAAGAAAGAAAGAAAGAAAGAAAGAAAGAAAGAAAGAAAGAAAGAAAGAAAGAAAGAAAGAAAGAAAGAAGGAAGAAAGAAAGAAAGAAGAAAGAAAGAAAGAAAGAAAGAAAGAAAGAAAGAAAGAAAGAAAGAAAGAAAGAAAGAAAGAAAGAAAGAAAGAAAGAAAGAAAGAAAGAGAAAAGAAAAGAAAACTACAGATCAATATCCCTGATGAACACAGATGCAAAGATCCTAAACAAAATTCTAACAAATAGAATCAAATGCCTCATCAAGAAGGTCATACACCATCACCAAGTAGGTCTTATTCCAGGAATGCAAGGATGATTTAATATATGTAAATCAACCAACGTAATATACCAAAAAGAAAAATAAAAACCATATGATCATACCAATAGATGCAGAGAAAGCATTCAATAAGATCCAACGCACATTTTTGATAAAAATTCTCATCAAGATAGGAATAGAAGAAACTTTTCTCAATATAACCAAGGCCATCTACCACAAGACAATGGCAAATATTGTTCTCAATGGAGATCAATGTAAAGACTTTCCTCTAAAATCTGGAACAAAACAAGGTGCCCTTTCTCACCACTCCTATTCAACATAGTGATGGAAGTTTTTGACATCATATTAGGCAAGAAAAAGATATCAAGGACATCTAGATAAAAAAAAGTAATCAAGCTCTCACCGTTTTCAGAAGACATGACACTATATTTAAAAAACCCTGAAGCCTCTACAAAATGCTTCTAGAAACAATAAATTCATATAGCAAATTGGCAGGCTACAAAATTAACCACAAATATCAATGGCCTTATTATACACAAATAATGAATGAGAAGAAATGGACATTAAAAAAGCAATCCCATTCATATTAGTGTCACAAAAATCTCAAATATCTTGGAGTCAACTTAACTGAAGAGGTGAAGGATTTATACAAGAAAACTACAAAACCATCCTTCAAGAAATAAAAGAAGACACATGAAAATAGAGACACATACACTGTTTAAGGATTGGTAAAATCAGCATCATAAAAATGACAATAGTCCTGAAAGCATTGTACATATTTAATACAATCCCTCTAAAAATACCCACGAAGTTCTTCAAAGAAGTGTATCAAACACTCCTGAAATTTATTTGGAACAATAAACACCAGCCAATTGCTAAAGCAGCACTTGGGAAAAGGAATAAGGGAGGAGTCACTTTTCCCAACATAAATTGTATTAGAAAGCTATAATCATAAAAACAGCATGATATTGGAATAAAGACAGATACTCAGGTCAGTGGAATAGACTTGAGTATTCAGGGAATGTTTCTCAGACATACAATCAATTAATTTGTGATAAAGGGGCAAGAAATGCAAAATAAAGCAAGGAATACTCTTCAACAAGTGGTGTTGGCACAAAAGGTCAGCCACTTGCAAAAAAAGAAAACTCAGACTTCCACCTATCACAGACACAAAAGTCAAAATCAAATGGATTAAAGACCTTGATATCAGACCCAAAACCATAAGGTATATAGAACAACAATTAGGTAAAACATGACATTGAGACTAAAGAAATCGTCAAGAGGAAACAGCACTCTCCAAACCAGTGGAAGCAGAGATAACAGATGGGACTATATTAAGCTAAGAAGCTTCTGCTCCTCAAAGAAAATAGTACCGATAATACCACCCACAAAATGGAAGAACCTATTCACCTAATACCCACCAGATAAGGGGCTAATATAGAAAATATACAAGGTACTAACAGAACTTCACAAGAATAAATTATCTAACATCATCAAAAAATGGGGAGAAGAAATAAACAGACACTTTTTCACACACAATAAATACAAATGGCCAAAAGGCACATGAAAAAATTCTACACATCAATAATCATAAGGGAGATGCAAATCAAAACAACAATAAGGTACCATCTACACGCCACAGAGACTGACACACATCACAAAGAACAAGAACAATCAGTGATGGCAGAAATGTAGAGAAAAAACTCTCATTCACTGCTGGTGGGAATGCCATATTATCTAGCCTTTATAGAAAACAACATGGAGATTCCTCAAAAAATTGGAAATTGAGCTCCGCTATGATCCAGCTATAACACTCCTATGGATATACCCTAGGAACACAAAAATGCAATTCAAAAATGCCCTCCTCTTCCCTATATTTATTGCAGTGCTATTTACAATAGCTAGACTCTGGAAACAATTAACCCTTCAAGAAAATAATGGCTAAATAAGTTGTGGTACATATACACAATAGAATATTATGCAGTTGTCAGGAGAGATGAAGTCATGTAATTTTCCTACATATGGATGTATTTGAAATCTATTATGCTGAGTGAAATAAGTCAGAGTGAGATAGATACAGAATAATATCACTCATCTATGGGTTTTAAGAAAAATAAAATACTGCATTGTTATAATGCCCAAAGACAATAAATATGAGGGCTGAGGGACCAGCTCACTACAAATAGTGGTGAGTGCAGTACAAATAGTGGTGAGTGCAGTTAGAAAAATAACTATACTTATTATGGTGACAATGTTAATGAGTGAGAGAAATAGAATGCCTGTCTCAAATAGAGGTGGAGAGTAGGGGATTGGGGACATTGGTAATGGGAACGTTGCACTGGTGGAAGGCATTTTTAATGAATGAAACCCAACCACAACCATGTTTGTAATTAAGGTGCTTAAGTAAGTATATTAAAATAAACACTGCAGACTCCTATGATGTGGATGGAGTGGGTTCACTCCTGAACTCTGGCCAGCTCAGAAGCCTTCACCCCATTCCTTCATACAGTAAATAATTGCCACCAACCTTGTCTCCTCACACAATGAATAGACTCATAATCTGGCAGTGATGTTTCTCCAGAATGACTCAGATATTTGTAGTTTCTCCCTTTGGCTCAGTTGTTCAACTCACTGTAAAATTTGTTCATTCACATATTACATATGTTCATTTTCTTCCCCGAATTGGCCCTAGTCCTGCAACACAGTGGCATTTATTAAAGGCACTCCTAACCTCCCAAATGCCTTTCCCAGTCCCTGGCATCTGAAGACTTAAAAATTTAGCAGGGCCTCATGGGTCACTGTTTGATCCTCATTTGGAACTTTATGTTCCATGTTTCTTTAAGGATGATGACTCCACTTATAGGGTGCAGAAAAAGAAATATAATGGTTGACGCCCAGCTCTGGATGGGAGGAGGGAATATGAAGCCTCTGGATCCTGACAGGAACAGGAGTAATAAAGCCAAACAGCCTCAAATAACTCTGATAAGGAAATATCAAGTGATTTCTTTACTGGTGTGCCAGGGAGGGTGGTTAGCTGCTTCAGCTCCTGCCCATTCCATCTCAGACTATATTTTAGACTTATTGAGAGATAACAAAAAGCCATATATAGAGAGCAAGTAAAAGGTAGGGCAAAGTCAGGTTCCTGTGATTTGTATGGCCACTCCACTCTGTAGGATGGCCACATGGCAAAAGCTTCTGTGGCAGCTTCATGATGGGACATGGAGCCAGAGTGTGGCCTGTTTAGATGTGTTGAGTCAGCATTTATAAAGCTTCACACTTTCCTTTTACCAAACACTGCACTTTAAACTGGTGTAGTAAAACCTGGATGCTCTGCACCCATAAGCCCAGGGCATCTCACATGCATCTTCTCTGTGATATAGACATTTTGTGGCAGATCTTCCTGGATCCCAGGAGGCAGTTTGTAATGATTTACCCTTTTATTAAATCTGAAAATGGAGGCATATTTCCCATTCAGCAAATAAGTCCAAAGTGAATTATATTAAGTCTAGAGGCAGGAAGTGCTTCCACCAGACTTTGGCTGTAATTGAGACTTTATGGAGACTAAAATAGAGCTGAGATATACTCGGGTTTTCAGGAAGAAGGATAGTAAAGGATGTGAGGCGATAGATACTGTATATGTATGGGAACATGGTTCAATCCCTGGTACCATGTGATCCCTGAATATCATTAGGGTAGTCCTGGAGACCACTAAACATGGCAAGTATAGCTCTGATCATGCTCAGCAGCTCTAGGCCTGAGCAACTGCACATCCTTGGACCCTAGCATTGGGCCATATGACTCACTGACTGACAATGGCCCTTATCTCCTAGGCATTATGTGAGATCCTTCCCCAGACAAAAATAGAATATAATAAGAAGTACAAACCAGTTTATATATATATATATATATATATATATATATATATATATATATATATATATATATATATATATATATATAAACTAAGAAAATAACATGCTGACTCTGCCCCCTCAAAGAAACAAACAAAAATCCACATACATGAAGTGACAGCTCTGAACATACAATTGAATTTGGGATGAAACATAAACTAACAAAATACATAGTCAAGAATTAGCCTTTGATTTTATATTGCTTCATTCAGCATATCTGATTCCAGGTAAAATGCAGCTAAATTAGCTCCTTGAATATAGTCAATAATCATGACAGGATCACCCTTTCAGCCTAAGCCAGTCATGCCCAGTGTAATGTACTTTAAATCTATATTTTATTATTATTATTATTAATTAGTGTGTGTTTGGACTACACTCAGCTGTGCTCTGGACTTACTCTTGATTCTGCATTCAGAAATCATAGTTGGTTGGCTCAGGGGACTAAATAGGTTGCTGGGATCAACCAAAGGTTGGCAGGGCAAGCATGCTCCCCACTGTACTATTGCTCTGGCTTCAAGTTCATGTTTAAGAAGCAAATATCATGTGCTTTAAATACAAATGCCATTTCTATATCCATTATTTGTTTCTATAATATACGAATATTTTTGTTTTGTTTTGATTTTGGGGGCCACACCCAGTGACGATCAGGGGTTACTCCTGGCTATAGTCAGAAATTGCTCCTGGCTCAGGGGACCATATGGGAGGCTGGGATCAAACCCAGGTCTGTCCTGTGTCAGCTACATGCTAGGCAAAAGCCCTGTCACTGTGCCATTGCTCCAGCCCTATAAGAATATTTTTTACTATGGGACCAGAGCGAAGATGTGGAGTGATAAGACATCTACCTTGCCAGCGCTAGCCTAGGATGGACTGAGGTTTGATCCCCCAGCATCCCATATGGTCCCCCAAGCCAAGAATTATTTCTTTTTTTAATTATAAAAATTTTATTTTAAAATTTAACTTTTTATTTTAAATAGGAAAGTATTTCTAGTGCTACAGGCATCAAGGTATTTAAAAGGCATCAAAATGTGGTGCATAGCAACTCTGAATCATAGAGGTTTATTCTGGAGGGCAGTCGAGTAACCCTCGAAGTCTTGCATAGGAAACTTGCAAGAACCCCAAATGAGGCAGATACACCTGGGGCAAGAGGACTGGGTAGAGGTAAGTCTGGCCAGCTCCCTAAAGCTCAGAGGCAAGCTCATCCCCTCATACGCATATACACACATACGCACATGCATACATACACAACCTCACACAAGGAAGCTTTGGATTTCCAGCCATCGGCCCTGAGGTCTTCATGGCCCTGAAGTATTCACGCTGACACAAAGCTCATTTTCAAAAGAAATCTAAACAGTATCACCCAGCTCCAAGTGAAACCAGAGTACTTTGTAAAAAGGTATCTTTCTCTAGTTTTAGAGGAAAATAAAACATGGTTTCTTTAAAATAAAATGACCCACAATGCCTGACTGATTAGATATAATAGGCCATTGAGTTGAATCATATCACACAGACCTCACTCAGTAGAGTCCTGGCCCATAATTCCCTGGAATAAGAATAAATCTTTAATCAACTAAACCTAGCAGTGTATATCACATGCAGGCACCCAAAAACATGACATCCTGAATAAAGGAAAGCAACATTTCAAATTGAAAGAACATATTTTAGGGGTTTTGAAAAGGGATCCTATTATGATGAGGGGTTTGGGCAAAAAGCACCCAATATGGGTGCCTCCTTTGGTAAATAGCAGGCTGGAGCTCTTTGCTGGCCCTACCTTGGGTGCAGCTTCACCAGCAGCAGCACAAGAGTGATTTCTGAGTACATATCCAGCAGTCACCCCTGAACATCACTGGGTGTGGCCAAAACAAACAAAAAGAATATTTTTTACTGAAAAGAAAATTAAAATAAAATATAAATGGTAAATTGTTGGTTTACTGATCCTATCCTAATCAATACTCTTACTCCACCCAAGGGTGTGATTTGTTGATTGGATATTGGATTATTACCTACTTGGTATTTCTCTCCCACCCTAGGTTTGGGCCTGATTCTTGTCAAAAGCAAGTATCTTAGGAAGTCAAAGTCTCATTCTTCGGTCTTCTTCCACTAAGTTGTGTTCTTTCTTAGGAGCAGAAAGCTTGGGTGGTTGAATTCCTTGCTTGAGTACTGGTTTCCTGAACTTGTTCTTGTAGTCTTCACTGTGTGGATTATTTCCTGTGCCTGTGTCAGCGTTTGCTTCTAGGCTTGATTCTCACCAGATCCCCATTTTGGAACCCTACACTCCACTAATGAATGTCACCCGAAGAAGGAATAAACAGGGACTCGGACTCTACTGCAGAGTTGTGAAATGATTGTTTCATGTTTTGTCAGATGGATTTCACCTTTTTGGAGATTTTAAGCTTACAACTCTTTGGTTCAATATAATTTTATTTTATTGGGCTTTGGTTGAAGGACCCTGGCCTCTTCTCTTCATGCAATTGCATTGATTATAGCTTTCCTTATTCTTTCATTTATTAATGTAATTTGAAAGTCAAAAGTTTCGGACTGAGAATCAAAGGTTTCAGACAGGATTTTCTAGTGAGAACCAAAGATACTGGCTGAATTCTCTAGCTTTGCATTAAAATATTCAGAGGCATGTATTAATAGCCTTGCTTTAAAGTTTCTAAAGCAATTTTTAATAATTGTAAAAGGCCAAGGAACCAAAATTTTAAGAAATATTCCTTGTAGTGACACATAAGCAAGCAAGAAGTCCTGAGGTTTGTGTTCTGTCTTCCCCCTACTGGCACTAAACCAGTAGAGTCTCTAGCAGTTCCTCTTGGGAATATTGGCTTACAAAGTGAATCTAATGATATTAAAACGGCCCCATCAGAGGGTGGATCTGTAGGATTCTCACCCATTCACCCTATACCTCAACCTTTTAGAGAGAGTAGAATGACCTCGCCTTTCCCACTAGGGATAGCTGTTTGGAAAATTAGTAATAACAATTCAGTATCAGAAGTGAATTCTCCACCCATCAGGAAAATAATTACATTTCAGATTATGAAGGCTTGAATATGATTTACCTCAGGAATTTTAAGAAAGCATATTCATATTTATAGTCCTCTTTCTCCGTTTTGTATTAAAAAACTTGACACCTGGAATGATGGTGGGCTTTGGGCCCAACACGATTTTTAACACTGTAGCAAATACCTGTTTGAGTGTCTCTCAATATTTATAATGGAAGATGTGGTTTCCTGAGAATTCTAAGAGTAAAACTAATAGTCTAGATAACTCTGAGAAGAGGGTTGAAGGAATAACATAATCTTGTGAAATGTTCATATGGGAAGGATATTACAAAGAAATAAATAGGCAGGCAAGACCACCCCGTTTTGTTTTAAAGCTTGTCAGGGAACTTGCATTAATGGCTTGATGGAAAAGATTGATTCAAACAGAGTTCAAGAATAGCCATAAAAAGATAATTGAGGAAGCTATTGAGCCATATCCTGAATTTGTGGGAAAATTGACAGAGGCAATTAAAGGGCAGGTTGAAAATATTAAAATTTAAAATATTTTGACAAAATCCTTTGACTATGCCTATGAATATTTTCAGGCTATCTTATACCCAACTTGGAAGAAAGAAGATGTCATGGGATTCATACTTACTTTGAGAAATGCTGGGACTTACAATTACCAAACTCCACCCACCACTGCTGTATCTCTAAGAACAGATGCTGTTCAGAGTCAAACTCAAGGAAATCAGAACAATGGCGTTTGCTCAAAGAAACCACCTAGTCTTTTCCCAAGATGTGGCAAGGAATTTTACTGCTCATGACTGTCGTTTATTACCTAACAGTTCTCCAGAAACTGGGGGAATTGTCCAAAGCCTATCTTGTGAGGTCAGGTCATATGCATTATGGGGCATATATGAAAACAATGCAGGTCACAACCTCTTTTTGTACCCACTCAAGGACTGCACACTCAGGACCAAAACTTAACATCTCTTGGAAAACTGGGCCAATGTCAATTCCAGTACCCTCAAAATCAGGGACCCTTTTCAGCAATAGTTCAGCTTCCCAGCCCCAACCAAAGGAACTCTGCATTTCAAGCACATTAAAGCCTGCCACTTCATGAAGTTGTGGGTTAGAAATTCTCTGCCCAGAGAAATTTTTGTAAGAAATGAAAAATTTTTGTAAAGAATGAAAAAAAATGTATCACTGCCATCCCATATAATCCTCAAAGACAAGCCATAGTTGAAAGAGTGTACAGAACTCTAAAAACTCAACTGTGAAAATATAGAAAAAGAGGCATGTCATTCATAGAAATTTTGTCCTTAACATTATTTGCACTAAACTTACCCTCATTCCAGTTCAATGCCCATATAAGCACAAGTCGGGCATATCAGGGCCACTCCATAAAGGGATTATGGAGATTATTGTAGGAAGCAGTTTAATGGTCAAATAAATAATAATTTACCTGGGAATGATTGATTCTGACCACATAGAGGAATTAATAGTTCTTGTTTGAGTACCCACAGTCTGGAACTTTAAGGAAGGTGAAATATAGCTTGTTTTATTATTTCCTTATGTTATGCCTGGAAAATTAGAATGCATCAGAAAAAAGACTTCAGAAGTAATAAGTCTGAGGCTTCTGTATTTATACCTTTCACAGCTACGATTAAAGAGGAAAATTCAATGTTAACTCTTGAAATTAAGGATAGAAAATTTGAAGGTATGTTTGATTCAGGGGCAGATGTGTCTGTGGTTTCTTTAAGAAATTGACTCTGAAATTGGGCCCTACAAGAAATTCAATACTGGGGTTGGAGAAATAGCATGGAGGTAGAGCATTTGTCTTGCATGCAGAATGACGGTGGTTCAAATACTGGAATCCCATATGGTCCCCTGAGCCTGCCAGGAGTGATTTCTGAGCATAGAGCCAGGAGTAATCTCTGAGCACTGCCAGGTGTGACGCACCCTCCCAAAAAAGAAAGAATAAAAAAAAGAAATTCAATACAGTTTGAAAGAGTTAGAAAGGGTCTTGACCCCAAATTCTGTTCATTAGAGCACTAGGTATTTGAAATGTACAGGACTGGAATATCAACAGGTTATATTCATGCCTTATATAGCTCTGGTGTTTTGAACCTATGGGGATGCAATTTTTATAATGGGAAGCAGAATATCACATTCCTCTCCGAAAGCCTCCCAGTGTGTTAATTCAGAGGTTTCACCTCTTAATTGGGGCCACAAAGTTAAAGCACCCGAATCTATTCCCATTGAATGGAAATATGATGTTCCAATCTGTTTTCTTCAGTATTCCATCCACAGCACAAAATTAGAGGTGCTTAGAAACTTAGTCGATGAACTAAGTTGAGGTTTAGTTTATGAACTAACTTGAGGCTAGGACACATTAAAACTTTTTTTCTAATTTTGATTCTCCAATATTTATTATTAATAAACCATCAAGTACCTGGGCATTTTAATTGATTTAAGGTCTGTAAATTCTCAGATGGTTTTGATGGGCAAAATGTAGAATGGCTTACCTTCAATGGTACCCATTCCTAGACTGGCCTTTAATAGTAATTGACTTCAAGGACTGTTTTTATAATATTTCTTCTATACATCCAAAAGACAGAAAAAGATATATCTTTTCATTTTCTTCTCTTAATATCAGAGTCCCTATGCAATGATTTTATTGAATAATTTCACCTCAGGGCCTGGTAGATTCATCTACCATGTGTCAATATTTTGTTGATGCAGTTTTAAGTCCAGCACACAAAAAGTTTCTTCAGGTATAATTTCGTGCATTACATGGATGACATCTTACTGTCCGCTCAGACTCATAAGAAATTTCAATGTGTTTATGAATTTGTCATCATCTGCTTGCAGAGTACTGGTTTAACAATAGCCAAAAGAAAAAAAAATAGATTTCACCTCCCTTTCAATACTTGGGCTTTGTACTGGAGTGTACTTAAGTGAGTCCCCAAAGGATTTCTATTTATCAAAAAAATCTAAGGACTCTGAATGACTTTCAAAACCTCATAGAAGATATAAATTAGATTCACCTTGGGATTCCAAACAGAGAACTCACCAACTTATCTAGTACTTTAGAAGGAAGTTGAATTTAAATAGTTCAGGAGTTTAACACAAAAGGTCCAACAGGAATTAGATTTTTTCATGGACCAGCTCCAAAAGTTCTATTTTTCCAGGTTTATACATGGAGAGAAGTTGCAGTTTTTAATTTTGCAACTTCTCATTCCTCTACGGGTGCTTTAGCTCAGCAGTCTGGGCTTCTAGAATGTGTTTACATACACAACAAGCATCTTAAATGGTTTTTCCTTATTTGAAATTGATTGACACCCTTATAATCAAGGTGAGGTTCAGAACAATTTTCTTGTTAGCACCTTCATGCTTCAGTGCGTTTATGTTATGGGTCTTCATCAATTCATAAAAACAGACAATGGCCCAGCCTACACCAATAAAACTTTTCAATCATTTTATTCCTTACAAGGAAAAAAAAAACAAAAAACAAAAACGTATCAATGGCATCCAATATAATCCGCAAGGACAAGCCATAGTTGAAAGAGTGCACAGAACTCTAAAATGCTCGACTATAAAAATATAAAAAATTATTTATAACACCCATGGACATTTTGTCCTTAACATTATTTTCACTAAACTTATTAATTTTACCCAAAGAGAGCCTTATACAGCTGCAGATAAAAACACTTTAAATAAGATATTTAGGTGCAAAAATCAATTGATTCACCTATGTGGGTAAAAATAGATAATGAATAGGTTGGTGGTAATCTCCTAATTCAAAGAAAAGAATATGTTTATGTTTCTACAAATGAAAATCCTACCATGAAACTTTGGGTCTCACTACACCTTGTCAGAAGCAAGAATCTCACAAATGAAAGATCTCAGACACAGATGCATGAAAAGAGTGTAAATCTTCCCTCAGAAACAACAAAAGATATTCAAAAATGTGGGCAGGAAACAAACTCTGACTTCAACAAGTAACCAAAATAGTAAGTTGACACCACACTATGAGGCAGACTATCAGTAGCGAAAAAGAACAGTTTTAGAGTCTTTATGCTGTAAATGAGGAAACTGTTCCTGCACTCACTGAACTTCATAACTTAGGAAACATTTGTTACATGATTTTAGTGCTGGATGTCTGTATACTATTCTCAGTTTTACTGATTACTTTGACGAGAACCTTTATAAGAAGAACATCTGTTGGGACATAAGGCCAGGTATCAGAAGAGTTTGGTAAGGTTATAAAAGCTTTACGTCAAATCCGTTGGGACATAAGGCCAGGTATCAGAAGAATTTGGTTATAAGAAAGGTTATAAAAGCTTTATGGGAAGGACAGCACAGGTATAACAAACCAAAGACTTTAAGATGACCATTGAAAGACAAATAATCAGTTTTCAGGAGAGTCAACAGGATCTACATGAACTACTTCTATTCTTTTTTTGGGGGGTCAAACTTGGTGGTGCTTAGTAGTTACTCCTCACTCTGTGCTCAGAAATCTCCCCTGGCAGGCACGGGGGACTATATTGGATGCCGGGATTTGAACCACTGTCTATTCTGTGTTGGTTGCATGCAAGGAAAACACCTTACCGCTGTGATATTGCTCTGACCCAGAACTATTTCTATTCTTAATGGAGAGGCTTCATCAGGGCTTGATCAAGACTGCTATACAGATTAGACATATAGAGGAAAATAGAGATCATCTTATTTACTGAAGATCTGTAAAAACAACCATGACAGATACACAAGCAGTTTAATGAGTCTGTTAATGCTACACTTTTGCAAGGCCAGCTTAAATAAAAATTCAATGCCTCATCTGGCATCAGGAATTTAAAACATCAGAGATCTTTACTCATTTATACTTGTCTTTACCTCTACCGATAAATGCATGTTTACTGATAAATGTTGCTAGTTTGACTTAAAGTGTTTTAAAGAACTAAAAGACAATAATAGGAGTTATTGCAGCCACTATGACACACAGCAGGAATATTTAAAAAGGACAGAAATTTGGAGACTACCACCTGTGCTCCTAATACATTTGAAACGCTTCTTCTACAATGACAAGAGGATGAAAAACAACAGACCTATGTGCACTTTTCCTTAAAAAAATTTGATCTAACCAGTACACTACGAACTTTAACAACAAAGAAGAATACAAAGTATTCTTGGTTTTGAACCAGTATGGTGAAATGGAAAGGGTCACTGCACAGCCTATTTTAAAAACTCGACAAAAATCATTTGTTTAAAGTTAATTAGCAAGCAATTTGAGAAATTGCTAATTTATCTGTAAAATCTTCTGTGTCCTATATTCTACTTTTTGTTTCAATAAAAAGTTGCTATAAATATATCTATTTAAATTAGCAGATGTTTAACAAAATGCTCCTTAGAGATGTCTATAATAATGTTCTAATGTTTCTACCACCAGAAAAATAGAGGCAGTATGCAGACTCCACTACAGTGCACATTATTAGAATATTCAAGTGTCTTAAATGCTATTCTATTATATTTAAAATAGTCAATAATGCTTCTATAACAGTGATTTATGGATATATAGTTTGGATACCCTCCTTTCACATTAATGATATTTTTTCCATTGGACTTCTAATACACTGCTCATTTTGATGTCCTAACAATGATTTTAAATCATTCATTTTCCACTTGTTTTTACCTTCCTAGATCTGCCTAAGTCCCTCTTCACAGAGATTATTGGATAAGACATCTTAATGCCATGGACTATTCGCACAGTGCTCACCACCTTATTACTTAGTTTTCTAATCTTAAATTTTATGATTGTTTTAAGAATGTTCTCTGAACGTTCTATCTAAACCATGACGTTTTTCCTCAGCAAAGACTTGACAGTGCTTCTTCTCACAAATCTGAACCACATTTGGCTTTAGAGAGGAAGCAGTTGAGACCCTCAGTATGGCTTGAAGATGATCATCATTAAGTCTAGACCTGTACTTTGACTTAATGAAGTTCAATGTGGAGAATAACTTTTCACACAAATAAGTGATTCCAAAAAGGCACATGGTGCGCTTGAACATTCGGGAAAGCTCAGGGAAGCTGGGGGGGGGGCGGATTTCTCTTAAAAATTGCCCATGCATATCTGCTTTTCCACTAATCTCCCTGAACTTGGCTTTGAGATCAGAGTTGCATTGCAGGTCAATAATATCCATTTGAAGTACAAGAGGGGCATCTTGCACATTAAAGAAAAAGGGGTTCACAAAAATTTGGAAAGTGGCTCTGTGCTTTTTGAAGTCTGCAAATCGGTGATCAAATTCCGTTTCTAGCTTAAAAATAGCATCAACATATTTCTCACCACTGAATGGTATGCCTGCATCCATAAGTTTTTTGCATGCTGGGAAATAGCAAAGGTTTGTCTGAGAGACCTGGGATTTCCTTAACACAAGTTTTGTGGAGAATGTTCTCACATTGCCATAGGCAGAACTGATAAGCTGCCCTGGGCCTTGTAACATCTTGTTTAGTACATTCATCTTATGTGTGATGTCAACAAGAAAAGTTAAGTCCATGAGCCATTTGTGATCACTCAACTCAGAAACAGCATGCCCATCCTTCTCCATGAAGGCTTTCACTTCTCTCAACTCAAAAAATCTTTTCAGGACATTTCCCATGCTGAGCCAATGTACCTCAGTGAAATAGAGTACATCTCCATATTCTGACTCCATTTTCTCTAAAAAAGCACGAAACCTCCTGTGCTTTAAGCCCCTGGATCTGATTTGGTTGATGCATTTCACAGCAACAGACATCACATTGTCACATGGCAGGTATTTACTGTAAAGGGCCTGCTGATGGATAGTGCAGTGAAGACAATGGCCTTCTCTACACACTCCTCTTCAAGTTTTTTTTGAACAAGTGCCACTAGTCCATGTTTCCTCCCTGTCATAAATGGCACTCCATTGGTTATTATTCCAACAAACCTCTTCCAAGGCAAACCTGCATTCTCAATGGCATCACACAGATGCCAAAATATCTCATTAGTGGTGGTCTGGCCATGCATTGGAATTATTGTGAGCAGCTCCTCTGTCAATTCAAAATTGCAATCAACACCACGGACATCAATTGTGAGCTGTGCAGTGTCTGTTATATCTGTGCCCTCATCAAGAGCAACTGACTATGCATCAAAACATTTGGCTTTCTCACACAGTTGATGATAAACATCACTTGACATGTCAGAAATGCGCTCTGCCACAGTGTTGGCAGAAAGGCTGATTTTACTAAACTGACCTTTCTTTTCCAGACAGATAATACTTACAGCCTGTAACATGCATTTTTTTTAACAAACTTTCCTTCTGTGAATGGTTTCCCTACCTTAGCAATCATTTCACTATCCATAAAACTAACATTGACTGATGCAACATTGTCTTTGATTGCTTTCTTGAAGAAATCTTGTTGCCTCATTAGACATGCTTTAAGACTGAGAACCCGCTTGGCTCTCTAATTTCCTTGATATTTTACACATTCCTAGCATGTTTAGTTGAATAATGGTGATTCAAGTTGTATTCCTTGTTCACTGCAACTTTCTCTGAGCAAATAAGACATGTGGGAATGTCCCTGTGTTCAACAAAAAAATACTGCATCTCCCACTTTTTCTGAAATTGTGCTTGTCATCAATCTTCCTCTTCACTGCAGGCTTTGATGAAGTCATGATGAAGGTATGATAAAATCTAATTCTGTAATAAACTTCTCTCCCTTAGGCCTCTGATAATGCAAGGGACAGTGGGCAGGTGCAGTGGAAATGACATCTGCGCTAGGTGCAAAGTATTCACAATTATTCACTTACCAAATATTCACAATAAAAAATTGCATTAGTAAGAAAAAATTAGCAAAATATCACATTAAACATTTGCATACCCAGAACAGAACTGCTCAGGATATGCTAATGTTTAATGCGATTTTTTTCTTACTAATGCAATTTTTATTGCAATTATTTGGTAAGCGAATAATTGTGAATACTGCGATATTTGAAGGCCAGCTGCGGGCCAGAAAATGTTGTACAGAGGGCCACAAATGGCCCGCGGACCACGAGTTTGAGACCCCTGCTGTAGATGTTGCTAAGGCATGATGATTCGTGAGTAGGGATACACTGATTTTACGCCAAAAGTTTTTCTTTATGTTTTCTCAACTTTTTCTGCACCTATACAAAATATTGCCAACCTTCATCTTTATTTTTAGAGGCATACCCCATAATCTTATAATCAAGGGATATGAATTATTGTATTTTTCTATAAAGTTAATTAGGGGAGAGGTTGATTTACTGGTCTTACTCTAATTAATATTTAAACTCCATCCTAGGGTGTGATTTGGTAATGGCAGATTGGATAACTCCCTACTTGATATTCTTTTCCCACCCTAGAGTGTGGCCTGGTTCTTGTAAATAATAGCAGGTGTCTCAGGACGGCAGAGGCTAATGCTTAGATCCTCTTCCACTAAAATTCATTCCTGGGTGGTTGAATTCTTTGCTTGAGTGCTGGATTTTCTGAACCCATTCTTGTGCCTTTTCACAGTGGAAATAATTTTCTGTGTTAACTTTTGCTGGTTAATTCAATTTCACCAATTAAACAAAGAGAGTTTCATTAATACTTTCAAAATAAAAATCTTACCCTTCCCACACTTTTCTGGACACATGAAAAGGAGATGTGTGGCTAAGTGGGGAAACTTACAAATATGTATAATGAAGTCAAAAGCACCCTGATTCTGATACCAAACACAAGCACACAAAATGAAATCTACTGGCCCATAATGCTCATGAATATGAAGGTAAATGTTTTCAAGAACTTACCATCAAATCCAATTAATGAGAAATAAAGAGACTCACATACCAAAACAAAGTGAGACTGATTCCAAGGATGCAAGGAGAATTCAATATGTGCAAATAAATTACTATGATATACTGCATAAAAAAGTCACATAAACTGAATGGAAATATAAAAAGCATATGGCAAGACTCGATGACCTTTTATAGTGAGAATGCAAAAGAAAATGGGTATAGAAAAAACCTATCTCAATATAATGAATCAATGGATGGGAGTCAGGCCTTTGAAATCTTCCCAAAGATCATACAGGATTTTAAAAAGTTGTGAGTACAGAGAGGGTTTTGCATAATCTGAAAAGATCCATGATGACCATTTCCAAAGGGAGCTTAATTATTTGTCCTGCTTACTGCACCACAGTGTCCTACCATGGAATCAACACAGTATCCACCACTGGTATCCATTCTTGAGTGAGAACTGTAACCAAGAAAAACTGTAGAAAAGTGCTGAAGGGGGCCAGGGCTTCAGAAAGAGTAATCGTTCATTTACAAAACCCATGCCTGATATTAGGACCAGAATGAAATGAGAGTGATATCTCACTGGCTCTCAATAAACTCAGACAATTTGGCAAACAGGAAAAAAGAAAGATTTTAATTCCTAGGAATAAACTTAACTAAAATGGTGAAACCTACCAGGGGTCCTCAAACTTTTTAAACAGGGGCCAGGTCACTGTCCTTCAGTCTGTTGGAGGGCCAGATTATAGTAAAAACAAAAATCATGAACAAATTTCTATGCACACTGCATATATCTTATTTAGAAATGAAGAAACAGAATGGGAATAAATACAATATGTGGCCCGCGGGCCATAGTTTGAAGACCCCTGCAACAAAGAATAATTTCAGACATTTTTGAAGGAAACAAGGTACCAAAAAAGAAGACATTTTGTGTGCATAAATTGGTGACTTCATGTCACTAAATTGCCTATATCACCTAAAATAAAATGCACGTTCAAAAAAATCCCCATCACAATTTTCTCCATCATTGAACCAGAACAAAAATATCATAAGATGTATTGGGACTACAAAATACTCCTAATGACTAGCACAATTTTGCAGAAAAAATAGAGGAACCTCAGTTTGTAACTCCTTAGGAACTAAACTATGTCCTTGCTCCAGTAAGTTCCATCTGCATCCCAAAGAGAAAGGACACCCTCTCAGCCCCGCATCTCTCACCACAGCAAGAAGTTGCAGCCATAGATCTGGAGAGATAGCACAGTAATAAGGTGTTTGCCTTGCACGTGGATGATCCAGGGCTAACCTTGGTTCGATCCCCAGTGTCTTACATGGTCCCCCAAGCAAGGAGCAATTTCTAAGTGCAGAGCCAGGAGTAAACCCCAAGTTTCACAGGGTGTGGCCCAAAAAGCAAAAAAAAAAGAGAGAAGAAGAAGAAGAAGAAGAAGAAGAAGAAGAATAATAAGAAGAAGAAGAAGAAGAAGAAGAAGAAGAAGAAGAAGAAGAAGAAAAAGAAGAAGAAGATGAAGTAGAAGAAGAAGAAGAAGAAGAAGAAGAAGAAGAAGAAGAAGAAGAAGAAGAAGAAGAAGAAGAAGAAGAAAAAGAAGAAGGAGGAGGAGGAGGACGAGGAGGAGAAGAAGAAGGAGAAGAAGAAGAAGAAGAAGAAGAAGAGGAGGAGGAGGAGGAGGAGGAGGTGGAGAAGAAGAAGGAAGAAAGAAAGAAGAAAGAAAAAAAGAAAGAAAGAAAGAAAGAAAGAAGAAAGAAAGAAAGAAAGAAAGAAAGAAAGAAAGAAAGAAAGAAAGAAAGAAAGAAAGAAAGAAAGAAAGAAAGAAAGAAAGAAAGAAAGAAAGAAAGAAAGAAAGAAAGAAAGAAGAAGCTACATCTCCTGCTTTCTCATTCTCTATGGCCCATTTTTTCCCACCATTCCTCATTGTGGACTACTAGCTTACCAGACTCAGCTCTATAGAGACACCCAACTTGGGCACACTACCAGATCCCTTACTGCTGCAAACCATTTCTCAGATTCAATAAAACCATGGTGTGGGATGAAAATGTGACCTGGATTTTATTCCTGCAAGACTAGATTTAAAGACTTAATGGGTATATTTATATTTTTTGTTTATTTCCTTAATAGTTATAACTATTAGTATGTTTATTTACAAATGTAGAGGTGGCCTTCTTCATTCCCCCCCCTTTTTTTTCTTGCTTGTTTGGGCCCTGGATAGTAAGAAATTCTAGCAGAGAAGTCCAGTTTGGGATAAGAGCTCAGGTAAAAATTGATTGTATAGCCTGTCATATATTCCCACCCAATGCACCAAAATATATTATGGCATTGCTCCTTTTTGGATAGGCACAGTAAAATAAGAAAATCTTATGTACAGAAACAAGTTCTTATCTGCTAGGGGTAAGAATCTATAAATTTTATAATACAGGGGTGCACCCATCCTGAACATTTGTCATGGAGACTATATACCTCATGTGATTGGACAATGATAGTCAAGCCCTGAATACTGGATCCAAATCTTAGGACTGGCACAGTTCCCTGCAGCAGCACCAGAAATAGAACTCACCCCAGAAGTGTCCCAATACCACTCTTAGCAACTTGCACCAGGATAGGTTCATATGACAATCTGATTTTACAGGCTTTTAAAGAATCAATGGAGGAAAATCCTTCATGTATGCCCCAGCAGTGAATGCCCCGTGATAAACTAAGCATGTGTTAGCATGAGAATGTAGGCCTGCTGGTGGTGGAAACACAGGGGCACAATCCTGCGAAGTGCTAGAGCCCTTCAGAAGACCATCTGTTACTGGGAACTAAATCAAGCTCTAGTGTATGCCCACCAGCTGCAATATCCCCCAGTGCCCACCTACTGCAATCCTTAAGAACCTAAGTGACAGTGATAATGTCCTGTGTAACTGTTGTGATTGGCTTGTGTTCAGTCTTGGCCAGGCAGATGTCCTGCTGTTTAGGAGAGGCCTCATGCCTTCCCCATTCTCAGCACATAATTTCAGCCTATTTATTTCCATTGCTTTTGTTCATAAAGACAACTTGTCTTTTGGACAGACCCATGGTTTCAACATTCTTTAGGCTTATGTTACAATTACCAAAGGTCCAATACATGATTACAAATTATCCTAGTGATGTCTCAAGTCAGATCTAAACTGAGGAGGATTAGACCTTCTATCTAGATATCTGAATACCTCCCTCCCTCTGCCAAGGCTCCCCATGGGCTAAACTCAAGGACTGAATTCAAGTTTAAATCTAGGTCAGGTTTGGGACCCAGGAATGTCACTCCAGCATTTCTACTACCTGGTCCTGCTTCCCATTATGTGCTAGCCTTGAACTTCTCCAGTCGAGCAGTACCCGCCACTTCCACCCATTTCTAGAACTAGATCATAGCCTGGCTTTTGTTAGGAGAGGCTAATTCTGGGCCATAATTCTCAGTGAGAACACTGAACAGTATGGTCTGGTGACTTATTGAACCAGTGCTTCCTCAATAAGTGAGGAGCAGGTCAAAGTCTCGGCTTGAATCTTATAGCACTGATTAATGTACAGATGGGATTTTTGCCACAGATCTTGCTTAATTTTTCCCAAATGCTTTCAACAGTTGTCTGAACTTCATATTTTAAATAACAAGTTTAATTGCTCTTTGTTTTCCTGAAAGAAGTCTTTCTTTAGGCAGGAAAAAAAACAAGTCTAAAAAATGAACAATGTAGAAACTAGTCAAATACTGGACCTCAGATATTTAATCATTATAAAGCTCAGTAGGCTTATTGCATTGTCTGCATGCAGGACCCTGGGTTCCATCCCCTGAGCACTGGGATAGGAGCAGCCCCACAGCACCTATGGGTGCAACTTATAAAGAGACTGTTCCCCATGCGCAAATATGCTTCTCTCATAAAAACTCAATGGGTATTCTGCTTCTCACTCAGGACAGCCATAGTTCAGGCTGCCTGCTGGACAAATGTCATGATATAGGTGTGTAAAAAAATGACTGATCCTGCCTGGCTCAGGGTAGTGTTCTGAGGCTGAATGAAACTTATTTGTTTACATTCACTGAAGCAGAGAGGTAATGTTCCTTTGATGTATCAATCATATCAAAAGCTGAAGTCAATGTTGATTTTCAGATGGATTGTTTTGTGGTGTGAGGCACAGAAATCCAAACTTCACACATGCAGGTAATGCGAAATTGTCAGCATGTCAGAAAAGAGCACAGCACACGGGGTAACTTAGATGGAAATCTTAGCAATGGACAGAAGGCTTATTTCCCTAACACCAGAATCTAGTAAGAATTAATTAGCCCATTCAGTGAACACTGCAGAATCACAGTACTGCTTGCTGGAAGTGGCATGAAGGAGGTGCTGTGGACAGGTAGAGGCAAGAGTTTATGTGTCTGAGCTCTTCCAACTCTTTCACCTCTTTGTCCACAGCATATTTGCTTATGGGGGAGTGTTACTTGGGGGAAAAGCACAGAGCCCATGTGTCCTAAAGTGTGAATCAGGGGTAAATAAGGCACCAGTAACCAGTAGCCTTTCTGATGGCTTCAGCAAAGAGGGGACAGAAAGAGGGAAAAATGTTGCCATACTCCTGGGCCCAGTGTTTTACAAGAACCTGAGAAAGAAGGATGTTTTCATAGAAGAGAGAAAAGAGTTACTCATATGCCAACTCCTACTCCTAAATCTCTATGGTGAATGACAGACTTAGGAGCTTGGAGACTTTTGGGTCTCAATACAAGAAAAGTCCAGTGCAATAGAGAGAGCATTCAGGGTGGTGGGCATGCTTAGGAAGCCAGAGTCAGTTACTGAGCAAAAACAAGCATAGCTGCAACAAACAGTAAGAATGCCTGGCACTTCTTAAGCCCCAGGACCACCTCACTGACAACTGATCTGGGTTTTCTTTACTTCTCTATCATGGAACATTATTCATTTGTCACCCAACTTACCTTAGAGCATGGGTTTGCAAAAGCAGGTAGAGCAAAATGTGACCTGCAGCCCTAGTATACTTAGCCAGGATGGGAACAGTGTGGACACCTTTAAAAAGGACAAGGACAGAGGAATCTGCTGTTTCTATTCCCCTGAGCATCTGCACTGTTTGACCTTGAGCCTACTGATCAGGACAGATGTAGTAGATGAAGCCACAGTGCCTTTGTCCCTATAGATATGTCTGCAATCTCTATGTCTTCATATGTTCCCAATTTAATATTTGACCTCTGTTTGAAAAAATGTCAAAATGACTTGTTGGATTCCAAAGCTCTTGATTAGATAAATGACCCTTTGGAGTCCATTTCCTGCTCCTGTTTTTAGATGGAAAGAGACCTCTGGAATTCTGGCCTTGCCCTGCCAGGTCAGAAGTTTCAGAAAAGCAAAAGGTTTTAACAGGTGACTCTGATCCTGCTATGACTCTCCCCAAGCAGTATAATGACCTTCCATCCTCTCTGCAGAGTCTCCCCCAGACCTTGAAAAGCTGAACTGAATGTAGAGAAGCAATGCCTAAAATCAGTGTCACACTGTCAAGGTCAAGTGGGCAGAGAAACTGCAGCTTAGTGTAGTCCTTCCTGACACTTCTCAGCTCATTAGAGAGAAGCCTCCAAGGAGTGTACCTTCAAAGCAGTTAATTATGTTAGCTCAAAACTCCACATCCCCTACCACCTTGAGCTCTTTATTCTTAGCCTCTGGAAAAGAGAAATATAGGTAGGAGCAGGGATGGGGAGAAGTAGGATGGGAAGGAGGTGTATGGAATGAGCAGGAATGGAAAGAATAGATGGATGGGGTAGAGTACAAAGGGGTGGAGTAGGATGAAGTGGAAAGGGATGAGAAGGGGCAGGAGGAAAGGAGTAGGATGGGGCACATGGGAAGAGTAGCCATTCCCTTCCAACCTAATCTGGGCCCTGAGGATCCCCTTAGTCCCTATGTGCAGACAGCAGGGTCTCACATTCATGCCTTGGCAGCACAGACTGCTCTTTACCTGGAGCAAGTTTTCCACCCTATGAGCTCCCCACTCAAGTATCCCATGTGGGAGTCAGAAGTGGAAGTTCTGTTCCATTGTTTATTTTATCTATCTGCTGAGTGGCTCCCCAGCATGCTGGGTACAGGTTCTGGGGCCAGAGAGCAGAACTCAGTGTGAGTCCAGCGACCAGGATGTCCCAGTTTGCCTCTAGTTCCCCCACCTACCCCCAGTTACGAGAACCAGATGGGACCATTTGATTAACCAACTAGTATTAAAGAGGGATGTATTAAGAGTTTGAAAATACAATTTTTAAAAACTAACATAAAGATGTCCTCAAATGTTTTTCATCACCAGTCCAGGTTTTTAGTTTGGCATGAATTCAACCAAGGCATCTATCTAATTCAAGAATTTTGGAGACCAAAAAGTTATTTTGCGCTTTTCTTTGCCAATTTCAATCATGACCAAATAGTGGTTTTGAAGGAATATATAAAATACTACTTTCAGTGAGGCTTATCTATTACAAGTTCAGGATTATGCAAACTTTTGAAGCTACATTACAAATTTCTTCAAATGGCTTCCTAAAAGCCAATGGGAAAGCCTATATTTCCTCTATAAGTTTAAGACCTTTATAATACTACCTCTTAACCTATTTATCTCCAAATGCAAGGTAGTCTCCTGCAACACTTGGTTCCCTTAATTACTTTTTAAACTCACTTTTGTTTATTTTCCCTTTATATATATATATATATATATATATATATATATATATATATATATATTTGAGTATATATATACAAAATATAATTTTATATAAATATAAAGGGAAATAAATATAACTATATATTTATATATTTTACATTTATATAATATTTTATATTTTATACATTTATATAATATTTTATATTTATTTAATATATATACTTATATATATAAATAAATATCAAAATATATATATGGTCCTGTTTTTGTTTTCTTCACTATTCACTTACCTTCACCTATTTTGGTGTTTTGGCTCTGCTGGGTACAAAAACATACAAGAAAAAGTCTTGCCTGAGATTAAAACTTAGATCAAGACCAGTGTACAGAGATGGAGCCTGACACTCTCACCACCAAATGCACCAGCAATATAAGATAGCACCATTTCTTTTTGCAAAAACATACTAAAGAAAGGGGAGATTTTACATATATTATCTATTAGGGATAAGAACTCATGCATTTTACAATACAGGGTCACCTCCTACCTTGAACATATGTCATGTGGTCCCAACTTGGACTCCGTGCGATTAGACAGTGACCATCCAACCCTGAATTCTAGATCTCAGATATAGAACCGACACAGTTCTCCGCAACAGCTCCAAACTCCCTCTGGGACATTCTTTATACTGCTCTGATATCAATATGTGTCAGGTTTGGCATGACATCCTGACAATGAGGAAATGGCAACAACTTGGTCTAAAAGCAGGTTGTCTTATCTCAACACATAACAATAAGATAAAATAGGAAGACACAACATCTTTTGATCAGTGCAAAAGCCAAGATCGCTAACTACAGAAGACTAATTGTGACTACCATGACTGGGCAGAACGTATCTTGGAACCAATAAAGAAAAAAAGACCCTAGTCTAGGCTTTGACTATGATCTGTACAACAACCAAGATCTCTAATTCCAGAGAACTGACTGAAACAACTGCAACTGAGAAGAACTTCTGGAAACATAATGAAAAACTCTATCCTAGGCTTTGTCCTAGGATTGGTGCAGAAACCAAGACCACCAACTACAGAAGACTGATTAAAACAACAGTAATGGAACAGAACTTCTGGAACTGTAAAGAAAGACTCCATCCTATGACATGCACAAATACTAAGATTACTAGCTACAGAGGCCTGATTTTATCATCCATGATGAAACAAAAAATTTCCAAACATCACAAGAGAACTTACGGAGAGTAAAAGAGCACGTACGGAGCCTGTAGTTATACCCATAACTGTATGCTTCAAGGGCAGAGAAACCCTGTATCTCTTAGGCAGGGGGATTCCCTTTCTAATCTCCCCAATTTTTACTGTGCCTAGGCAAAAAAAACACAAATTAATTTAAAATTGTTTTTTGTTTTTTTTTTGTAATTGTAGTTGCTTGTTTTTTTCTCTCTTTTTTCTTTGCCTTTCCCCCCTGTGCTTTGATTCTTCTTTATTTCAGGACTGTGGTTATTTAGTTATTGTCTTTATTGCTGTGGTGCTTTTCAGGTTTTTTTTTTTTTGTTTGCTTGGTTTTGTTTTGTTTTGTTTTTGGTTTGATTTTTCTTGTATTATTTTTATGTTTTCCTTCCCTTTTACTTTCTTTTCTTTTTTTTTTTTTTTTTTTTTTTTTTTTTTTTTGGTTTTTGGGCCACACCCGGTGATGCTCAGGGGTTACTCCTGGCTATGCGCTCAGAAGTCGCTCCTGGCTTGGGGGACCATATGGGACGCCGGGGGATCAAACCGCGGTCCGTCCGAGGCTAGCGCAGGCAAGGCAGGCACCTTACCATTAGCGCCACCGTCCGGCCCCTACTTTATTTTCTTATACTGATAATTATAGTCTCTAGAAGGACTACTCCCATTTTTTGCTTGCTTGAATTTTTGCCTCCCTATTTTTTATTTTTTATTTTTTTTCCTTACCTTTAAACAGAACCACACACCTTGAAACATCTTGTTCTGCCTCACAAATTGAGGGGGAAATAGTGGAGAGCACCAAGTCCAAACAGTCATATGAACATTGAATAGAAATTAAAAATGATCAGACTTGAACCCCAAACCCAAAGCCAACCACAACAGAATTGATACTCAGTGAACAACAGGCTAGACTCAGAAGGGACTGCTTATAGTAGCAGCCCAGGGGATAAAGGAGTGGCGATATGGGATGTATGCTGGGAACAGGGCTGGAGGGAGGACAACATTGGTGGTGGGAATGCCCCCGATTCAATGTCACTATGTAACTGAAATACTACTGTGAATGATTTGTAATCCACTTTGGTCAAAATAAAAATTTTTAATAAAAAGATGGCTTCTTGAAGAGTAAAGAAACATATGACAGTACTTCTGATTCTAGGAACAGACACATCACAGGGCTGATAATAACTTTACAAGATTAAAATAGCAAAGATATGTTCTGTTGTCCTTAGTCAGACCAAGAGAACTGGTCAGATGAGATTAATGGCTTTAGCATACAACAAAGAAATTCTGGGACTGTGTCTCCTGATATGTAGGGTTACTAGTTTAGTAATAAGGTTGTAATTGTTATATGGTTTCTACTTCTAGAATAAAGTTGCCAATTTAGTGTCAGGGCTGGCACAAGAACTGGTAGGGTCTAAAGCAAAATAAAAAATATAAAGCTTATTTGAAAAGTGTAAGAGTGGATGGATTGAGCTGAGCATGAAAATGCATGAAACTTATGAAGCTCAGCCTTCTAGCACTGTTCATGTATTTCCAGAAGCTGTCCTGCCTCAAGGTTCCAGAAGGTGGACAGGACTCTGTGCAGCTAGGCATTATTAACGTTGTGAAACCTGGAAGCCATAGGCAGAGCTCTACATCAATGGGCACATGGTGTTCTTCTGAATCTTCACTAACAGGAACCACTCCCAGGGGAGCTCAGGGCAGAAACTGGACCTCACCCATACCAGACATGTGCTCCTGCACTGCAGCTAGTTGCCCTCTGTTACTTTCTCACGTTCTTTCTAACTGGATTTCTAAACTGTTCTGTTAGCACAACCAAGTACCAGAATGGCTTCTGGAGAGTAAGTCTTTTGTCCTGCCCAATGGGGGAATCAGGAAGCTCCTGGCAAGTCCTCCCAGATTTGTACGGAGGAACAGAGAAGTCACTCCAGAAGGTCAGGACGGCACCTTCAGCAGAATAGCAACCCAACTGTCTTCCCAATGACCTTCAGGATACCCCCAATGCAGCACCACAAAGGATGAGATGGCCCCTCTTGGAGTGATAGACATCACCACTGAGGCTCCTCAGCTGGAGGGAGGGGCAGACCTGGATTTCAGAGACTCAAGCCCACCTTGGGTATAGAGCCACCTTTATGGAGAAATAAATACCTGCTTTCTCAGACCTGCAGAATCTCCTCCTGTGTTATCCTGTAAAGCCTGTTTTCTTGCACTTTCAGTGTCCCACGCTGCTCAGGACCTGTCTCAGAAGCCACCTCTCCAGACCTTTTCCCAGTGTAGACCCTTAAGCTCACATGAAGAGTGTGAGTCATTGGGGTCAGGAAACCCAGGGTGAGCCCTCGAGTCCCCTCTGTAGCTTCCCAGATCATCTGGAGCAGGAAGCTGGCACTCTGGTGATTGGCCCTGTCACTGCTAACTCATTCGAGTTCTCAAGACTCCTAAGAAGGGCATGGTGTGTTGCTTAAGGCAGGGTCCTCCACAGCAGTCCTGCATAGTGGGGGACTTTGCTAGTCTGTTTCAAAGAGGCTCTTTTAGTTTCATTCATGATGCCCAAGCCACAGCATCAGTGCTTGCATGGGGACAGTGCTAATGCACCCTCTTCCCCTCTCCCCTGAAGCCCAGGAGTCCCAGCAGACCTGTGAGAGCCCCAGAAATTGCCTCTGAGGGTTCCTCCTTCCCTCAGTATCTTCCTACCACCTACTCAAGAGGTGGCAGGGCTGCCCAATGTCCCACCCTTGTTCCTTGCCCTGCGCCTGAGCCACCTACCTGCTCCTTGCTTAGGCCAAACTGGTGGTGTGGACGATATTGTTGCAGGCAGAGGCGGCGGCTCAGAACTCCCCTAAATACCCAATGCCCCAGCCCTCTTCCCCACTTCCAGGGCCTGGCCTGGCTTGCTCAGATGGGGCCTGGGGGCAGGGCGTGAAAGGGTGCAGAAAAGCAGGAGGGTGGAGAGAGGAGCAGTGAGGAGGGAAGAAGAGGAATTGGGAAGTCGGGGAGGCCCTTAGGGAAAGAGAATGGCTGCCAAACCCTGGCTCACTTCTCTGCACAACTGCTAGGAGTTGCTCAAGTGGTAATTGAGGGGCATTTCTGTGCAAGAAGTACCGTGTTCCCGGATTCTGCAGCAGCGCCTCAGGGTCCCCAGTATGGTGTGGTCTTGGCGTGGTCAGCTCTTTGGAGTGCTAGAGGGGCATGTGCCAGGTCAGATCCTAGACTTGCTTTTAGGCCAGGTGTTCAGAGTGGCTGCCGCTGTCGCAGGGTGGGGAGGCGGGGGTCTGGCGAGCTCTGTGAGTGCAGCCTTGGATGGGTTGGAGGCCAGAAAGGTCTTGAGGTCTTGGAGGAGAAGGGGCGCTGATTGCTTGGAAAAGGCCCCTTGATGATGCATCCTTCTGTGGTGTGTGAATAAGGTGGTCCATGCCCCACCCCAGTTCAAAAAATGACCCCTTCAAATTCATTCCTGCCTTTGATCTCACAAAACCCCTTCAGACATGAGGTAAGATGGCAGTTAGGGGGGACACTGTAGTCAGGCAGAGAAGTCCAGGTGTTGGAGGAGATACCATGGGAATCAGAGCTTACTTCTGGCTCTTTGCTCAGGACTCTCTCCTTGGAGAAATTCAGGGGACCATATTTGATGAGGGGGGCTGAACAGGAATAAATCTTGTGCAAGACGAATGCTGTAAACTCTCTGGCACAGATTAGACAGCATCTTGGGGGAGGAGGGTGTTTGGGCCACACCAGGGGTTACTGCTGTCTCAGCTCAGAGATCACACCTGGCAGGCTCAGTGGAACTTATGGGAAGCCTGGAACTAACCAGGGTTGGCAGTGTGCAAGGCCAAGGTCCTCCATGCTGTGCTCAGGCCATGGACAGCATCTTTTTTTAAGTCTCTTCCCTTTTAAGAGTTACGCAGAGGACATGCTAAGGATTTCATCACTTAAAGAGAAATGGACCTCCTAGAGGCCCCAATGCAACAACTACAGATGTTTTGTTGGGGGAGGAATGGGACAGGGGTGTTGCTGTACTGGCATCCCTGAGGATTGCAATCCCTGGGATTGCAAGCACATCAGATTAATTTAAATGACACCTGGAAATTCCAGGAGATCCTAGAGAAACCCCAGAACTCAGTTAGCACACTCCAATGCCATCCAAATGTCAATTCTGAGGGCAGAAGAAGGAGTACAGAGGTGAGGACTTGCCTGCTCCAGAGCCTGGTTTGTTTAATACACCACATTTTTCCTACAAAATAATAGCAGGGTACAGCTTCAAAGCTTTTTCAAGTGCCAGAGACATTTTCCCTGAACACTGTTGGGGATGTCCTGGTGGTCCCCAGCACCTCACGGTCTTAGTAACATTCTGCTTCAATTCCAAAACTGACCTATATTCTACTGCCAAGTGCTTCCAAGAGTGACCCTCAGCACCTTGAGCACCCCTTTGGGAGCCCCACCAACAATACTATTTGTCATTTGATGGGAAAGAAGTTTGATCTGAGTTACAGTCAAGTCATAAAAATACAGTGTTCCAGAGAGAAAGCAAGTGTTTCAGGCACTCTAGCTTACTTCATTTATAACTTGTTGGTCTCCATATTCTCCTCCTTTCCCTCCATGTTTTGTTCAATTTTTTTTCCAAATGGATAAAAATACTGGTTAAATTGCCTTAGAATAATATATTTTGATTGAATGCAGTTTCAGGAAAACTTGTTTTTATTACTTGGCTATTTTGTGAAGCAACTTGAGGTGGATTTTTGGAAACTCTTTTCATTTCCTAGTGAGCTAAGTAGTCTATAAAAAATATGCACCTTCTTTATACACTTTTGTAAATATGTAACAGGAAAGTCCAGGTTCATCTGTGGCAACTGTGACTACATTTGGAAGGACATGTAGTCTGAAACTTTTAAAGCTGATACACTTCACTCATGCACCAAGCTTTTATAGACAGGTGGTGCCATGTAGTATCTTTATATTGCAAAATTAGTGAGCATCTACTTAATGAGAAGGATACCTTGCTATGTAAATGATTCTAGATTTTCTAGGTAATTTGCATGCTTTGTATTACGTGAACTGTTAAGGTTTACGATTCTAACATAGTGAGACTTTTGTTAAGCCTCAGGATGTCTACTGGGCTGGAGAGATAGCATGGAGGTAATGCGTTTGCCTTTCATGCAGGAGGTCATCGGTTTGAATCCCGGCATCCCATATGGTCCCCTGTGCCTGCCAGGAGCAATTTCTGAGCCTGGAGCCAGGAATAACCCTTGAGCGCTGCCAGGTGTGACCCAAAACCCACAAAAAAAAAAAAGAAAAGAAAAAAGAAAAGAAAAAGAAAATGTGATTTCTTTGCATGAGCCAGTAACTCAATCTATCCATTGGTAGTCATTTTAGTTATTTTTTATTGGAGTAAAAATTCCTCATATTTTTATAAAACTGACAAAGTTTGGGGCCTTTTTAAATCTTAAGACATTCTTAAAATACTTGTATTTACGTTACTAAGTTTATTTTCTATATTTGACGGCATGGTATATAGGAGATGTCTACATTACTGATTAGTCCTTTTTTTATAATGTCCAATGTCTTACTAAGAACTTACTCAACAATTGAGGATATTGCTTTCCTTTATGTCTTAAAATTATTTTGTTATATTAAATCTTAAATAGCTTTAAGTTTTATGTTAGGAGGATTTAGTTATTGTGACATTGTTGCTGCTGGATTGATGAAAGAACACATTTTGGTTTTATTCAAGACAACCAGATGTTCTAGTATTTTATTACAGTTGTGACAAGAAAGCTCCACAAATACAAAATTTTAACATATACCCATCAATTTTCTGTGATAGAAGATTATGTTGAATTCAGTGAGTATGATGCATTTTAATAGAAATGCATAAATTCTTGGACTCATAACTTTCCATGGTTAAACCAGGATGATCTAGCATATCTAAATAAACTCATCACTACTAAGGAAATTAAAATGGTAATCAAAAGTCTTCCCCAAAACAAAAGCCCCAGACCCAAATAGATTACTATAGGTGATATCCATCCCCTACTGGAAATTTGTGGAAAGTTTTGAAGTACATGAGCACTTTATTGGAATTCAGTAAAATTTTACTGATATCAATATATTAGATGCCAGTATGTTCTAGAGTCAGTAAATTTTAAAGTATTTTTTAGTTCTGTCAAAAAGGATAAAATGTATGAGTCCAGATAGATATCACAATGAGAAGGGCACTTGGCTTGCATGAAGCTATCATGCTTAGATCCCTAGCATCCCATGTGGTGTCCTGACCTTGCCAGGACTAATTCCTAATCCTATAGTCAAAAGTAAGCCCTGAAAATATCCCAGTATGGTCTAACAGCAATTTTCTAAGTATCTTAATTTTTGTAATGTTTTCTTTCACGTTTGATACACAGTTCTTATCTATGAATGGATCGCTAATTTCTGTAGTGGTTTTTTCCTGTGTTATTTTTTTCTTTTCTTTACTTTTTCTTTTTTTTTTTTTTTTTTTTTTTTTTTGGTTTTTGGGCCAAACCTGGTGGTGCTGGTGCTCAGGGGTTACTTCTGGCTATCTGCTCAGGAATAGCTCCTGTCAGGCACGGGGGACCAAATGGGGTGCTGAGATTCGAACCAACCACCTTAGGGTTGATTGGCTGCTTGCAAGGCAAACACCGCTGTGCTCTCTCTCCATCCCCAGCCTGTGTTATTTATTAATTCTCACACCTGCCCTTAGCCATGCACAGTTATGTGGATTCTGGTGGATTTGTATCTGGGTATGTCTAATTGAGAATAAATTCTTTGAATTCAGAGCAGAATAATTCATGAATAAAAGACTCAATAGTAAGGATCAGATGACAAGAATTAGACAGTTTCTCACATATTTTATTACTATTCTTTAGATTAGTGAAGATCCAGAAGAATCTCGAGTCAAAATTCCATTGCTTTTGAAAAACTTGCTTTCTTCCATAACGAGTTTTTTAACTGTTATAACATTGTCCACTGTGAATGTAGATTATTCCTTCCTCTTTAGAAATTACTAAAGTTTAAGGGTTGAGCCTCATGTGGTTATGACATGTAAGTGAGTAAGGGTGAACATATGAGAGCATGAGAATGTAAAAAGTATAAAATACTATGAGTATGATTGTGAGTATATGTGTGTGTGAAATAAAAGTATATTTTTTAATTTGGCTGATTCGTTCATCCATAGCTATCTTATATTCTGTATCTAAGGTTTCTCTCATTTCTTTTATTAATTCTTGCATTTCCTTCCTCATTGCTGCTTTTAGTTCGCCTTCCCACAGATCTGTGCATTTTGGTGGACTTGGAAACTTGTTAGGGTTTGTCTCCGTATCTTCAGAACTTAGGGTTCTTTTTGATTTACCCATATTTCTTTGTGTTTATTGGTGTGCTTTGGAGTGCTGTTCCTTCCAATTTCAGCCTGTTTTGATCCCCTGTTGTGTGGGAATGGGTCCCCTCCCTGAGGGTGGATCTAGAGGTACTGTTAGGAAAGCTTGCTGAGGTTTGGCTCCTCCTGTGCTCTTTCTGTGGCCTGATTCCTTGCTTTGCCCTATTGTTGTCAGCTAGTGCTAAGAGGCAGCAAAAGCCCAGCTGGGGGCGGGGCGTGGCCGGCGTAGGTGGGCAGGGCTTTCCTAGCCTCTGGAGGCCAGAGAAATGCTGCGGGGGCTGGGCGGGCCGTTAGCGTGGGCTGTGTGGGTGGGCGGAGCCTCCCTAGCCTCTGGAGGCCAGAGAAATGCTGCGGGGGTGTGCGGGCCGTTAGCGCAGGCCGAGTGGGTGGGCGGAGCCTCCCTACCTTTTGGAAGCCAGGGAAACACTGCGGGGGCGGGGCGGGATCGAGTGGGCGCGTGGGTGGGCGGAGCCTCCCTAGCCTCTGGAGGCCAGGGAAACGCTGCGGGGGCGGGGCAGGCCGTTTGCGCTTGGGCCGCGTGGGTGGGCGGATCCTCCCTAGCCTTAAGACCTGTAATATAGCACCTCTTTACCTGCTTTCCCCCAAATGTAAGATAGTCTTTTGCACCACTTTGGTCCTTTAAAAACTTCGCTAACTCATTTTATTTCTTTTCTTTTCTTTTTTTTTCCTTTTTTTTAAATTAATTAAGTTATTTTTTAAATGTGTGTCCTACATATACATTTATGAGCACATACATTTTTATTCCTTTTTTTTCTTTTTATCATTTTTTTGGGCATGTGACCTGTTTCTGTTATTCCCTCTGTCCACCCCCAAATACCCCAACAATATAAGGTAGCACCATTTCTCCCTGCAAAGGCACACTAAATAAAGGGGAAATCTTACATAAAAAAAGAGCTCTTATCTACTAGAGATAAGAACTCATAGTTGTTTACAATACAGGGATATCTCCTACCCTGAACATATGTCATGTGGAATCAACTTAGACCTCAGGTGATTAGATACCATTCATCCAGCCTTGAACCCTGGACCCCAGACATAGAAACAGCACAGTTCTTCACAACAGCTACAAGAAACAAATCCCAGCCGGGACAGCCTTAATACTGTGGGGTCAACAACAAGGACCAGCTCTAACATGATATCCTGACAACGAGGAAAATGTGAACAACTTGACCTTAGAACAGATTAGCCTACCTTACCAGCCAATGACAAGACAAAACCAGAAGACTTGTCACCCTTTGGTAGGTCCAAAAGCCAAGATCGTGATTTATAGATGACTGGCTACTAGAACCATGACCAGACTGTATATATCTTGGGACCAAAAAAAAAAAAAATCCTAGTTTAGTGTTTGAACTATGACCTGCACAATAATTATGATCCCCAGTTCCAAAGGTCTGGCAGAGACAATTGTAACGGAAAGGGGCTTTGGGAAGCACAAAGAAAGATGCTATCCTAGGCGCCATCCCAGGTTCAACACAAAGACCAAGATCTCCAACCACAGAAGATGGATTAAAATGACAATGAGGGAACAGAACCTCTAGAACCACAAAGACTGACTTCATCATAAGTCCCACCTCAGGATCCGTGCAGATACTGAGACCTCTAGACACAGAGGTCTGATTATATCACCCAGGACAGGGCAGAAGTCTTCCACACACCACAAAAGCACCACCGGGAGAATAAATGATCCTGAACAGAGTCTATAGTTGATCCCATGACAATATACTCCAAGCACGGAGAAACCCCATATTTCTTAGGCCAAGTGAATTCCTCTTTGAATGACCCCAATATCTACTCTGCCAGGGCAGGAGGGAAAAAAACAAAAATACAAAAAGCACAAAACCTCGGTTATTTTTTTATATATTATTTTTTTTATCTTCATTTATTATTATTATTATTCATTTTATTTACCTACCTATCTTTGGTAGATTTCTCTGTTTGGGTGTGATTATTGAAATTGTTGTCCCCAGTTATACTTATTTTTTTTCTTTTCTTTTCTTTTCTTTCTTTATGTGCTATGCCATGTTTCTTATTTCAAGACCATGGCGGTTTTTGTTTTGATTTGTTTTTGTTTGTTTCTTTTTGTTTTTGTTTTTGTTTTTGTTTGTCTGTTTTTCTTTGTTTTTTTTTTGCTTGTTTTTTTGTGGTGCTAATCGGTATAGCTGAAATCCTCACTGGATATTTGACACTTCTTTTGGTACTGGGGGAGTGTTTCACCTTCTTTATATCCTTCATCTCTCAAAGCATTGATGAGAGCCCCTAGAAGAATTCCGCCCATTTTCACCATATTTGTCTCTTACCCCAGCTTATTAGTTTTCTCTTTTTCAAAGAAAACCATGCATCTTGAACTAGCTAGTCCTGCCTCCAGTTAGAGGGGGAAATAAGGGAGACATCAAGACCAAACAGGTGCAAGACCACTAAGTAGTAGGTCAGATACAGAGGGGACCACATATTCTAGCCGACCTGAGGGTGAGGGAAGAGGAAATGGGAGGGAGGACAAAAATGGAGGTATAGGGAAGACAATCTGGTGATGGGAATCCCCCTTGATTTTATGTAAATATGTACCTAAAATAATATTGTCAACAATATGTAAGCCATGATGATCAAAATAAAAATTATATTAAAAAAGTATATTGTAGAGGGAACAGGTTTCAGTGGGATTATATATATATGAAATTATAGGTATGTGAGACTACGTGAATATGAGAGACTTTGTGGAGGGCAAATGTTTCACTAAACTTGTGTATATGAATGTTTGAATACAATATCATATGTGGATGGCACATGTTGCACTGATACTGATATCAATGAGATGCCACAATATAATAGTATACAATGTGGAGCATTGGCCAATATGGTGACTGTCTCTCTTCTGGCAGTGGCACCATTTGCACAGTGGCAGCATTTACTCTATCACCCAGCACTCTCATTCCTATAATTGAATTCAAAAATACTTGTGGAAATGTAGAAATACTGTGGAATGTGCTAATCATTATGCTATATTTTGTAATACTGGAAAATATAAATCAAATGGTCCAGATTGGAAGAGAAATGTTATCCTTACATGAAATTATGGCTAGGATGTGTTTAAGACAAGGACTACTTAGACTTTCAACTCTTGGTCCCTGTGTGCTGTTGCAGAGGCCGCTTATCACTCATCATCACGTAGAAAAAAAAATAAGAAATCATTAGCATGAATGTTGGTACCATCCAGAGTAATGTTTCAGAGTAATGTTTCAGAGTTTCTATGTTGTAGCTCATATGTGTAGTTAAATCACTGGTTTTTAATTTCATCATGGAAATTTTGGGAATATTAGCAAACAAATACTACACAAAAATGTCAGAATACAAGCCCATTTTAGGTGAAAGAGGAATTTGTTCTATAGTAGTAAGTTCTTGATCAATAGGAAACTTGTAGATAATGTGACCTTTTGAATCCTTCTGTGTTGATTATTTCCTTGTTACCTCAAAACCTGTAGAAATCAGTGATGTTCTCTAGGGTCCTAGGTGACCTTATCTTGCAGGTGCAGGGCTTGGTGCCACCTGTGACAGTGGCCAGATGGCCTGAGTAGTTTTCTGCCTCTTAGGAGCATGTCATCAACAAGGTGATGAGCAGCCCCGGAGTCTTCGGCATCTCCATGAAGTACTACCTGAGCTCTCTCATGCTCTCCTCTCCGCACCTCTCCTCTCCTTGTCTCTCCTTGCTTCCCCTCCCCTCTTCTCCTCTCCCCTCTCCACTTCCCTCTCCTCTCCCCTCACTTACTCTTCCTTCTCCTTCCAGCCCCGTCCCATCCCCTCCCTTTTCCTCTTTTCTCCTTTCTTTTCTCCTTTCTTTCCTTTTATTTCTTTTTTCTTTTATAGTTTGTTTCTTGATGAAACTTACAGATGCTTTGGGATTAATCCCAACTCTGTACTAGTAGTCACTTCTGATAGGCTCAGTACCATATGAGTTGCTAAGTATTGAACCTGCACTGTCCACCTGAAAGGCAAGGTTCCTACCACTGTTCTATTACTCTGGATCCTGAACTCCACTTTTCATGTAAAAGTTCTTGTCATGGTTTTGTTTTAATTAGTTTAAATCTGTGGTGCCAAAATTTTCTAAAATTATGAGAGGGTGAGTGCAGCTAAATTTTTTCTACCCTCATTAAATATGTGGTTTCTGTACTGTGCTTTTTTTCTTTTTTGGTTTGGTTTGGTTTGTCATACCTGAAGATGCTCATGCTCAGGAGTGCTCCTGGCTCTGCACTCAAAAATCACTTCTGGTGGTGCTCAGGTGGCCATATGGGATGCTAGAGATCGAACCCAGGTTGGCCGCATACAAGGCAAATGCTCTACCCACTGTGCTTTCACTCTAGCTCTGGCTTTTGTACTTTTAAAAGGTATTCTGTTGGTTATGATATTTAAGTCTTACTTCTTTATATAATGGCCAAAACTGTGCTTGGGACTAGGAGCCTACATTACTCCCAGAGGTTCTAAGCCAGAATTGCAGGGCCCATGGTCCAGAGCTCAGTTTGTGGTGGTACCAGGGATTGAATTTGGTGTTATAAAGGCTATGCAAATACTCTACTGCTGCAGGCATTTTGTGTCTCAGCATCTTTTAGTGGGGTCATAATCCTTCACGAAAGAAAAGTGGGTACACAAACAGATGAATATAAAATATGAAATAATGAGACCACACAAAATACATTGTATGGGGACCCTCATCTTCAATAGACACAAGACAACTTTACTTTTCAGGCTGCTGACATTTAAGCACAATTCTGGTATGCAAAGTATTTCTGTGAAAACAAAGGGCAGAGGATCTTTAGAAGGAATAACACAGTGGTACTGGCCCCAAGAATTTACATATCAAAAAACTAGCCCATACAGGTAAAAAGAATTCCCAGCTAAAAGAAAGGAAGTTCTAGTTTAGAAAGGAGGTTCTTATGACAAAGAAAAAGAAACTGGTTTTGCTACAATTTTAAAGCCTGCAGGAATAGTAAAATGCAAGAAAGATAGGAGCTGTATATTTACTACCTAAAAGCTGAAAACAGAAAAACAGGATACAGGTAGCTGGCTGGATTTGTCTTTGAGTTGCAAATATACTTAGCCAGCGGGGAACTTTAGCAGCTTTTGGTACTGAAATTTCTTCTTCTTCTTCTTCTTCTTCTTCTTCTTCTTCTTCTTCTTCTTCTTCTTCTTCTTCTTCTTCTTCTTCTTCTTCTTCTTCTTCTTCTTCTTCTTCTTCTTCTTCTTTCTTCTTCTTCTTCTTCTTCTTGCCACACCCAGTGACGCTCAGGGATTACTTCTGGCTATAAGCTCAGAAGTTGCTCCTGGCTTGGGGGACCATATGGGACGCTGGGGGATGGAACCGCGGTCCACCCAAGGCTAGCGCAGGCAAGGCAGGTACCTTACCTCTAGCACCACGGCCCGACCCTGGTACTGAAATTTCTCTAACTGCACATTGACTGAGGCCAAATTTTAGTCTGTAGATTTGTAAGGGAGACAAAGCCAAATGATGACCAAGAATGTAATGCCAAGCATTTCTTCGGAATTCCTCAACAATCTACGCAGGTGAAAAAGGTGTCAACAGTGGGCCTTTTGAGGAACCCTGAGGGAGTTATTTCAGTTCTCCCCACCAGGAAAATTGTCCAAGTAAACAACACCATTAAAAATACTGGGGTCGCCATCTTAATATCAAATGACACAAACGTTAGACTCAGAAAAGTTTGAAGGGACAAAGATGGACACTTTGTACTAATCAAGGGACATTTGTAACAGGAAAAGATCTCACTACTAAGCATATACACACCCAATGAGAAATCAACAAAATATCTGAAACAATTATGTAGAAATTTGAAAGAGGATACAAATAATAACACAATAATTGTGAGTGACCTCAACACGGTCCTGTCAACACTTGATAGGTCAACCAGACTGAAACTCAATAAAAATATACTAGCCCTGATAAGAGAAATGGATGAAAGAAGCATAGTGTGTGTATATATATATATATATATATATATATATATATATATATATATATATATATATATATATATATGACACTCCATCCCTCCAAAACTGAATACACATTCTTCTCCAATGTATATGGTCATTCACCAGGATAGACCACATGCTGGCATATAAAACATACTTCCATAATATCAAGAGGATAGAAATTTTTCACGCTATCTTTGCTGACCACAAGGCTCTGAAATTTGATGTGAACTACAAAAGGACACAGAAGAAAGACTTTAACAACTAGAAATCAAACAGCCTACAGCTGAACAACCAGTGGGTCTGAGATGAAATCAAAGAGGAAATTACAACTTTTCTGGAAATAAATGAAAATGAAGACATAAACTATCAGAACTTACGGAACACAGCAAAAGCCATACTGAGGAAAATTTATAGCATTGCAAGCACGCATCAGGAAGAAAGAAGGGGCATTCTGAATAGTTTAATGATGCAGCTTATAAAATTAGAAAATGATTAACAAAAAGATCCAAAAATAGGAAGACAGATGGAAATAACAAAACTTAGAGCAGAAATCAATGAAGTGGAAATCCAAAAAAAATATGAAAGATCAATGAAAGCAGAAGTTGGTTTTTTTGTCAAAATAAACAAGATTGATAGACCATTGGCAAAACTCACAAAGAAGAGAGAGAGAAATTTGATAACATGTATTAGAAAGGAAAAGGGGGGAGATAACCACAGGTATTGCAGAGATTCCAAGGGTAGTCATAGACTACTTTGAAAAGTCCTATGCCACTAAATATGACAACCTAGACTCTTATAATCTTTCATGGCAGAATAAGGAAGATGTAGCATATCTAAACATCCCATCACTGTTGAGGATATTAAAACGGTAATTAAATATCTGCCCAAAACAAAAGCCCAGGCCCAGATGGATTCACTAGTGAATTCTTTCAAATTTTTCAAGAGGAACTACTGCCAATCATGGCCAGCCTTTTTCATGAAACTGAAAAAACGTAACACTTCCAAATAGTTTTTATGAAGCCAACCTCACCTTGATAGCAAAACCAAACAGAGCTGCTCCCAAAAAAAAAAGAAAATTACAGACTAATTTCCCTGATAAACACAAATTTAAAGATCCTCAATAAAATTCTGGCAAATAGAATCCAATGCCTCATCAAGAAGGTCATTCACTAAAATCAAGTAGGTTTCATAACAGGAATGCAAGGATTGTTTAACATCCATAAATTTATCAACATAGTACACAACTTCAACAACAAGAAAAATAAAAACTACATGATCATATCAATAGACACAAAGAAAGCATTTGATAAGGTCCAATATACATTTTGATAAAAACTCTCAGCAAGATGGTAATGAAAGGATCCTTTCTCAATATAGTAAGGCCATCTACCACAAATCATTGACAAATTTAACCACAATGGAGAAAAACTAAAAACCTTTCCTCTAAATGCTGGTACAATATAAGGCTGTCCTCTCTCACCATTACATTTCAACATAGCACTGGATGTACTCGCTATAGCGATTAGGCAAGAAAAAGTTATCAAGGGAATCCAAATAGGAAAGAAGTCAAGCTCTCACTGTTTGCAGATGACATGATACTCTACTTAGAAAACCCTAAAGACTACCAAAAAGCTTCTAGAAACAATAGATTACTATAGCAATGTGGCAGATTACAAAATTAACATCCAAAAATCAATGGCATTTTTATACCAATAAATATAAGGAAGAAATGGACATTAAGAAAACAACCCCGGGGCCGGGAAGGTGGCGCTGGAGATAAGGTGTCTGCCTTGTAAGCGCTACCAAGGAACGGACTGCGGTTCGATCCCCCGGCATCCCATATGGTCCCCCCAAGCCAGGGGCGATTTCTGAGCACATAGCCAGGAGTAACCCCTGAGCGTCAAACGGGTGTGGCCCAAAAACCAAAAAAAATTAAAAAAAAATAAAAATAAAAAAAAATAAGAAAACAACCCCATTCACATTAGTGTCATACAAACTCAAATATATTGGAGTCAACTTGATCAAAGATGTGAAGGATCTATACAAAGAATACTATAAAACCCTGCTCCAAGAAATAAAAGAAAACACGCGGAAATGGAAACAAATATTCTGCTCATGGATTGGCAGGATTAGCATCATTAAAGTGGCAATACTCCCCAAAGCATTGTACAGATTTAATATGATTTTTCTATAAAAATCCATGACATTCTTCAAAGAAGTGGATCAAACATTTTTGAAATTCATTGGAACAATAAACACCCTCAAATATCTAAAGCAATCATTGGGAAAAAGAATATAAAAGGCATAACTTTCCCCAACTTTAAACTGTATTACAAATCAATAGTTATTAAAACAGCATGGTATTGGAATAAAGACAGACCCTTAGATCAGTGGAATAGGTTTGAGTACTCAGAGAATGTTCCCCAGACATAAAATCACCTGATTTTTGATAAAGGGGCAAGAAATCCTAAGTAGAGCAAAGAAAGCCTCTTCAAGAAGTGGTATTGGCACAACTGGTTAGATACTTGCAAAAAAGCAAACTCAGAACCCCAGCTAACAACATGTATGAAGGTAAAATCCAAATGGATTAAAAATTTTTTATATCAGTCCTGAAACCAGAAGTATTTAGAACAACAGATAGGTAAAACAGTCCATGACATTGAGACTAACAGCATCTTTAAGGAGGAAACAGAATTCTCCAAACAAATGGAAGCAGAGATAAACAGATGGGAATATATTAATTTGAGAAGCTTCTGCACCTCAAAGGAAAGAATGCCCAGAATACAAGAGCTAACAACTAAGTGGCAGAAACTATTCACCCAATACCCATTAGATAAGGAGCTAATATCCAAAATACAGAAGGCACTGACAGATCTTTACAAGAAAAAAAGCATCTAATCACATCACAAACTGGGGAGAGGAAATGGACAGACACTTTGGCAAAAAAGAAAGACAAATGGCCAAAAGATGCATGAAAAAATGCTCCACATCACTAATCATCAGGGAGATGCAAATCAAAACAATTATGAGGTACTATCTCACGCCACAAAAATTGGTCCACATCATGAATAATGAGAACAATAGCAGGGATCTTAAGAAAAAGGAACTCTCATTCACTGCTGGTGGGAATGCCGTCTAGTCTAACCTTTATGGAAAGCAATATGGAGATTCCTCCAAATATTGGAAACTGAGATTCCATGCAATTCATTTATACCACTCCTAGGGATATGCCCTAGGAACACAAAAATACAATACGAAAATCCCTTCCTCACACCTATATTCATTGTAGTGCTATTTACAATAGCCAGACTCTGTAAACAACCAAGCTGCCTTTCAACAGATAAATGGCTAAAGAAACTTTGGTACATATACACTAGAATATTATGCATCTGTCAGGAGAGATGAAGTCATGAAATTTTCCTATACATGGATGTACATGGAATTTATTATGCTGAGTGATATAAGTCAGAGGGAGAGAGATAGACGCAAAATATCTCACTCATCTATGGGTTTTAAGAAAAAATAAAAGACATTTTTGCAATAATTCTCAGAAACCAATGAGATGAGGACTGGAAGGTACAACTCATGACATGAAGCTCACCACAAAGAGTGGTGAGTGCAGTTAGAGAAAGAACTACACTGAGAACTATCATAACAATGTGAATGAATGAGGGATGTAGAAAGTCTTCTTGAGTACAGGCAGGGGGTTTGGGAGGAGAGAGATTTGAGACATTGGTCATGAAAATGTTGCAAAGGGGAAGGGTTTTTCCTTACATGACTGAAACCCAACTACAATAATATTTGTAATTAAGGTGTTTAAATAAAGATATTATAAAAAAGAATAACAAACAAACAGATATCAATCATCATCGTTGTTCCCAGAAGCAGTACATAGTGTGCGGAATATTTCTTTGCTCCGGGACTGCCTGTGACTGCTTCAGGAGACTGACTTTCTTGAAGTTGTTGCCTCAGGTCCAGGATCATGGCTTTCACTGTCACGTGGACGCCACTGAAGCTGCTGTGGAAGGCATTGAATTGTTTTACTACCCCAAGAGGACTCAGTGACATTCTATAAGTGCCACAGATTGCAATGCCATTCTCCACAGAGAGAGGTCTGTGCATCTTTGTGCCTTAGCTCAACTTCACTGCTGGAATTTTGTGAAGAGGAGTTTTTGTTGTGCTTTTTTTGTTTTGTTTTTTTGTTTTTTGTTTTGTTTTTGGGCCGCACCCGGTGATGCTCAGGGGTTACTCCTGGGTATATGCACTCAGAAATTGCTACTGGTTTTGGGGACCATAAGAGATGCCAGATATCAAACCTAGGCTAGTCCTGGGTCAGCGGCATGCAAGGCAAATGTCCTACTGTTCAGGCCCAAGAAAAGGAGACTTTTGCTTTTTGGCAGAGGGAGGAGTCTAACTCAGGTACAGGCACAACACTGAGATAGGAAAACAATACACATTTGCATTTAAAATTAGCTCCCCACCGAATTTATTGACCTGATTCAGTATATCTTTGGAATAATGTCTTTATTCAGTTTCAGGGACAAACAGACTTTGATTTCTTATTTTCATAATCAGCATAACTAAAAATATATTGGTCCCAACTTCATTGTTTGCTTTGTTTCAGAGCTGTATTTTCTACCTTCACAAAGAGTTCACAGAACATAGAGGTCCCCTCAAGTGCCCTCTGGAGTGCAGATAGATCTCAAGACATTTTGGGAAGGAACTTTTACAAAAGCCTGAAGCCCTCATTTCTGAATAGCAGTAGTGATTGCAGATAAAGCGTGAAGAGAAACTCAATTCCTGTCTAAATTTCTAATATTTGTGTTAAATCATTTTTAGTTGAGAGCCCTAGATGTTAAGTTTGAATATTTTGTTTTAATATCAAACGTTATGCAAATAGGAGAAAGTTGGCTGACAGTTCTATGGTTTCTACCACTTGCTTTGCATTATCCATAAAATACTTTTTGACAAGGCAACACTTTTTTTTTTTTGGGCCACACCTGTTTGACGCTTAGGGGTTACTCCTGGCTATGCACTCAGAAATCGCCCTTGGCTTGGGGGGACCATATGGGACACCAGATGATTGAACCTCGGTCCATCCGCTTGCAAGGCAGACACCTAACCTGTAGCGCCACCTTCCCAGCCCCCAAGGCAACACTTTATAAGAGTTACTTCCTGTGCCTATTCTCTCAGGTCTTAACCCAAGTGGCTGGAATAATTAGTGTTGACAAATACACTGATCACCTAAAAGAAACCATTCATCTTTAGAGAAATATTAAAAACAATTTTCTTTATTTTTGCTTTCTTCTGTGGGGATTGTACTTCAAGCTGAGATGCATCTTCTTGGAATAGCAAAGAATGAAAGGCCAATGACTTCATGAATAAAAAGGAAACCCTTGAGGTTTGCAAGGAATTTTGGGGCACAAGGATTCTCAAGTTACACCAAGTTTAATTTAAAAACTTTTGACTAAAAACAGTATTTACATCTGGTGAGGAGGCAGATTGGAATGTGGAATATGTGGGGTCTGCTCAGTGTGAACCCATTTTGCTATCTCCCTCCTCAGAGCTTCTAGGAGTCAAGACATTCTTTTGTGTGCCTTGAATAGGACCCTCTGCAATAGATCTGCCTGAATTGTGTTGGCTTTTCCTAGAATGCATCTTTCTTAGGAGCTAAATATGAAGAGAGTGAAGAATCAGGTGTGAATGTGTGAACAACTTTGGGCCAGGTGAACAGCCATGGTTTAGTTTGCTGATGGAAAGGTATCAGAATGGCAGATAAAAAGGAGACACTGTCAGAGCCACTTAGATCTTGAATGGACAAGATTCCCTTAAGTAGGCGAGAAGCTCGTAGCTGAAGTTTACAAGAAAGAACCAGGTGTTTATCACTACCTGGGAGTGTGTGGTGAGAAAGTACCAGGTGAGAAGGATGAGGGCCGTGTTGAAGAGGTACTGCATTTTCCGGAGCCTAGGAACAGATATGGCCAGCATAAGGAGGAGTCTTGCCCTTTTAGTGACAAGCAGGCAGTACCTACTTTTTCCCACCTTCTATTACCAGAAAATACCGTCTGAATATTCAGCTTCCTTCCTTCCTTCCTTCCTTCCTTCCTTCCTTCCTTCCTTCCTTCCTTCCTTCCTTCCTTCCTTCCTTCCTTCTCTTTCATGTTGCTCTTCCAACAAGTCCCTTCCTCTTTCTTACCTTTACTAAAATCTTTTTTAACACAGCAGGGTGTTTTATTGTCATCATTGTTACATGGCTCCAACTGGCCCCTGGGGGCCACCTTTACTAAAATTTTAAAAGTGCTAAAGATCTTAGCCTGCTGCTGAGAGTTCCTCTACTATTTATGTTATGCAGATTATCTCCATAATACATGTGATAGGGAACATATCTGGTAGTGCAGACTCTCAGTTCTGGTTCCCAGACTCTCAATTCCAAGATTTTTCTTTTTTTTCTTTTTTTGGTTTTTGGGCCACACCCATTTGACGCTCAGGAGTTACTCCTGGCTATGTGCTCAGAAATCGCCCCTGGCTTGGGGGGACCATATGGGACGCTGGGGGATCGAACTGCAGTCCGTCCTATGCTAGCGCTTGCAAGGCAGACACCTAACCTCTAGCGCCACCTTCCCGGCCCCGACTCTCAATTCCAAAATCCATATGAAGCTTATTGCCCTTCCTCTAAGTATCCAACATTTACCATTGTGCTTCCTCAGGACTAATGATGAGGGAAAGGGCTTTCATACATTTGAAGTATTGGAAGAGTGAATAAATCTGTGCACACATGGTGTCATACAGTTAAAGTCTTTCCTGTTCTTTGCATTTTGCTACCACAGAACTGTGATGATAAGCAACTTTATTCATATCTGAGCCCTGGAGTTGCCTGCTTTGAGCTGCATTAACTCTTTTGATATAAAAAATACCTGCCCCTAAGGATATATCCATGACATCATGACACATGGACAGTGCACACATGTGCCCTTAATGCCACTCCTTACTTCCTGTTGAATATAAAACCAGCCACATGGTAAATCCTCCACAAACACTGTCAATAGTACTCACTTTTTCAATTGTTCTTTGACTTTGGGGATTCTAGACATATCCTCTTTCAATAAGTATTGCTTCACTCCATGAATTTAGTTTTCAGCATATTCCAGCCAGTTCAGCTGGCTCACATCAAAGTTAAATACCTAAGGGCCAAAGAGATGGCATAAAGGTAGGGCATTTGCCTTGCATGCAGAAGGACGGTGGTTCAAATCTCAGCATTCCATATGGTCCCCCAAGCCTGCCAGGAGCAATTTCTGAGCATAGAGCCAGGAGTAACCCCCGAGCGCTGCCGGATGTGGCCCCCAAACCAATAAAAACAAAGTTAAATACCTAAAAGACAAGACTAGGCTGTCCATGTCCAGCAGACACTCTTGGATGGCCAACTCATCCATTTGGGTAGCATCTACCCACATGAGGAACAATCCATGTGCAAGACAGGCTGGTCCCCTGCAAAATATGCTTGAATGGTTATTTCAGTAAGTGCCACTTAAGCTTGTATCAGACAAACACTTCACCTTTAGGAAGTCTTGTGTGAAAATGAAGGGAATCAAGTTTAGGCAAAGGATATTTTTTGTAGGGAACAGGTAACTAAAGTGTTTGCATTGAAGACAACAGAGTTTAATCCCCTGATTGAACATCAAATGGTTCTCAGAGCACTGTTGTGTGTGACACTAACCCTCTCTGACCCCTCCAATAAAAAAAACTTAAATGGGACAATACTTGGAGACCAAATCATATAATATATTGTTTCACCCATGTACAATATTGGTGTGTCCTATTAGTGATAATGTAAACTGGTGCAACCATCATGGAAAAGGGTGCCCAAGGACTGTCTCCTGCAACCCTGATTCAAAAGTAAAAATGGAGTCCAACAATTTTGGGCATTTATTTGAGAGCAGGAAAAACACATTAGGAACCATTAATTGGACCTGTGTTCACTGCAACAGCTGCAACAATAGTGAGAGAACAGACCACCTGTCCCTGATGAAGGACACACTAGCAACTATGAAAGTCTATGGAAGTCTAAAGCCAGCAACTGCATGACACTGGAAGGTGATCAGGTGCCTCTAGGGTACTGTTCTAAGGGAAACTGAGTGACATCAGTACAGGGCTTATATTTAGTGATGTCATGTACCATGCAAACTAAACTCCAGTTCTGAGAGCAAAAAACCAACTGCCAATGAGCTCAGGGATATCACAATACAGATGAAACATGTGCACCTACAATTCTGGGTCTTACCATGGAAATAAGCCAGTGGGAAAATTAAGGTTGATGTACATATTAGCAAAAGTGAAGTGAATAGTATAAACTATCCAGTGAAATCTCTGAGAAGGCAGGGAAAGCCTCGTTAGGGGCTGCATTCATCTTCCTCCCCAACCAAAGAGTGAGGGGCAAGGTGTTATGAGCTGTAAAGACTCTTAGTGATGCCAGATGACAGAGGGGGTGCAATGGCATCCAGTTTGCTGCCTGATATATGCTGTGGGGAAGGACAGGCACAGCCTTTGTATGCAGGTAAGCAGTGGGAGGCATTCCCTCCCCATGACCAGGCCACTTTCTAAATGGTATGTAAAGACTTGGGATCTTCTTGAGTATCCCACCCATGGTTTGCACTTACTTGTTGGTCCTCGGGTCCCAACTCTGCCATGAGCATCTCTGTGTTGTTCATGCTTCACTCCCAGCTGCAGTTCAAAAAGTACTCCTGCAAGTCAAGTGTTCTCAGAAGGCGATTCATGAGCTTCAGGTAACTATGAGGCAGCAATGGGAGCCAACTCCTTACCAGTTTGGGCCTCTGTAGGACCACAGAACAAAAGACAAACTACACAATACAAGGACACTGGGCACTATTCACACCCTAGTGCAACTAATGAAATATCACTAGACTTCCACTTTAAGTCAATCATTGCTGTGAACTCAGCCCCAACATAGCCCTGCTCACAGGTCTCCACTCAGCCCTCAACACTGGTCCCAGCATAGGAATCATCATCTCACTCACAGTCCCTGGTTCTGTGGGAGCTGGTATCAGGTCTTCAAGTATTTGGGACAAGAAGCACTGATGTCCAACTTCTGTCCCCTTAGATGCACACTGGGACAATTATCAGATGTCTAGCACGTACAGTGCCACCCATATGTGACCTTGGGTCATAGGACTTAACATTTTTATATTTTATATAAATATAACCAGTATATTTTATATACTGGTTCCAGGCAGGGGACAAGAAATCATGAGTGTTCCTACAGACCTGGGCAGACAGGGCACAGGTGCTAGTTCAGCAAGCTCAGGCATCCACCCTGTTTCTTAACCTCATTTTATTTTTGTAAACTGGGATTATAGAAATTCTCAGGTACAGCAAGAGCCCATAAAATTCAGACACTGCACATCATTGCTCTGCAGAGATCACAGACCCTGGGTGACATCAAGCACTAGGCAGGCTTGAAGCGGGATCCTGTGAAGCTGCCCTGCTTGGTCCAAGTTATCCCAAATGTCTCTGCCCGTAGACAGTGTGCCCATGCAAGATAGTGGCCACTTACTGGGGCTTCCGGCCTGTGAGCACCAGGAACAGGTCATAAATGGCTGCGGGACCCCTGTGGCTGACAGCATTCCAGTACTCCATGGACAAGGTGCTGCTGGCAAAGTTGGCGTTAGGTATCCTGAAAGCTCGCTCCAGGGGGACTTTCTCTAAGGTAGCCATGACCTGCATACCTGAGGATAGAATAGATAGAATTGTGAAGGGCCACCTGAGTGCAGTCAAGAATGAAGTCTGCAGGCACAACCCTACCTTGGAGCCCGAGTACTGCTTGGTTCCCATGTATGGTCAGGCGTGCCCAAGCATACCTAATATTTCCAGTCCCAATATTTTATCTTGGAGAAAGAGTTGGGTCTCACCCAATGGGGGCAGGGGTCACTTCTGATGGTGCTGAGGGACCATTTTTGGTGCTGGTGATGAAATTGGAGCAGGAGTTGATCCCGTCAAAAAAAATGCTTAAATAGTTGTGTCAAATGAGTGAGCAGACAAAAACCATGAGGTAGACTAAGATCTGGTTTCTTGTGGACAGGTAAACAGAACAAGTAGTACAGCCTGGCCTGTGTAAGGCCATGAATCCAAAACATGCATGCTGCCCAGTACCAATAGACTGAGGTCTTTTTGTAGCTCAGGCTTCTATTAAAAGTAATTCCTAGGGCCTGGAGAGATAGCACAGTGGCGTTTGCCTTGCAAGCAGCCGATCCAGGACCAAAGGTGGTTGGTTCAAATCCTGGTGTCCCATATGGTGCCCTGTGCCTGCCAGGAGCTATTTCTGAGCAGACAGCCAGGAATAACCCCTGAGCAATGCCCAAAAACCAAAAAAAAAAAAAAAAAAAAAAAAGTAATTCCTAAAGGCTGAAAGCTTGCTTCTGAGCAGCAACATAAAGAAATGGCTCAGTCAACACAGGAAGTATCAGAACATGGTTCCCAAGAGAGAGAGCAATGTCTGCTCCAAAAGACAGCACAGTGCTCCTGAGCAGTAGTGCTAGCTCCACTGTAATGCCAAAAAAATTCTTTCTCCTTTGGATGAGAAGCATCTAGCATTGCCAAAGCAAAAGCCAGTGTCTGTCTTTCTGTTTGTTTGTCTCTCTTCTCTCTATCTCTCTTTCTTCTCCTTCCCAGACTTTCTCTTCTTTCCTTTCTTTGTCTGTCTCTCTATTTCCTCTCTCCTCTCTTTCACTGAACTAATTTTATTTTAGGTGCAGTGACTCTTTTCCTGCCCAGCATTCTTTGCTCACGCATTCACAGCATGCCCTGTGTAAGCCTCTCAAAGCACTTCTGACCTGGCTAGGCTATTCCAGAATATTCTAGAAAATCAAGTGCCATGGAGCAGTTTTCATATTTTGGAAGCTAAAATACAGATTTGTGTCTACAATGGCCTCTTTCATGAGTGATATTTTAATTCTGTTACAAACATAAAGGAGGTTATATTTTTTGTTAATTTTTTTCAGTCAGGTGAATAACTGACTCCAATAACTCACTTGATGATCTAAAGAATTTAGATACAGAGAATTTCACCTTCCTTAAACCTCAGGTATACAAGATAAATGCTGTAACCATTTACCATCTCTCCAGTACTATCACTGTACTATCTCTCCAACTTCATAAATTCATGTTTAAGGTTTGTTTTTTTGTTTGTTTTAGGATCATACTCAGCAATGATGAGGGCTTATTTTTGGCTCTATGCTCAGGAGACAAAATTGGCAGTGCTCAGGGAACCATATGTGGTGGTGGGGATTAATCCTGTGTCAATCACATGCAAAGTTAAGTGTATTATCATTCTGGCCTGTAATTTTATTTTTTAATAATAAATATTTTGTTTTGGAGCCAAACCCAGTGATGTTCACGGGTTATTCCTGGCTTTGTACTCAGAATCACTCCTGGCAGGCTCGGGACCTTATGGGATCCTGAGGATAGAACCAGGTCGACCGTGTGTAAGGTAAAAACCCTGCCTGCTGTGTTATTATTTTGGCCCCTGTAGTTTTAAATAACTGCAGTAGAAGAGCGATAGCAGGACTGAAAGGCAGATTCTAGAAAAACAAAACTTTTTTAAATGCATAGTTATCTAAACAAGAGCCCAATGATTTAAATATTTTTAATATTATTAAAATCAGTTTCTAAATGGAAAAGTAGACGGCAAGCTAGTTATTACCTTAAGATATGTTATTTTTGTTCAAATAAAAATAATGGACATTGCAATGTCAGCCAGACACTGGTCACAAGCACCATCATGTATGACACTTGGTCACAGACACTGTCATATATAATATATATATGTATATATATGGGCCATATATAAAGGGAAGCACTGTTTTGTATGACACTTGATCACAGACACTGTTATAGACAGACATGGATCATAGTCACTGTCATGTGTGAGAGTCACAATGTCATATAGAGACATGACTTAGAGGCATTATCTGGTGACATGAGGTCACAGACACTGTTCCTTATAGATAGTGGGTCACACAAACTCAGTCACACTGACTCGAATATTCAACCCCCCCTGGAGCACTGCCATATATACACACTTACTGATTTCACCCAAGTATCAGGGGTTGAGGGCACCTGATGTACAGTGGTAGATTTGTATTGATTTTTGGCTAAAAATTGGGGGAAATTCATGTGAGTAAAGAGAAGACTAGGCAGAATGCAACAAAGAGAGTTCATGGTGCCCAGGAGTGGGGCCTTTTGGCACAGGGGAACAAGGAGACTGGACTGTGTATGTGTGGGTGGGGGCAATTGGCAGTGCTGGGTAGTAAAAATGAGCTTCTAGTACCTCCTCTATGATCCTAGTAGTCCTACTGCCTACACCTGCTGCAGGCGTCTTGTGCCTCAGCATCTCTAGTGGGGACGAATTCCTTCACTAAGGAAAGCAGGTACAAGAACAAACGAATATGAAATAGGAAATAATGAGACCACACAAAATACATTGCATGGAGACCTGCATCTGCAATAGACATGAAATAAATTTACTCTCCAGGCTGGGAGTATATAAAGGGTAAAGGGACAGTCATATTATGAAAGGAATGCTCGCATTTGTTTCTTTCAAAGTACAGGAGCTATCAATGTATATTGTTTGATTTAAAAACAAATACACATGGCTTTAGGTGGTTTGTAATCTTAGAATAGAATAGGTTTCAGTTAGGAGCCAGAGAATAAAAGAAAAGCTAATTTCTTACATATCAAAGTAGGTCCTGGCCCTAGGTGTCATTACTGATGTAAATGAGTAGCAGGAATCCTGGTTTTCTTCCTAATAACAAATATCCTTAACCTTAGGGAATAGTTTTCCAGCTAGGGGATAAGACCCACTTCCTATGGTCTGGTTATGGAAAGAGATAAAACTTATATGAAAGGGGTACAGATTTATACCTAGTAAATAGCCTAATTCTACACTGGCCAAACCTTTTTGTTAGCAGGTATTCAAAGTGACAGGGAAAGTCCCTGAGGCGAAGTCATCCTGCTGTGGTGCTCAAGACAAGGAGAGAAGACTTTGTCTTGAAGATGCTATGTTTTGACTCAGCCTTTAGAAGTAAATAGACTGACAGAAAAAGACCAAGCCTGTCTTATTTAGTGCGGAAATTTCTCTGAGAAAAGGAATTTGATAGAGGCCCTATTTCCAGCCTGTAATTTTTACAAAGGAGAGGTAACCAAATAATGACCGAAAATGTAATGCCAAGCATCTCTTTGGAAATTCCTCAACCATCCACACAGAGGAAAAAGGAGTCCACAGCAGGCCTTTTGAGGAACCCCGTGGGGGTTATTTCAGTTCTCTCCACCAGGAAGATCTGAGGATATATCTGGTGGGTTGAGCTCCCCTAAAAGTGTATGTATGCCGTGGCATACACCTGGCTGGATGCTAATCAATTTGTAATGCTAGAGAACTCACTTTCCACTATTACTGACACTCTGCCTATCTCTGTCCTGGAAACTTCATGCTGAGCAGCTTTATCTGCATTTATCAGGGTCAAGGCATTGGCTGAGGTGACTTGTCAATCACAGACCCTGTCTCCAGATCCACTTGCTTAGAGGTGCCCAGAAATGTGGCCCTGTACTCTCTAAGAATCCGTGTCACACCTATGTACTGCTGTGTAGCAGCCAACAGACAAAATGAGGTTGACCATGATGTCCACTGGAATCACATCTGCCAGAGCTCTCGGAGAAGCCTTTACAGAGTGGATCAGCCCTTTTCCAATCTGTGGAGGTGAGAGAACAGGACTGTGCCTAGGCATCATGAGTTGTGACCCTCTATGTATGGAATAAACATGGCCTGGCTAAGATCTCTGCCCCTCAACACCATAGTGGCATGCCTTGGGCCACACTTCCTGGAAAACAGGTCCTAGATCCATCTGGATATATATTCGGAATATATATATTGGGTATATATATATATTTGGGAAGTCTTGGAAAGCAAGGATGCAGCTTTATAAATCACATAAAAAGATTCTCTCTGAGCAGAGTAGCATAAAACTAAGGCAGACAGAAAGAGTGGCAGTAGGATCCTCTTTGTCATTCAGAAGTGCCATTTCTGTACCCAGGTCAGTACCCAGATAAGAGCACAGCCACTCTGTCTCACTCGCTGGTTGTAAATTTCTTCCAGTCAATAAGTCACACCATAACACACAATAAACACCTATAGACACTAAGATTACAGTAGGAAAGCAAAGCAGAACTCAACCATGCTTAGTGAGCAAGGATGGTAGTTCTAAAGACCCAACCAATATCAGCCAGCTATGTAACCTCTCTCATAGGATTTTTGAGAAAGAAAATGTTGAGGGTTTTCCTTTTTTTTCTTTTTTTCTCTCTCTCTGTTTTGTTTTTGGGTCACACCCAGCAGCACTCAAGGGTTCCTCCTGACTCTGAGCTCAGAAATCACTCCTGGCAGGCACGGGAGACAATATGGAATGCCAGTATTCAAACCACCATCTGTCTTCAATTGGCTGTGTGCAAGACAAACACCTTACCACTGAACTATCTCTCCAGCCCCATTGTTAAGGATTTTCAAGGAACTCAAAGAATCCATAAAATCAAGACCTAAGAGGATACAAAAGTAGAAATAAGAAAGGCTGGAGCAGTGGTGTAAGCATTAGGTAGGACATTTGCCTTGAATGCGCTAACCTAGGAAGGACCATGGTTCGATCCCCAGTCTATCGATTCTGGTTTGGTCCCCCAAGCCAGAAGCAATTTCTGAGCACATAGCCAAAAATATCTGCTGAGTGTCACTGGGTTTGGCAAAAAACAAAGTAGAAAATTAGAAAACTTCAAACAGATGAAATAACTAAAAAACACTTAATGGGAAAAAAAGAAAACCTCACTGAAAGTCCTTTTGAGCAACTACAGGTGAAATAATCAGTGAGCTCAAAGATGAGGTGTATAACATCCATAGACAACAACAGTAGATGAAAAGGAGCTTAAAATAAATTAATGACTGTTAAGAGAATTTGAGGCTGAATTCAAGAGGCAGACATAAGAATAGGAGGCATTCCAGAAGGCCAGGAAGAAAATCCCTATGAAGAAACAGCAGTCAAGACATCATTGTTGAGAAGTTGCACACACACACACACACACACACACACACACACATCCTGGAGGCCATCTAAAAGAGATACAAATAGAAATACTCTAAGATATCCTAATCAGAATTATAAAACCTATATAGAGATAGAAATCTAAAAGGAGCAAAATAAAATAAGGAAATCACATACATAGGAGCACCCTTAAGATTTACAGCAGAGGGGCCAGAGTGGTGATGCAATGGTAGGGACTTTCAACAGATGAATGGCTAAAAACAACTGTGGTACATAAACACAATAGAGTATTATTCAGCCATCAGGAGAGACAAAGTCATGAAACTTTCCTATACATGGTTGCATATGGAAACTATTATGCTGAGTGAAATAAGCCAGAGGGAAAGATATAGATACACAATAGTCTCATTTATCTATGAGTTTTAATAAAAATAAAAGACATAAAGTAATAATGCCCAGAGACAATAGAAATGAGGGCCAAAAGGACCAGCTCAAGATATGAAACTCACCACAAAGTGTAGTGAGTGCAGTTAGAGAAATAACTATACTAACAACTATCATGACAGTGTTAATGAGAGAGAGAGAATGAGAGAGAGAGAGAGAGAAGTAGAATGCCTGTCTCAAATACAAGTAGGGGTCGGGGAGGAGGGAGTTAAGAGTCATTGGTGGTGGAAATATTGCACCGGTGAAGGGAATGTGTTATGCTTATGACTGAAACCCAAATGCAATCATGTTTGTAATTATGGTGCTTAAATAAAGATATTATAAGAAATAATTAATTAAAACCATATTAAAAAAGAATACTTTAATTAGCCAGACTCTCATTCCAATTTGATGTATACATACATAACTTTACAGGTAAACAACAATCCAGGAAATTCATAGACTAAAAACCAAATTAAAAAAAAACTAAATGGGCAACTGTAAGATAAAAAAATCCCACAAATTAGCCAAGCTTCTAAAATAATATGACACAAATTCCATAAAAAGAAGTCACAGTGTTAATTAACTAAATGCATCAATTAACAGACAGAGTGGCATGGAATTTAAAAAATTGAATTTGACACTTTCCTGCCTGCAAGAAATACATTTTCATAGTCAAAACAAACAAAGTTTTGAAGTCAAACCTTGGGAGACAATTCTTCCAGCAAACAGCTCCAAAACTGCTAATATCAGACTAATATCAGACAACATAGACTTCAGGCTCAAAATGTTTTAAGAAACAGAAGGGTCATTTCTTAATATTGATTTCTTTATAATCAATATGTACATAACGAAGAAATCATACTTCTAAAAGTATATGCATCTAATTAGGGCCAACAAATACATAAAATAACTTAACAGCCTTAAAGAAAGGCATCATTAGTAACACTATTATAGTTTGAGTTATGCTCTAGCACATTTGCTCTAGCACATCCTGGTAGATCAACCAGGCTAAAACAACAGGTATATACTTACTGGTTTTGGAAAAAGAAATTGAATAGAGGGGGCTCATAGATATTTATAGGGCTTTCATTCTCCAAAGGACATAGAACATTCTCCAAGATAGACTACATATTGGGACACAAAACTTACTTCAAGAAAATCATGAGCATAGAAATTGTATCAGTTATCTTTTCGGACCATGATTCACTTTAAATCGAAAGGAACTACAAAGAGAAATGGATAGATAACTATAAACCTAGAAATTAAATCATATGTCAAAAAGGAAATTAAAAAAATTAAAAACAAAGAATTAGGACAGAAGTGCTAGAATTTCTGGGACACAACAAAATGATTTTAATAGGAGGAAAATATACAGCTTTACAAGCACTCATCAGGAATGATTAATAAGCCCATATAAATAACCACACTGCACAGCTTAAGAAATTGGAAAGTGGGAGCCAGCTGGTACTGCTGTGCCTCTGTAGCACAGCAGACATCATTGGACATTTCTCTTCTTGCTTTGGCCTAATAACTGATCCTGTGTGGCATTCTTCCCTGACGGCTTCTCTTCCTTGGAAGTGAGTTGACACATCCACAAGGGTGTAGCCAGCTGGTTCAGCTGTGTCTCTGCAGCACAGCAAACATCTTTGAACATTCTCTGCTTGCTTTGAACTAAGACTTGATCATGTGGCATTCTTCCCTGAGGGATTCTTCACTGAGGGCTCTTCTTCCTTGGAGGAGAGTTGCATCACTCACAAAGGGTGAAGCTAGCTGTTTCTGCGGTGCCTCTGCAGTACAGCAGACATCTTTGTACATTACTCTGCTTGCTTCAACCTAACAAATGTGCGGCATTCTTCAATGATGGCTTCTCTTCCTTGGAAGTAAGATGACCCACCTACAAAGGGTGGAGTCAACGGAGTACAGCAGCTCCGCTTTGCTTTGTGGCTGCACACAGCATATAGCCAATGAATACCACCACAACACATAGAAAAACCCACAATAAAAGTGTGACAATGAGGAAAGAATGCAGACAACACCAGGCATAGAGAATGCATATGACAACTCTAATGACCCAAAAAAGGCCAACTGCTTAGTCTCTGAGATATTGGGTTTAGAGAAGAAATATGGAGGATGTTCACAGAACTCAAAGAAAGCATAAATCGTGTTGAACAGAACACTAATAAGAATCAAGAGAATATGGAAATAGAAATAAGAAAACTTCAAATTGAAATAACAGGTCAAAGAACAGGCCTGAATAACTCAGTAGAGGAATTGAAAAACTCAATTGAAAGCCTCTCCAACAGGGTAATATTAGCTGAGGATAGAATTAGTGAGCTGGAAGATATGATGCATAACAACTCCTTACAGCAAAAGAGATTGGGAAAAAGCCTTAAAGCAAATGAACAGACAAAGGGAAAATTACTCAAAGAATATGAACAAATGAAAATAGAAGTCTTCAATAAGCTCAACAGAACAACTTAAGAATCATTGTAGTGCCAGAGACCCAGGAAGAAAATCTCCAAGAAGAATCAACAGTCAAGAACATCATCATGGGGAGACAAAATGAACAGACACTTTGACAAAGAAGAAATACAAATGGCTAAAAGGCACATGAAAAAATGCTCCACATCATTAATCATCAGGGAGATGCAAATCAAAACAACTACGAGGTACCATCTCACACCACAGAGACTGGCACACATCACAAAGAATGGCAATATGCAGAGCTGGTGGGAATGTGGAGAGAAAGGAACTCTTATTCACTGCCAGTGGGAATGCCGTCTGGTCCAACCTTTGTGGAAAGCGATTTGGAGATTTCTCCAAAAGCTGAAAGTTGAGCTCCCATACGATCCAGCTATACCACTCCAAGGGATATATCCTAGGAACACAAAAATACAATACAAAAATCCCTTTCTCACACCTATATTCATTGCAGCATTGTTTACAATAGCCAGACTCTGGAAACAGCCTGGATGCCCCTCAATATATGAATGGCTAAAAAACTATGGTACATATACACAATGGAATATTATGCAGCCATCAGAAGAGATGGAGTCATGAAATTTTCCTATACATAGATGTATATGCAATCTATTATGCTGAGTGAAATAAGTCAGAGGGAGAGAGATAAACACAAAATGGTCTCACACATCTATGAATTTTGAGAAAAATGAAAAACATTTGTGTAATGATTCTCAGAGACAAAATAGAGGAGGACTGGAGGGTCCAGCTTCTGACATGAAGCTCAACACAGGGATCATTTAGTGCAGCCACAGAAATAATTACACTGAGAACTTGTTGGTTACAGTGACTTGACAGTGACCATTTTGCTGTAACCTCTCTGCCATTTTCCAGTTTTGCACCTGCAAACTGGCTACGTGCTGTTTTGCTACAAGGCCCCTGAGCCAGCAGGAAAAAATGCAGCCACAAAAGTAATAAATAACTTTTTAGCCCAGGGGAGAGGAACACAGCCTGGTACCACTCCCAGGAATGAAGCTATACTCCCCTGGCCCACATTCTCAAGTTAACAAGGCATTCATTATTGTTTTTGTGCAACATTGTTTTTGCAAAGTTATTTTCTTGAGAACTAACCCCACCAAAAATCTGTTAAGAGTTTAGGAATGTAGTTAGGCAGCCCCTACCCAGGGTCACAAGATGGTTCCATGGAAACTGCTTATCCAGCATGACTTGCAAAATGTACTGCCCCCTATCCCACTGCCCACTTCCCATATTTGGAAAATGATTTACTTTCTTTGTTTCACTTGGCCTGAGCTGTGTTTTTACCTTATTTGGAATAATGAAGTAGCTTGCACGCCAAAAAGATGAATGACATTGCCTTTTGCCTGCCCCCTTCACCTTCACTATATAAGAAGGTGCAGAACCTTATTAAAGTGCCTTTGAACGAAATATTCTGTCTTGGGTCGTTTTTATTAACCTCTCTCAAATTTTTTCAAGGTGTGGATCATGATCTGAGCCTCGCAAAATTAAGGTGCGGCTGTCCGTGAGCCTCTCGACCACTCTCCGCTGGCCGGGCCCCTCCGGGGGGCTTACAGGACCCCGCATTTTGGCGCCCAAATGTGGGGCATGACCACCACCGCACTCGGATGACCAGGCAGCAAGTCCAGAGCCTTTTTGTAAGTCGCAGAATACCCCATCAGGGTGGTGCAGAATAGATTAGCCTTAACAAATTACGATATATCTGTCTTCCCATTCGCTGCCCCTGATTGGCTTTTGGGGCTTCACCCATCAGATTCGCGACCATGGGTGCCACGTTGAGTACTGAGCTTAAATTCATTCAAGATATCCAGTCTGAATTGAAACGCAGACATATAGAGGTTACCAAAAAAGATATTTGTAATTTCTTGATGTTTGTTCATGATGTTTGCCCTTGGTTCGTTATAACCTGCCCAGAAATTGTTACATCTACTTGGGATAAGGTTGGTAACGATTTAAGTGATCATTTTGCTGCTAATAATGAACCTGACAAAGAAAAGGTGATTTTACAATATTGGAGTCTGCTTAGAGACATTATTGTTGCCAGAGGTAATGAGAAAACTGCCAACAAAATTGTCCATGCTGCCGAATCCCATCTTGAACAAGCCTCTCGTGAGTGTTCTCGGGCCTCCTTCTGCTCTGATTCTGTTTCTCAATTTCCTTCTTCTTCCTCTGACCCTTTGTCTTCAACCTCAACCACTTCTGCTGCTGCACCTCCTGTGAAAGATTCTAAACAACCCATCACATCCCTAACTAATGCCTCCAACTCTTTCTTCGCTTCAAAACTAAAACCTGCCCTTAAAGATCTTACTGAACTGCTTCAGGCAGTCAAAACCTATGGCACCCAGGCTGCCTATACTATATCTTGCCTTGAAGCGCTGGGAAACGGCGGCGCTGTCTCCCCCACTGAATGGCGCAATATCATCTGCACGGCACTTAAAGCTGAACTCTTTGTCTCCTGGGAAGCTGACTTTTTCCCCGCTGCAAAGCCCTTGCAGGCAGGCAGGGATTCTGATCTCTATGCTTGTATAGCTGGCCTCACCCCTTTTCATACATTAAAGGCACAGCACACACTTTCCAGGTCCCAGCTTGCCAACATGGCTCTTGCTGCCCTCCATGCCTGGAAGTTGCTCCTCAGAGCCAGCGTTCCAGCAGCTCCCCACACGCGGCAACAAACTGTTGCTGCTTTCTCCCTCCCCCCCTTCTGACTTGAGTTCCCAACTCACCACAATTACATCCATGGTCTCTCACCTCTCTAACAAACTTGATAGTGCTCTTGGATCAAAAACTAGCACTACTACTTTTCCTGTCTTTCTCCCTAATGGAGAAAGTCTTCCCCTGCCTGCTCAGCGGCCTCCGCCACCGCTCCCTTCTCAAACGCCTCCCACTGGTCCCCACACCCCAGGGGAAAAATTCTAAATGCCCAGGAAGCTCAGTCCCTAACCATGGCAGATTCCCTCCTCTCACTGCTCCCCTCTTAAAGCTATAGAAAAGAAACTACTTGGCCAAATTGAAAATCTTAAACAAATTTTAGGCCTTCAAAAACAGGCTGCTTCTCTTAATTCACAAGTTTCTGTCCTTCAGGCTTTCCCCCACCCTCCTAATGTTTGATCCACTTCTTTGAAGAATGTCATGGGTATATTTAGAGGGATTGCATTAAATCTGTACAATGATTTGGGGAGTATTGCCATTTCAATTATGTTAATCCTTCCAATTAAAGATCAGGGTATGTGTTTTCATTTCTTTGTGTCCTCTCTTATTTCTTGAAGCAGGCTTTTGTAGTTTTATTTGTATAGGTCCTTCATGTCATTAGTTAAGTTAATATTTGAGTTTGGCAGTAATGTGAATGATATTGCTTTTTAATGACCATTTATTTTCTATCATTACTAGTTTATAAGAAGGCCATTGACTTTTGTGTGTTCATTTTGTAGCCTGCCACTTTGCTATATGAACCTGTTGTTTCTAAAAGCTTTTTGGCAGAGTCTTTAGGATTTTCTAAGTATAGTAATATGTTATCTGAGTTTGACTTCATCCTTTCCTATCTGGATGATATCTTTTTCTTGCCTAATGGCTAGAGAAAATACTTCCAGTACTATGTTCAATAGGAGTGGTGAGAGAGGGCAGAATTTTTTTGCGCCAGATTTTAAGTGAAAGGCTTTTATCTTATCTCCATTGAGGATGATATTTCCTATTGGCTTGTGGTAGATGTCCTTGACTATATTGAGAAAAATTTCTTTCATTCCCATCTTGATGAGGGTTTGTATCAAGAATGGATATTTATTGAATGCTTTCTCTGCATCTATTAATATGATCATATGATTTTTATTATTTTTGTTGATATGGTGTATTGTGTTGATTTATTTATGGATGTTACAATATCCTTGTATTCATGGGGTGAAACATACTTGGTCATCGTGAATGACCTTCATGACGAGGCATTGGATCTCATTTTTCAGAATTTTGTTGCGGATCTTTGCATCTATGTTCATCAAGGATATTGGTCTGTAATTTTATTTCTTGGCAGAATTTCTGTTTGGTTTTGGTGTCAGTGTGATATTAACTTCAAAAACCTATTTGGAAGTATTCATGTTTTTTCAATTTTATGAAAGAGCCTGAAAAGTATTGGTAGTATTTCCTCTTGAACGGTTTGAAAGAATTCATTAGTGAACCCATCTGGGCCTGGGCTTTTGTTTTTGGGAAGACTTTTGATTAGCGTTTTAGTTTCCTCAATAGAGATGGGGCTGTTTAGCTATGCTACCTCATCATTATTTAGTTGTGGAAGGTTATAAGAGTCCAAGAATTTTCCATTTCTTCAGGTTCTCATGTTTTGTGGCATAGAGTTTCTCAAAGTAGTCTTTGGTTACCCTTTGAATTTCTACAATATCTGTAGTCATCTCCTCATTTTCATTTCTAATCCAGTTTATCAAGTTTCTTTCTCTCCTTTTCTTTGTGAGTTTTGGCAGTGGTTTATCAATATTGTTTATTTTTTCAAAGAACCAACTTTTGTTTTTGTTGATCTTTTGTATTGTTTTATAAATTTCCACTTCATTGATTTCTGCTCTAAGCTTTGTGATTTCCTTCTGCCTACCTATTTTTGGTTCCTTTTGTTGATCATTTCTAATTTTATAAACTGTGTCATGTAGCAATTTTTGTGGGCCCCTTCTTCCTTTCTGATGTGTGCTTGAAAATTCTGTAAATTTTCCTCTCTGTACCATTTTTACTGTGTCCCATAAATTTTGATAATTTGTGTCTTCACTGTCATTTATTTCCAGAAATGTTTTGATTTCCTTTTTGTTTTCATTTCTTACCCATTGGTTGTTCAGTACTAAGCTGTTTAATTTCCATGTGTTAGTTTTTCTTCTATGTCCCTTTGTAGTTCACAATAATTTTAGTGCCTTGTGATAAACAAAGGTAGTCTGCACAATTTCTATTTTATGGAAGTATGTTTTATGGGCCAGCATGTGGTCTATCCTGTGGAATTACCCATGTGCATTGGAATAGAATGTGTATCCAGGTTTCTGGGGATGGAGTTCCCTAATTTATTTGCAAATCCACTTTCTTCCATTTCTCTTTTCAGAGCTAGTATATTTTTGTTAGGTTTCAGTCTTGTTTACTTATCAAGGGGTGACAGGGCATTATTGAGTTCTCCCACAATTATTATATTGCTATTGATATTTTCTTTCAGATTTGTCAACAATTGTATTTAATATTTTTCTGGTCCCTTAATGGGTATGTATATGTGTAGGTGTGTTAATTTTTCCTGTTGTACTTAGCCCTTAATTAGTAAGAAATGTCCATCTTTGTCCCTTATGACTTTTCTGAGTCTAAAGTTTGTGTTTTCTGGTATTAGCATGGCCCCTCCAGCATTTTAAGGGTATTGTTTGCTTGGATACTTTTCCTTCAGCCTTTGATTTTGAGTCTATGTTTGTTCTGACTATTCAGGTGTGTTTCTTGTAGGCAACAGAAGATTGAATTCAGTTTTTTGATCCACTTAGCCACTCTATGTATCTTAACTGGTATATTTAGTTGACTAACATTAAGAGAGAGAATTGTCATAGAATTTAGTGCCATCTTTGTGTAGAAGTTTGGTATGTCTGTTAGTCTAAAAAGAGACCTTTCATGTTTTCCTTTTTTTTCTATTTTTTTTTTGGTAGTTTTTGGGTCACACCCGGCAGTGCTCAGGGGTTACTCCTGGCTCCATGCTCAGAAATTGCTCCCGGCAGGCACGGGGGACCATATGGGACACTGGGATTTGAACCGATGACCTCCTGCATGAAAGGCAAACACCTTACCTCCATGCTATCTCTCCAGCCCCTCTATTTTTTCTTTTAAGGCTGATTTTGAGTATGAAAATTTTCTGAGCTGTTGTTGTTGTTGTTGTTGTTGTTGTTTGGTTTTTGGGCCACAAGTTTCTTGTGACACATCTGCTGTAAATCTTTTTTTTTTTTCAGGAGATATCCGCTTTATTTAGTGAATAAAGCTGAAGAATAATCTGCCCCAGAATCCTGCTGTAAATCTTAGGACTTTCCTTTGAATGTAATTTCCCTTTTGATCTTGCTGCTTTCAGTATTAATTGTAACTAGGATGTGTGTTGGGGTACTTTACATTGGGTCTTTTTTAGCTGGCTTTCTTTGGTAGTGCAGTATTTGGTTGCATGTAGTTTTTACCTCTGGGAATTTTTCTGCCCTGATAGCTTTGACTGCTGATTCTTCCTAGGGATTTTTGTCCTGGGTCTCTGGGACTCCAATGATTCTTATGATTTTTTTCTGTTGAGCTTATCAAAGACTTCTATTTTTATCTGTTTACATTCTTTGAGCAATTTTTCCATTGATCATTTGCTTTAAGACTTTTTTTTCAATCTCTTCTGCTATATAGAGTTGTTATGCATCTTATCTTATAGGTGTCCAACCTATATTTCCAAGAATATCTGTGAACAAAGAAGTTTAAGAATTATTTTGTATATAATAAAATTAAGGTACTAAACATATTGATAGTGAGCACTGCAGCAGGAGTCCCTGGTATCCAATGATATTCTTTATCTGATTCTGTGGATAAAAACATTAGTACATTATTACAGGCCTTTGTATTGAGAGGTTGATTGAATGCCTATTCGCTCTAAATAATTGTTTCTCTTGTTGCAGATTTCTCTGTAGTATAAAAGAGAGTATAGGCTTTGTGCTTCTTTTCTTCAATGGATTTGATCTCATCTCCTTACCATACCCTGGCACTTATGGTGTTCAAAGTATCTACCAGTTAGACCTTTGTGTTTATTCTTAGAGTTATTCTAAATGCCACATGTAAGTGATATCGTTTTGTGTTTATCCTTTTTCTTCTGGCTTACTTCATTTAACATAATATTTTAGTTCAATCCATGTTGCTGTGAATTACATGATTGTTTCATTTATTGCTATGTAGTATTTCATTGTGTATATGTACCATAGCTTACGATCCTTCTCTCTTCCCTTATATTCCTTCCTTCTTTCTTTTCTTATTGCTTTTCTTTCTTTCTTTATTTTTGTTTGTTTTGGGTCACACCCAATGAAGCTTTGGAATTACTCCCAACTTTGAACTCAGGAGTCACTCTTGGTAGGCACAGTATCAAATGGATTGCTGGGAATCGAATCTAGGTTGTCCACCTGCAAGGCAAGATCCCTACCACTGTACTATCACTGTGGACCCTAAACTCCACTTTTCATATAAAAGTTCTTGTCATGAATCGAACCTAGGCCCATCCCTGGTTGGCGTGTGCAAGACAAGTGCCCTACTGTTTGTGCTATTGCTTCAATCCCACAAAGGAATTTTAATTAGAGAGAACTAGAATTACAGCAGTTTTAGGATGTTGATTCTGTGGATATTTCTTCTCGGGAAGTTAAATTGTAGGCATATAAAAAAGAAAATGAGTGGTGTAGAATTTCTTTGGATGAAGATTGTAACAGATAATTTCTTTACAAAGAACTCTGAAAATTATTTGGTACTCATCTACATATAAAAGTAATTTTAACTAAGTTGTCATGCGTTCTAAATACCAAATTTCAGTGGAATTGAACTATTCCAGTAAAAATTGGTTATAGAAGAAATTTATTTGGGGGACTCTCCTTTGATCTAGCTATTTTATTTATTTGTAAGTTATTTGATTTAGACATTACGATCTACAAAGTTCACAAGAGAGTTGTTTTCAGCATTACATGTTCCAGCACCAGTCATACCACCAGTTAACATTTCCTCCACCATTGTTCCAGTTTACCAGATAACCCCACACTTGCCCCCTTGACAGGCAAGAAATACTTTACCTTTATATTGCTTATTAAAACTCAATGACAAATGCAGTTATAAAACAGTAAAAGGAACCATGTAAAAATTATATATCTCCCAGGGCCAGAGAGATAGCATGGAGGCAGGGCCTTGTGTGCAGAAGTACAATGGTTCAAATCCCGGCATTCCATATGGCCCCCCAAGGCTGCCAGGAATGATTTCTGAATGCAGAGCCAGGAATAACCCCTGAGTGCTTCCAGGTGTGACCAAAAACCAAAAAAAATTATATCTCCCAATGGGATCATTAAGTTATTAAGGATTTACTATGCTGTTTGTATGTTGGTGTCAGATGTAGCTGTGGATTGCTGTGCCTGGAAAGATTTGACAACATCATGCCCTTTTTGGTAATTAGTTGTGGAATTTCTATTTTAAATGTTTGGTTGGGGACCATACCTGGGGGTTATTCCTGGTTCTATTCTCAGGAATCATTCCTGGAGAGTCTCAGGGGCTATAAGGAATGCCAGGGATAGAACCCACATTAGCTGTTTGTAAGAAAGATGCCCTCCGTGCTGTATTACCACCTGGTCCCCATTTTTTATTTTAATGAAATTTGAACAGTTGATTCAAAGTATGTCTTATATGCAGAACCAGATTTGAAAGTACATTTGCAAAAACATTTTTAAAGCTATTTCATATTATATTTGGATGTAAATAAAAATTAATTTGATCAATAATTCTTTCAAGTGCAGAAACTCATTTATGCTCTGTGTAATAGTAAGGTGGGCCTGCCAGCCATGGAATGATGAGGTTACATGACCCAGAGCTGTAATACTTCCAGAACTGGGATCCCACTGACAGTTTTGACCTCTGGCAACTTTACAAGAAATTTGATGGTCTCTTAAATCACTTCAGGTGAATGTATATCTCAGTTGTTGTTTCATTGCATTTCAATAGGTGGAATCAATCCATGAGGTTTGCAAGGAATTTTTAGATGTAAAGAATTCTCAAGTTACAGAAAGTTTGATTAAAAAGCTTTTGACTAAAAGTAATATTTTTATCTGATGGTGAGGTAGATTGGAGTGGGTAATGATATAGGGTCTAGAAAGTGTGAACTCACTTCGCGATCTCCCGCCTTTGAGCTTTTCAGGAGGCCTAGGCATTCCTTTGTGTGACGTGAATGGAACCCTCTGCGATAGGTCTGCCTGAATTTTGTTGGCATTTTCTAGACTGTATCTTGCTTAGGGACTAGATATGAGCAGAGTGTAGAATTAGGTGTGAATGTGTGACTATGCTTTGGGCCAGGTGAACTAGGGTGTGTTTGTTATTCAATGAATTTTGAGCACAGTCATGGTTTGGTTTGCTGCTGGAGAGGTATCAGTGTGGCAGATTAACAGGAGACACTGTGCCTCTTAGATCATAAGTGGACAGGACTCCCATGAGTATGTGAGGAGCTTGTAGCAGTTTACAAAGAACAGATGTTTCACACTACCTGAACAGAAAGAACCAGTTGAGGGGAACAAGGGCCATGCTGAAGAGATACGGCATATTTAGAGCCTAGGAGCAGAGATGACCAGCAGAGATGAAAAGGAGTCTTGTCCTTTCTGTGACAAGCAGGTAGTGCCGAGTGGCATTTTAATTTTCCACATTCTACTACCAGAAAATTCCTGCAGAATAACCAGTTTTCTACATTATTCTTCAACAAGTCCTTTCTCATCCTTATCTTTACTAAAATCTTTAAAGCACTAAATATCTTAGGCTGCTACTCAGAATTTCTCTAATATCTATTACATGCAGATTACCCCTATACTATATGTGAAGGGGAACATGCCTGGTGTATGCAGACTCTCAGTTCTGGTTTCCAGAACTCTCAGGAAACTCTCTCCAAACTACAGGAGCCCTTAATGCCCCTCCCTATTTCATGTAGGGTATAAAACCAGCCACAGCATAAATCCTCCACAAACACTGGCCGATAGTACACACTTTTTCAAGTTTTCCTTGGCTTTGGAAATTCTAGATATATCCTCTTTCAGTAAGTATTGCTTCATTTCAGAAACATAGTTTTCTATGTATTCCAGCCAGTACAATTGGTACACATTAAATTTAAATATCTGAAAGGCAAGAATAAAAACTCCAGGATGGCAACCACATCCATTTGGGCAGCATTTACACACATGAATGTAGAATCTATGTACAAGGTGGGTTGGTCTTTTGCAGAGGATTCCTGAGTGGTTATTTCAGTCAGTGCCACTTAAACTTGGATCAGGCAAACACTTCACCTTTAGGAAGTCTTGAGGAAATGAATGGAATCACGTTTAGGCAAAGGAATATATTCTTGGTAGGGAAAAGTAGCTAAAGCGTACATTGCAGACAACAGAGTTTAATTCCCTGATTGAACTTCAAATGGTTTCAGTAGCACTGTTGGATATAAAATAACCTTCTCCAATCCCTCCAATAAAAATTTTTACAGTAATTGGACAATACTTTGAAACCAAAACAGATAACATCTTATTTTACCCTTGTACAATATTGGTGTGTCTTATTAGTGAGAATGTAAACTGATGTAACCCATCCTTGGAAAACAGACCAAAGACTGTTCCCTACATCCCTGACTCAAAAGTAGAAATACCATAGGGTCCAACAATTCTGGCCATTTACTTGAGAGCAGGAAAGCACATTGGGAACCATTACTTGGACCTCTGCTCACTGCAGCATCAGCATCAATGGCAGTCAACGAATAGGCCATCTGTCCCTAGTGAAGGACACAGAGCAACTATGGATTACAAGACCGGCACCTGAATGACACTGGAAGGAAGTCAGGTGCCTGGAGGGGACTGTTACTAAGAGGAGCTGAGTGACATCACTACAGGGGTCATAGTTCCTAATGTCAGATGCCATGTAAACTAAACTCCAGTTATAAGAACAAAATGGCCACCAGCCAAAAAGCGTGGCAGTAGATTAATCAGGGATACCACAACACAGAGGACACATGACCCTACATGTTGGGTCTTCCCATGGCAATAAGCCAATATCACTTTAATATAAGAAAAAACTAGTGTTGATATACAGAGTGAAGTGTCAATAGTAAAAACTATCCAATGAAATCTCTGAGAAGGCAGGAAAGGCCTTATTGCTTTGGGGTTGCATTCACCTTTCTCTCAGACCAAAGAGATAAGATCAAGGTGTTATGAGCTGTAAAGGCACCATCAGTGATGCCAGATGTCAGGAGTGGGGCACCAGCACTCAGTTTGATGGCCTGATAGTTGCTGTGGGGAAAGACAGGCATAGCCCTTGGACTATAGGTCAGCATTGAGTGGCAGCCCCTTCCATGGCCTGGCAACTTCCTTAACAAGGTGTAAAGACTCCGGATCTCCTTGAGTATCTCACTCATGATCTACACTTATTTGTTGGTCCTAGGAGCCCAGTTCTGCCATGTGCATCTCCAGGTTGTTTTTGCTCCACTTCCAGCTGTGAGTTGCAAAGTACTCAAGCAGGGCATGTGTTTTCAGAAGGAAGTTCATGATATTCACAAACCTGTGAGGTGGCAATGGGAGTAAACTCACTATTAAATTGGGCGTAAGTATGGCCACAGAATCAAAGACAACTGAGTACAAAGGCACTGGGCACTATTTACACTCTCGTGCTGCCAATGAAATATTACTAGACTTCAGCTTTGATTCAGTCATTGATGAGTTTTCAGCCCCAAACTGTCCTTTTCAGAGGTCCTACTCAGCCCCCAAAACTGATTCCAGCACAAGACCATCATCCCCATGCTCAGTATCTGCCCATTGTTCCTGTGGGAACTGGTGTGAGGTCTTCAAGTATTGGGACAGAGATAATGAATCTCTGGCCACAGAGATGTACATTGTGACCATTATCAGGTGTCTAGTACATACTGTGCCACCCATGTGTGGCCATAGGTCATAGGACTTAACATTTCTAGATCCTGGTTCCAGGAAGAAGACAAGGAATCATGAGTATCCCATAGTTAGACATAAACAAACAGGGCCCAGGTGCTAGTCCAGCAAGCTCAGGCATCCACCTTGGCCTTCACCCCATTTCCTCTTTTGTAAACTTGGATCATATAGCCCCCAAGGTGCAGCAAGAGCCAGTGAGATGAATGCCTGGTCATCACTGCTCTCCAGAGACCACAGGCCCAGGTGGCCCGAGCACTAGGCCCCTGCTGAAAGCAGGCAGCAATGAGGCTCCCCTCCTTCGCCCAGGTTATGCCCAAATGTCTCTGCCCATGGACAATGTGTCCATGCAGGATGGTGCCACTCACCACGGCTTTCTGCCTGTGAGTCAAAGGAATGGGTCGTAAATGGCTACAGGACCCAGTGGTTAACAGCATTCTAGTACTCCATTGACAAGGTGATAGTGGTGAAACTAGCATTGGGTATCCTGAAAGCTTGAAACTGGTGGACTTTCTCTAAGGTGACTATGATCTGCATAGAGAAATCTATAAAAGGACACTTAAATGTAGTGAATAATGAAGTCTGCAAGCAGATACCTACCTTAGATCCCCAGTACTGTTTGGTCCCTAAGCATGGCCAGGAGTACCCAAACATATCAAATATTACCTGTCCCAAAGTTTTATCTTGGAGGAAAGGTTGGGCCTCACCCAGTGGTATCAGGGTGTGGGTATTCCCTTCCCCAGCATTTTGTTTATTCCACCTGAATGACCAGAACTTCCCACACCTGAAAAGGCTGATTAGTGGAGTCTGCCGGGGGTGGGGGTGGGATAGAGGGGATAAAAGAGAGATGTAGTCAGCATAGGGGTCAGGCAGCAAGGAAGCCTGGTGAGCACTTGAAAGGGAGACAGAGGCAGAGAAAACTAGAGAAGAAGCAGAGAAGAATTTTCTTGGAAAAAGCTTAGTACAGAAGCCATGTGTGAAAATGTACATGGTTGTTAGGACCATGAAAGAAAGATCTCTGATTCCTGGATCTTCATCTAACTGCTTTGTGAATTTTTCTGCTTTCACCCTGCCAACTTCAGACTCACCAGGCCATAGGTACTGCAGAAGGCAAGCCAAGCCAAGAAAGGCCTCATGATCTCCCTACCAACACACTTGAACTGTCTCATATTAAAATAATATATGAGTCACTTCTGCTGGTGCTGAATGACTATCTTTGGTGCTGGTGATGAAACTGGAGCCTTAACTATTTGGTCTTCTCAAAATAATATTAAAATGGTTGTGACAGATGAGTGAACAGGCATAAACCATGAGATAGATTAAAAATACGGTCCTTGTGGACAGGGAAACAGTGCAAGTGTTCAGCCTGGCCTGTGTGAGGCACTGAAATCAAACCATGCATGCTTTCTCCAGAACCAATGGCCTGAGGTCTCTTTGTTGGTCAGGGTTTCTATTAAAATGGAATTCCTGGGGCCATTGCTGAATCTTTTTTCCCTGGGGACAATCAGACCTGATTTTGGGTGGGAATGTCCTAATCACTCCCATCAAGCTCGAATGGAGCCTCCTTCCCTGCCTTCCCTTAGCCTCCCTCTGGGTTCTAGTGCCATCACTGGTCATCTGCCCTTAAGGGCCAGCTATGTTTGTTTTGGGGACAGAATAGGGAATCTCACGCCTGATCCCTTCCACCAAATGCAAACAGGGATGTCTTCTAGGGTCTTTTCCCAGCCTCCCTCTGGGTCTCATCACCATTGCTGAATCTTTGTTCCCTGGGGACAGTCTGACCTGTGTCTGGGTAAGAACAGGGAGGCGCCCATCCAAATCCCCTCCATCGAGATCAAACGGAACCCCTTCCCAACCTTCCATCAGCCTCTTTCTGGCTTTCAATGCCATTACTGAAATTCCCCATCCTACCCATCAGTCCTCCTTTCCCAAAATTTTCTGTCCTTTTCCATCAATTTATATTATAGATTTCCTATTAGATTAGTAGATTATGTCCTGATACTCCAGCACTTCAAATCAGTAAATGCAAAAATTAATGGTGAAGTTTAAAAGAATATACTGTGGGGATACGGGAAGAAATCCTGGCAAATCCCCAAGTCCACCCAAATGTCTGAACCTTATAGATGAGGACATTAAAATCAACATTTACTGGTTTAGTGATGAAAATCAAAGACTCACTAGCCTGATAAATTAAAAAATAAAACTATAAATGAACAATTCAACCAACTCAAAGAAGACTCAGAATATTAGAGAATTCATACAAACAGAATTAAAGAAAATAAATACCATGTTAGTAAGCCTCAATAGTTGAATTACACAGGTGGAGAATTGCATAGATGAACTTGAAGAGAAATTACAAGCCAGCAGTGATATAGAAGTCAAAAAGAGACAAAACCATGGAAGAAAATGTAAGGTGCTTAATGAACAAAAACAAGAGAAAAAGTCTCCAAATTATAGGAATTCCAGAAGGAAAAGAAAATGGAAAAGAGGAAGAACAAGTACTGAGGGAGATAATAGCAAATAACTTCCCCACTTTTGGGAAAGAGGTTAATCTACCAAAACTAAGAGGCAAAAAGAGTGCTAAACAGTGGCTCCCTGTGTGTGACACCAGGCGGGGAAAATCCGCGAAAGTACACCGGCCAAGTGGGGCTCAGCTGTGAAAGACTGTGAGTGTGACCTGTCTATGTCTGTCTACTGTCCTCTTGCGTGAAACTCTTGCGAGTGGGGCAAAAAGAGCCTCCAGAAACCTCGCTCGCCCAGACGCCATTTTCAGGGAGGGACTTCAGAGCATAAAAACCGGCTAACCTTTGCAAAAGCTGGCTCCCTGTGTGTGACACCAGGCGGGGAAAATCCGCGAAAGTACACCGGCCCAGTGGGGCTCAGCTGTGAAAGACTGTGAGTGTGACCTGTCTATGTCTGTCTACTGTCCTCTTGCGTGAAACTCTTGCGAGTGGGGCAAAAAGAGGCTCAGAGGAGCACGGCCGCTCTGCTTCGCTACGCGGCCGTGCACTCTTTCTAAGGAAAGAACTCCATTGCAACAAGAAGGAAAAATCACACTAAGAACGGCGCTATATCACAGAAGCAAACATTTCTCTCTGGACTGTCTTCTCTGTTGCATGCTCGGGCCTAAGATTTGACCCAGTGTGAGGCCTCATCCACGGAGGACTCCCCTCCCTTAGAGGCAAGTCAGCCCATCCAGAAAGGGAGGAGCCAGAGGAGTGTGCTGCCTACATCATATAGACAATGAATACCACCACAACACGTAGAAAAACCCACAATACAAGTGTGACAATGGGGAAACAACGCAGGCCAGCATCAGACATAGAGAATGAAGATGACAATTCTGAGGACCAGATAATGACTGAACAACTAATCAACCTCTCAGATAAGGACTTTAGACTAGCAATATGGAAGGTGCTCAACAGACTCCAAGAAACCATGGATTGAGTTGAACAGAACACTAATAAGAACCAAGAAAATATGAAGGCAGAAATGACAAAGCTCCAAACTGAAATAACATGTCAACTAACAGGACTGAAAAAGTCAGTAAACGAAGTGAATGACAAAATGGATAAGCTCTGGGACAGGGTATCAGAAGCTGAGAATAGACTTGGTGCTGTGGAAGATGAGATACATAACAATTCCATACAGCAGGAGAGATTGGACAAAAAACTTAAAGCAAATGAGCAGACAATGGAAAAATTAGTCAAAGAATGGGAACAGACGAAAATAGAAGTCTATGATAAGATCAACAGAAACAACTTAAGAATCATTGGAGTCCCAGAGACCCAGGAAGAAAATTTCCAGGAAGAATCAATGGTCAAGAACATCATTAAAGAGAAACTTCCAGAGCTAAAGAATATATGTGATCAAATCCTGCATGCCCGAAGAGTACCAACCAAAAGAGACCCCAGAAAAACCACCCCAAGACACATCCTAGTCACAATGACAAATCCCACAGATAGAGACAGAATTCTGAAAACAGCAAGATCAAAAGGGGAAATCATGTTCAAGCAAGCTTCCCTGAGATTTACAGCAGACCTGTCACCAGAAACGCTCAATGCCAGAAAGCAGTGGTGGGATATTGTGACAAGACTGAATGAAATGAATGCTTCACCCAGAATACTATACCCAGCAAAACTCACTTTCCGGTTTGATGGAAGAATAAATGGTTTCACAGACAAAAAACAGCTCAGAAACTTCACAGACACAAAACCAGTCTTAAGAGAAAAACTGAAAGACCTAATCTAAGACAAGACTACCCAAAAGACACACCAAATTTTGAAATAAAGATGGCATTAAATCCCAGGACAATTCTTTCTCTCAATGTCAATGGACTAAATGCACCAGTTAAGAGACACAGAGTGGCTAAATGGATCAAAAAACTCAATCCAACCTTCTGCTGCCTACAAGAAACGCACCTGAATAGTCAGAACAAACATAGACTCAAAATAAAAGGCTGGAGAAAAGTTATCCAAGCAAACAACACCCATAAAAAAGCTGGAGTGGCCATACTAATATCAGATAATGCAAACTTTATACTCAGGAAGGTTGTAAGGGACAAAGACGGACATTTTATATTAATCAAGGGGTACGTAGAGCAGTAAGAATTCACTCTCCTAAACATATATGCACCGAATGAGGGGCCAGCAAAATATTTAATACAACTGTTGACAAATCTGAAAAATAATATCAACAACAACACAATAATTGTGGGGGACCTTAACACGGCTTTGTCAACACTGGACAGGTCAACCAGACTGAAACCCAACAAGAATATACTAGACCTGAGGAGAGAAATGGAAGAAAGAGGCCTAGTGGATATATATAGGACACTCCATCCCCAGAAACCTGGATACACATTCTTCTCCAATGTACATGGGACATTCTCCAGGATAGACTACATGCTAGCACATAAAACATACCTCCATAAGATCAAGAGGATAGAAATTTTGCAGACTACCTTCGCTGACCACAAGGCTCTGAAATTATTTGTGAACTCCAAAGGGACTCAGAAGAAACACTTTAACACCTAGAAGTTAAACAGCCTCATGCTCAATAACCAGTGGGTCCGAGATGAAATCAAGGAGGAAATCAAAAGGTTCCTGGAAACAAATGACAATAAAGACACAAACTATCAGAACTTATGGGACACAGCAAAAGCAGTACTGAGAGGAAAATTTATAGCTTTGCAAGCACACATCAGGAAGGAAGAAGGAGCTTACCTGAGTAGCTTAATGACACAGCTAATAGAACTAGAAAATGCTCAACAAAAGGACCCAAGAATAGGAAGACAGAAGGAAATAACAAAGCTGAGAGCAGAAATCAACGAAGTGGAAACTCAAAAAACAATCCGAAAGATCAACGAAAGCAGAAGTTGGTTCTTTGAAAAAATAAACAAGATTGATAGACCACTGGCAAACCTAACAAAGAAAGAGAGAGAGAGAAACTTGATAACTCGTATCAGGAATGAAAAAGGAGAGATCACTACTGATATGACAGAGATTCAAAGGGTAATCAGAAACTACTTTGAAAAACTCTACGCCACTAAAAATGAGAACCTGGAAGAAATGGATAAATTCTTGGACTCTTATAATCTTCCACGGTTGAAGGAAGAGGATGTAGCATATCTAAACACCCCCATCACCATTGATGAAATTAAAACAGTAATCAAATGTCTGCCGAAAAACAAAAGCCCAGGTCCAGATGGATTCACTAATGAATTCTATCAAAATTTCCAATAGGAACTACTGCCAATCTTGGCAAGACTCTTTCATGAAATTGAACAAACAGAAACACTCCCAAATAGCTTTTATGAAGCCAACATCACCTTGATACCTAAACCAGACAGAGACACTACCAAAAAAGAAAATTACAGACCAATATCACTGATGAATGCAGATGCAAAGATCCTCAACAAAATCCTGGCAAATAGGATTCAATGCCTCGTTAAGAAGATCATCCGGCAGAAGCTGGATTCCCTGCTTGGGACATCAGGTGGGGAAAAGACACGAATCTAAGCCTGCGCAGAGGGGCCCAACTGTGAGTGTGAACTGTAAATATCTGTCTACTGTCCTCTTGTGTGAAACTCTTGGGAGTGGGGGCAAAAGAGCTCCAGAAATCTGCTCTCCCTATCCTGGAGGCCATTTCCAGGGCGGGACTTCAGAACATGAAAACCGGCCGGCAGACTGCTGCAGAAGCTGGATTCCCTGCTTGGGACATCAGGCGGGGAAAAGACACGAATCTAAGCCTGCGCAGAGGGGCCCAACTGTGAGTGTGAACTGTAAATATCTGTCTACTGTCCTCTTGTGTGAAACTCTTGGGAGTGGGGCAAAAGAGCTCCAGAAATCTGCTCTCCCTATCCTGGAGGCCATTTCCAGGGCGGGACTTCAGAACATAAAAACCGGCCGGCAGACTGCTGCAGAAGCTGGATTCCCTGCTTGGGACATCAGGCGGGGAAAAGACACGAATCTAAGCCTGCGCAGAGGGGCCCAACTGTGAGTGTGAACTGTAAATATCTGTCTACTGTCCTCTTGTGTGAAACTCTTGGGAGTGGGGCAAAAGAGCTCCAGAAACCTGCTCTCCCTATCCTGGAGGCCATTTCCAGGGCGGGACTTCAGAACATAAAAACCGGCCGGCAGACTGCTGCAGAAGCTGGATTCCCTGCTTGGGACATCAGGCGGGGAAAAGACACGAATCTAAGCCTGCGCAGAGGGGCCCAACTGTGAGTGTGAACTGTAAATATCTGTCTACTGTCCTCTTGTGTGAAACTCTTGGGAGTGGGGCAAAAGAGCTCCAGAAATCTGCTCTCCCTATCCTGGAGGCCATTTCCAGGGCGGGACTTCAGAACATGAAAACCGGCCGGCAGACTGCTGCAGAAGCTGGATTCCCTGCTTGGGACATCAGGCGGGGAAAAGACACGAATCTAAGCCTGCGCAGAGGGGCCCAACTGTGAGTGTGAACTGTAAATATCTGTCTACTGTCCTCTTGTGTGAAACTCTTGGGAGTGGGGCAAAAGAGCTCCAGAAATCTGCTCTCCCTATCCTGGAGGCCATTTCCAGGGCGGGACTTCAGAACATAAAAAACCGGCCGGCAGACTGCTGCAGAAGCTGGATTCCCTGCTTGGGACATCAGGCGGGGAAAAGACACGAATCTAAGCCTGCGCAGAGGGGCCCAACTGTGAGTGTGAACTGTAAATATCTGTCTACTGTCCTCTTGTGTGAAACTCTTGGGAGTGGGGCAAAAGAGCTCCAGAAACCTGCTCTCCCTATCCTGGAGGCCATTTCCAGGGCGGGACTTCAGAACATAAAAACCGGCCGGCAGACTGCTGCAGAAGCTGGATTCCCTGCTTGGGACATCAGGCGGGGAAAAGACACGAATCTAAGCCTGCGCAGAGGGGCCCAACTGTGAGTGTGAACTGTAAATATCTGTCTACTGTCCTCTTGTGTGAAACTCTTGGGAGTGGGGCAAAAGAGCTCCAGAAACCTGCTCTCCCTATCCTGGAGGCCATTTCCAGGGCGGGACTTCAGAACATAAAAACCGGCCGGCAGACTGCTGCATTAGCTGGATTCCCTGCTTGGGACATCAGGCGGGGAAAAGACACGAATCTAAGCCTGCGCAGAGGGGCCCAACTGTGAGTGTGAACTGTAAATATCTGTCTACTGTCCTCTTGTGTGAAACTCTTGGGAGTGGGGCAAAAGAGCTCCAGAAACCTGCTCTCCCTATCCTGGAGGCCATTTCCAGGGCGGGACTTCAGAACATAAAAACCGGCCGGCAGACTGCTGCAGAAGCTGGATTCCCTGCTTGGGACATCAGGCGGGGAAAAGACACGAATCTAAGCCTGCGCAGAGGGGCCCAACTGTGAGTGTGAACTGTAAATATCTGTCTACTGTCCTCTTGTGTGAAACTCTTGGGAGTGGGGCAAAAGAGGCTCCATCAGAGCACGGCCACTCCGCTTCGCTACGCGGCCGTGCGCTCCTTCTAAGAAAAGAACACCATTGCAACAATAAGAAAAAATCACAATAAGAACTGTGCTATATCAGAGAAGCAAGCATTTCTCTCTGGACTGTCTTCTCTGTTGCATGCTCGGGCCTAAGATTTGACCCAGTGTGAGGCTTCATCCACGGAGGACTCCCCTCCCTTAGAGGCAAGTCAGCCCATCCAGAAAGGGAGAAGCCAGAGGAGTGTGCTGCCTACATCATATAGACAATGAATACCACCACATCACATAGAAAAAAACACAATACAAGTGTGACAATGGGGAAACAAGGCAGGCCAGCATCAGACATAGAGAATGAAGATGACAATTCTGAGGACCAGATAATGACTGAACAACTAATCAACCTCTCAGATAAGGACTTTAGACTAGCAATATGGAAGGTGCTCAACAGACTCCAAGAAACCATGGATCAAGTTGAACAGAACACTAATAAGAACCAAGAAAATATGAAGGCAGAAATGACAAAACTCCAAACTGAAATAACATGTCAACTAACAGGACTGAAAAAGTCAGTAAACGAAGTGAATGACAAAATGGATAAGCTCTGGGCCAGGGTATCAGAAGCTGAGAATAGACTTGGTGCTGTGGAAGATGAGATACATAACAATTCCATACAGCAGGAGAGATTGGACAAAAAACTTAAAGCAAATGAGCAGACAACGGAAAAATTAGTCAAAGAATGGGAACAGATGAAAATAGAAGTCTATGATAAGATCAACAGAAACAACTTAAGAATCATTGGCGTCCCAGAGACCCAGGAAGAAAATTCCCAGGAAGAATCAATGGTCAAGAACATCATTAAAGAGAAACTTCCAGAGCTAAAGAATATAGGTGATCAAATCCTGCATGCTCGAAGAGTACCAACCAAAAGAGACCCCAGAAAAACCACCCCAAGACACATCCTAGTCACAATGACAAATCCCACAGATAGAGACAGAATTCTAAAAACAGCAAGATCAAAAGGGGAAATTACATTCAAGCAAGCATCCTTGAGATTTACAGCAGACCTGTCACCAGAAACACTCAATGCCAGAAAGCAGTGGTGGGATATTGTGACAAGACTGAATGAAATGAATGCTTCACCCAGAATACTATACCCAGCAAAACTCACTTTCCGGTTTGACGGAAGAATACATGGTTTCACTGACAAAAAGCAGCTCAGAAACTTTACAGACACAAAAACAGTCTTAAGAGAAAAACTGAAAGACCTAATTTAAGACAAGACTAACCAAAAGACACCAAATTTCGATATAAAGATGGCATTAAATCCCAGGACAATTCTTTCTCTCAACGTCAATGGTCTAAATGCACCAGTCAAGAGACATAGAGTGGCTAAATGGATCAAAAAACTCAATCCAACCTTCTGCTGCCTACAAGAAACACACCTGAATAGTCAGAACAAACATAGACTCAAAATAAAAGGCTGGAGAAAAATCATCGAAGCAAACAACACCCATAAAAAAGCTGGAGTGGCCATACTAATATCAGATAATGCAAACTTTATACTCAGGAAGGTTGTAAGGGACGAAGATGGACATTTTATATTAATCAAGGGGTATATAGAGCAGGAAGAATTCACTCTCCTAAACATATATGCACCAAATGAGGGGCCAGCAAAATATTTAATACAACTGTTGACAAATCTGAAAAATAATATCAATAACAACACAATAATTGTGGGGGACCTTAACACGGCTTTGTCAACACTGGATAGGTCAACCAGACTGAAACCCAACAAGAATATACTAGACCTGAGGAGAGAAATGGAAGAAAGAGGCCTAGTGGATATATATAGGACACTCCACCCCCAGAAACCTGGATACACATTCTTCTCCAACGTACATGGGACATTCTCCAGGATAGACTACATACTGGCACATAAAACATATCTCCATAATATCAAGAGGATAGAAATTTTGCAGACTACCTTTGCTGACCACAAGGCTCTGAAATTATTTGTGAATTCCAAAGGGACTCAGAAGAAAAACATTAACACCTGGAAGTTAAACAGCCTCATACTCAATAACCAGTGGGTCCGAGATGAAATCAAGGAGGAAATCAAAAGGTTCCTGGAAACAAATGACAATAAAGACACAAACTATCAGAACTTATGGGACACAGCAAAAGCAGTACTGAGAGGAAAATTTATAGCTTTGCAAGCACACATCAGGAAGGAAGAAGGAGCTTACCTGAGAAGCTTAATGACACAGCTAATAGAACTAGAAAGTGCTCAACAAAAGGACCCAAAAATAGGAAGACAGAAGGAAATAACAAAGCTGAGAGCAGAAATCAATGAAGTGGAAACCCAAAAAACAATCCGAAAGATCAACGAAATCAGAAGTTGGTTCTTTGAAAAAATAAACAAGATTGATAGACCACTGGCAAACCTAACAAAGAAAGAGAGAGAGAGAAACTTGATAACTCGTATTAGGAATGAAAAAGGAGAGATCACTACTGATATGACAGAGATTCAAAGGGTAATCAGAAACTACTTTGAGAAACTCTACGCCACTAAAAATGAGAACCTGGAAGCAATAGATAAATTCTTGGACTCTTATAATCTTCCACGGTTGAAGGAAGAGGATGTAGCATATCTAAACTCCCCCATCACCATTGATGAAATCAAAATGGTAATCAAAGGTCTGCCGAAAAACAAAAGCCCAGGCCCAGATGGATTCACTAATGAATTCTTTCAAACTTTCCAAGAGGAACTACTACCAATCCTGGCAAGACTCTTTCATGAAATTGAACAAACGGAAACACTTCCAAATAGCTTTTATGAAGCCAACATCACCTTGATACCTAAACCAGACAGAGATGCTACAAAAAAAGAAAATTACAGAACAATATCGCTGATGAATGCCGATGCAAAGATCTTCAACAAAATCCTGGCAAATAGGATTCAATGCCTCATTAAGAAGATCATCCACTACGATCAAGTAGGTTTCATCCCAGGAATGCAAGGCTGGTTTAACATCCGTAAATCCAACAACATCATACACAACATCAATAACAAGAAAAATAAAAACCACATGATCATATCAATAGATGCAGAGAAAGCATTTGATAAGGTCCAACACCCATTCTTGATCAAAACTCTCAGCAAGATGGGAATGGAAGGAACTTTTCTCAATCTAGTTGAAGCCATCTACCACAAGCCAATGGCAAATATTATCCTCAACGGAGAAAAACTAAAAGCCTTCCCTCTAAATTCTGGTACAAGACAAGGCTGTCCTCTCTCACCACTCCTATTCAACATAGCACTGGAAGTACTTGCTATAGCGATTAGGCAAGAAAAAGATATCAAGGGAATTCAGATAGGAAAGGAAGAAGTCAAGCTCTCACTGTTTGCAGATGACATGATACTCTACTTAGAAAACCCTAAAGACTCCACCAAAAAGCTTCTAGAAACAATAGACTCATATAGCAAGGTGGCAGGCTACAAAATTAACACACAAAAATCAATGGCCTTTCTATACACCAATAGCAATAAGGAAGAAATGGACATTAAGAAAACAATCCCATTCACAATAGTGCCACACAAACTCAAATATCTTGGAATCAACTTGACTAAAAATGTGAAGGACCTATACAAAGAAAACTATAAAACTCTGCTCCAAGAAATAAGAGAGGACACGCGGAAATGGAAACGCATACCCTGCTCGTGGATTGGCAGGATTAACATCATCAAAATGGCAATACTCCCCAAGGCATTATACAGATTTAATGCTATCCCTCTAAAGATACCCATGACATTCTTCAAAGAAGTGGATCAGGCACTTTTGAAATTCATTTGGAACAATAAACACCCTCGAATAGCTAAAGCAATCATTGGGAAAAAGAATATGGGAGGAATTACTTTCCCCAACTTTAAACTGTACTACAAAGCAATAGTTATCAAAACAGCATGGTATTGGAATAAGGACAGGCCCTCAGACCAGTGGAATAGACTTGAATACTCAGAAAATGTTCCCCAGACATACAACCACCTAATTTTCGATAAAGGAGCAGGAAACCCTAAATGGAGCAGGGAAAGCCTCTTCAACAAGTGGTGTTGGCACAATTGGATAGCCACTTGCAAAAAATTAAACTTAGACCCCCAGCTATCATCATGCACGAAGGTAAAATCCAAATGGATTAAAGACCTCGATATCAGCCCCAAAACCATAAGATATATAGAACAGCACATAGGCAAGACACTCCAGGACATTACAGGCATCTTCAAGGAGGAAACTGAACTCTCCAAGCAAGTGAAAGCAGAGATTAACAGATGGGAATATATTAAGCTGAGAAGTTTCTGCACCTCAAAGGAAATAGTGCCCAGGATACAAGAGCCACCCACTGAGTGGGAGAAACTATTCACCCAATACCCATCAAATAAGGGGCTAATCTCCAAAATATACAAGGCACTGACAGAACTTTACAAGAAAAAAACATCTAATCCCATCAAAAAATGGGGAGAAGAAATGAACAGACACTTTGACAAAGAAGAAATACAAATGGCCAAAAGACACATGAAAAAATGCTCCACATCACTAATCATCAGGGAGATGCAAATCAAAACAACGATGAGATACCACCTCACACCACAGAGAATGGCACACATCACAAAGAATGAGAATAAACAGTGTTGGCGGGGATGTGGAGAGAAAGGAACTCTTATCCACTGCTGGTGGGAATGCCGTCTAGTTCAACCTTTATGGAAAGCGATATGGAGATTCCTTCAAAAACTGGAAATCGAGCTCCCATATGATCCAGCTATACCACTCCTAGGAATATACCCTAGGAACACAAAAATACTGTACAAAAACCCCTTCCTTACACCTATATTCATTGCAGCACTATTTACCATAGCAAGACTCTGGAAACAACCAAGATGCCCTTCAACAGATGAATGGCTAAAGAAACTGTGGTACATATACACAATGGAATATTATGCAGCTGTCAGGAGAGATGAAGTCATGAAATTTTCCTATACATGGATGTATATGGAATCTATTATGCTGAGTGAAATAAGTCAGAGAGAGAGAGAAAAACGCAGAATGGTCTCACTCATCTATGGGTTTTAAGAGAAATGAAAGACATTCTTGCAATAATAATTTCCAGACACAAAAGTGAAAAGAGCTGGATGTTCCAGCTCACCATAGGAAGCTCACCACAAAGAGTGATGAGTTTAGTTAGAGAAATAACTACATTTTGAATTTTCCTTATAATGAAAATGTATGAGGGAAATGGAGAGCCTGTTTAGAGTACAGGCGGGGGTTGGGTGGGTAGGAGGGAGACTTGGACATTGGTGATGGGAATGTTGCACTGGTGATGGGTGGTGTTCTTTACATGACTGAAACCCAAAAACAATCATGTATGTAATCAAGGTGTTTAAATAAAAAAAATAAATATTCAAAAAAAATAAAATAAAATAATAAAATAAAGATATTTAAAAAAGGAAAAAAAAAAAAAAGATCATCCACTACGATCAAGTAGGTTTCATCCCAGGAATGCAAGGCTGGTTTAACATCCGTAAATCTATCAACATAATACACAACATCAATAACAAGAAAAATAAAAACCACATGATCATATCAATAGATGCAGAGAAAGCATTTGATAAGGTCCAACACCCATTCTTGATCAAAACTCTCAGCAAGATGGGAATGGAGGGAACCTTTCTCAATATAGTGAAGGCCATCTACCACAAGCCAGTGGCAAATATTATCCTCAATGGAGAAAAACTGAAAGCCTTCCCTCTAAATTCTGGCACAAGACAAGGCTGTCCTCTCTCACCACTCCTATTCAACATAGCACTGGAAGTACTTGCTATAGCGATTAGGCAAGAAAAGGATATCAAGGGAATCCAGATAGGAAAGGAAGAAGTCAAGCTCTCACTGTTTGCAGATGACATGATACTCTACTTAGAAAACCCTAAAGACTCTATCAAAAAGCTTCTAGAAACAATAGACTCATATAGCAAGGTAGCAGGCTACAAAATTAACACACAAAAATCAATGGCCTTTCTATATACCAATAGTAATAAGGATGAAATAGACATTAAGAAAACAACCCCATTCACAATAGTACCACACAAACTCAAATATCTTGGAATCAACTTGACTAAATATGTGAAGGACCTATACAAAGAAAACTATAAAACTCTGCTCCAAGAAATAAGAGAGGACACACGGAAATGGAAACACATACCCTGCTCATGGATTGGCAGGATTAACATCATCAAAATGTCAATACTCCCCAAGGCATTATACAGATTTAATGCCATCCCTCTAAAGATACCCATGACATTCTTCAAAGAAGTGGATCAGACACTTTTGAAATTCATTTGGAACAATAAACACCCTCGAATAGCTAAAGCAATCATTGGGAAAAATAACATGGGAGGAATTACTTTCCCCAACTTTAAACTGTACTACAAAGCAATAGTTATCAAAACAGCATGGTATTGGAATAAGGATAGGTCCTCAGATCAGTGGAATAGGCTTGAATACTCAGAAAATGTTCCCCAGAGATACAACCATCTAATTTTTTATAAAGGAGCAGGAAATCCTAAATGGAGCAGGGAAAGCCTCTTCAACAAGTGGTGTTGGCACAATTGGATAGCCACTTGCAAAAAATTAAACTTAGACCCCCAGCTAACATCATGTACAAAGGTAAAATCCAAATGGATTAAAGACCTCGATATCAGCCCCAAAACCATAAGATATATAGAACAGCACATAGGCAAAACACTACAGGACATTACAGGCATCTTCAAGGAGGAAACTGCACTCTCCAAGCAAGTGAAAGCAGAGATTAACAGATGGGAATATATTAAGCTGAGAAGCTTCTGCACCTCAAAGGAAATAGTGCCCAGGATACAAGAGCCACCCACTGAGTGGGAGAAACTATTCACCCAATACCCATCAGATAAGGGGCTAATCTCCAAAATATACAAGGCACTGACAGAACTTTACAAGAAAAAAACATCTAACCCCATCAAAAAATGGGGAGAAGAAATGAACAGACACTTTGACAAAGAAGAAATACAAATGGCCAAAAGACACATGAAAAAATGTTGCACATCACTAATCATCAGGGAGATGCAAATCAAAACAACGATGAGATACCACCTCACACCCCAGAGAATGGCACACATCACAAAGAATGAGAATAAACAGTGTTGGCGGGGATGTGGAGAGAAAGGAACTCTTATCCACTGCTGGTGGGAATGCCGTCTAGTTCAACCTTTATGGAAAGCGATATGGAGATTCCTCCAAAAACTGGAAATCGAGCTCCCATACGATCCAGCTATACCACTCCTAGGAATATACCCTAGGAACACAAAAATACAATACAAAAACCCCTTCCTTACACCTATATTCATTGCAGCTCTATTTACCATAGCAAGACTCTGGAAACAACCAAGATGCCCTTCAACAGACGAATGGCTAAAGAAACTGTGGTACATATACACAATGGAATATTATGCAGCTGTCAGGAGAGATGAAGTCATGAAATTTTCCTATACATGGATGTACATGGAATCTATTATGCTGAGTGAAATAAGTCAGAGAGAGAGAGAAAAACGCAGAATGGTCTCACTCATCTATGGGTTTTAAGAAAAATGAAAGACACCCTTGTAATAATAATTTCCAGACACAAAAGAGAAAAGAGCTGGAAGTTCCAGCTCACCTCAGGAAGCTCACCACAAAGAGTGATGAGTTTAGTTAGAGAAATAACTACATTTTGAACTGTCCTAATATTGAGAATGTATGAGGGAAATGTAGAGCCTGTTTAGGGTACAGGCGGGGGTTGGGTGGGGAGGAGGGAGATTTGGGACTTGGGTGATGGGAATGTTGCACTGGTGATGGGTGGTGTTCCTTTTATGACTGAAACCCAAACACAATCATGTATGTAATCAAGGTGTTTAAATAAAAAAAAAATTAAAAAAAAAAAAACAGGATGTATGCTGCTGTGGATTTTACCGATGCAGTAGGAATTTTCTTGATTTTCTTGTCATCAAAATTGATCCAGTGTTGTCTTGAGTCAATATTACAGTATGATGTACAGTGTCCAAAATGAAGTTTACCAAAATGGTTAGACACTGATGATAAGATGTATTTTTCAGTTTTATAAGCTTTTTCCTTAGTGAATTCTGCTAAGTTGAGGTCTTCTAAAGGAAAATCCACATAAGTGAGTAGTTTTTTAATTTGTTTGCCATCAAAAGCAAAACGTTTCAAATGAATAATTAATACTGGAGGTAATTTCCACAAATATGTCCTCTTCAAAAAGTCCCTTTTAGTGTTGCAGCTGTTACAATGAATTCTATTGTTACCTTTCAAATCTTCTTCTCTAAAGAATTCAACGAGGCATTCTTGTAACGTACATTTATCTGTAGGCTTGATTGCCAGGGACAACTGAACAAATGTCTCATATACTTCAGACTTTTGGTGACATGTGAGACACTGTAGTGTAGATTTGAACTGTCCTTGAAAGAGGTTATATATAAGAGATTTGTGAGCCTTTTGGTGTTTAGGCCTAGATTGTTCATGTTTTTCATTGTCTATCAGGTGTATAGTTTTATCTGCTATTGAATTTTCAGTAAGCAAATCCTGATGTAGTTCCTCTATAAGGAACATCAATAATTTGTGAGGATCCTGTTGGTTGTGTCCGGCAAATTGGTCATTAAGTAAACCAATTGTTGCTTTGAAGTGTTCAGGATTGACATTCCTATGACATCCATCTCCCATGATTTTTATGAGATGACCAAATTGTTCTGCTAATTTACCTTTATGTCCACTTGGATTTTCTTTGTTAATGTCTTTTTTATAATGATCTTGATAAAAATACTGAGTTAAGTCTGAAATATTATACAGGCATTGTAATATTGAGTTCATATAGCATGAGTTCCCTAAATTTCGTAATCCTGTAAATGCAGGTCTCTGTTTCTCTATTTGCATTCTGGAATGTAAGGGCTTCTTACTTTTGTCTGCCTTATTCAAGGTATTAGGTGTAAACGTTAATCCCTTGTTTACTTTCTCAGAGGCCACAGCAGTGTTACAATTGTCAGTGTTTTGGGCATTTTGTATTTGACGTGGGGGCAGGCTTGTAGTCCCAGCAACCTGATTCTGGTGGTTTGTACTAATTCGATTTCTGATGAGGCGTAAAGGGACCCAAAATTTCTTAGAGGGGTTGTCATTTGTACCAACATATGCATATCCCCTTCCTCTCAGAAGAAGATATCCAGCGATCCATTTTTCATCCTCTTTGATCCAAACCGGTATATGTGATGTTTCTTGTCTCTGAATATCTTCTTTAAAATGTCTTTCCCCAGCAGTGTAACTTTCCCCTTGGGGTAAATTTAGGTAATTTAGTGTAAGAAGAGTCAAAGATAACAGCTCAGTAGGTGCTAAACCTCTTTTTCTATTCTTTTGTAATTGAGTTTTTAGCGTCCTGTGCGCTCTTTCCACAATGGCCTGTCCTTGGCAATTATAGGGGATTCCTTTCAGATGTTTTATCTGCCATTCTTTACAAAAGAATTCAAAAGTTTTGCTGATATAGGCGGGTCCATTATCAGTTTTAATGGGATACGGAACACCCATAACTGAAAAGCATTGTAAAAGAAAACTGCAAACTGCATTAGACTTTTGGGAAGTCATAGGGATTGCCCAAATAAATCGAGAATAAGTGTCCACCACCACATGAAGATAAGGTTTCTTTGGAAATAAATCTGTTTGAGTTACATCCATTTGCCACAGTTCATTCGACTGTAAGCCTCTTGGGTTTGCTCCTGCTATGTGAGTCTTTTTTGCTAATGGGGCACATATGTCGCACCTTTCTATAATTTCTCTAGCTTGCCTCCAGGGAATCTGGTAATTTACATGTAAGCAGCGAGCATTTGTGTGTAAAGCTGTATGTTCTTCTGTAGGTGACTTGAATATAGGCATTGCCAACAAATCTGCAGTTTTATTTCCTTGAGCCATTGGCCCTGGAAGACCTGAGTGGGCTCTAATATGCGTGATGAAGATGGGTTCAGTTCGTTTTTGAATAAGCTGTTGTAATGTTTGTAGTAAATTCTGTATAATTGGGCTATGAGCATTGAGAGAGGCCGTGGCTATCACAGGACATAAATTTACCACATACAAAGAATCAGAGACAACATTCATGGCGTCAGATACATTTTCTAATAGGTAAATTAACGTTGCTAATTCAACTTTCTGTGCTGACTTATACTTGGTATCTATAGTTATATCCATGTTTTCTCCAGTTATCCCACCCCTACCCCCGCTGGACCCATCTATGTAAAAAACCTTCGCATTGGGGATAGGAGAGTCTCGAACGATAGAAGAAATAACAAACTGAGTCTTTTTCAAAAAGTCCCATGTCTTTCCTAGTGGATAATGAGAGGAAATTTCTCCTGTGAAATCTGAAAGGGCCCTTTGTAAAGATTCATTAAGAGGCAATATTGACTCAATTTCCTTTTTTGGTATTGGCAATACTAATATATCAGGGTCAAATCCTAGTAAAGATATAGATCTGAGTCTTGCTTTGATAATGAGTTTTGAAATTAAATCCAAATAAGATATCACAGACCGAGGCTGTTTGTTATGTAAATATACCCATTCCAGCGGACCTGCCTGTTGCACCAATGCCCCCGTAGGGGTTTCTTTTGTAGGGAAAATTAATAAAGAAACCTTCTCTCCCAGGATGAATCTTGAGAGAAATGATTGTTGCAACCTGTTCAAGAAGAAGTCCAATTCATTTTTGGCCTCTATAGTTAAATTTCTCGGGCTGTCTAGGGCAGAATCACCCTCCAAAGTTTTAAACAAATTAGACAGTTCTGCATTTGGGATTCCTAGCGCAGGCCGGAGCCAATTCACGTCACCTAAAAGTCTCTGAAAATCATTAAGTGTTTTGAGGTTTTCTTTTTTGATGGAGATTTTTTTGTGGACGTATAGACGTTCGGTCCAAAATAAAACCCAAGTATTGATATGGTGGCATAGTCTGTATCTTTTCTAAAGCTATTTTCAGTCCTGCTGTTTGCAAACAGTCAATAACAAAAGAATATACGTCCTGTAGATCTGTTTCATTGTTCATTGTGATAAGAATATCATCAGTATAATGAAAGATCATGGCTTGAGGAAATCTTTCTCGAGCAGGGCTCAAAATCTTATCTACAAAAAATTGACACATTGTTGGGGAATTCAGCATGCCCTGGGGGAGGACAGTCCATTGGAACCTCCGGCAGGGATGGGTATTGTTTATAGAAGGAACTGAGAATGCAAACCGGTGTTTATCATCCGGGTGAATAGGAATATGGTAAAAACAGTCTTTCAAGTCAATTATGACTAGTGGCCATTCCTTTGGGATAACTACAGGTGATGGTAAACCTGTTTGCAATTTTTCCATGGGTACCATAGATATGTTTACTGCTCTCAGATCCATCAACAGTCTCCATTTCCCGGACTTCTTTTGTATGGTAAATATAGGCGAATTCCATTGAGAAAATGAAGGCTCAATATGCCCTAATTTTAGCTGTTCTTCCACTAATTCTGTTAGCACCATTAATCTATCAATTTTAAGGGGCCACTGACCTATCCAAATTGGTTCATCAGATTTCCATTTTATTTTTATCGGTGCTGGGTTCTTTCTGTCAGTGGCCCCTACCAAAAATTCTGAGTTTTCATTTCAGGAGAAGTTCCAGACTCTTCTGGAGCTAATGGGATGTGGAATTCAGCTTTCCACTGCTTATGTAGGTCGCGACCCCACAGAGAAGGTGAGAATGGGCCCACATGAGGTTTAATTATGGCCTTTTGATTTTCTGGGCCGTGAACTACCATAGTCCTTTTACTTAACAGACAGGAACTTAAGCCTCCCACTCCTTCTAGCGAGTATGGAATTTCTTGTAGAGGCCACTTTTCTGGCCATTCCTTATCAGAAATTACTGTGATTTGCGCCCCGGTGTCTATCATTCCATTAAAGGGTCGCCCCTGAAAGTGAAGTTTAATCATCGGATTTTCCTCTTTAAATTTAGTAACCAAAGCGATAATTGGGTTATGGGCGGCCCCTGGATCTGTACTTCCAAAACCTCCAATTCGTGTCTTATCTGAAGTTTCAAATTTGACATATGGAATATAACTATCTGGGCAATTGCTTCTCCCTTTTTGAATGTCCAAGTATCTGGTACCGTAATCACTACAATAATTTCTCCCTTTGAATTTGAGTCAATGACACCTGTGGTTACTGATATACCCTTTACATTGAGGGAACTTCTGCCGAGAATCAATCCCATTGTATCTGGTGGTGGCGGGCCCACAATGCCAGTCTTTAACATGAAAGGGCATGCTCCTGGGTAAATTGTAATGTCCTCTGGGCAAGTTATGTCGAGCCCAGCGCTCCCCGCAGTCGCATGAATTAATTCGCTAATTGTGAGCAATCTTGGGCTGGGCTCGGAAGAAGTATAGTTTGTGGACTTTGCCCCTGATTTGCCCGGGTCTGGGGACTGGCCCGGTAGGCGTTTCCCTGCATTGGAAATGTGTGTCCCTGAGGAGCTTGATTTAACAAAAGACGACAATTTCTTCTGAAATGGCCCTGTTTTCTACAATGGTAACAGAAGAATTGCCTCCTGGGTATAGTGTTAAAACCATTCCCTGTGTTATTATTAGGGAGATTTCCAGATCTGCAATCTTTTGCCCAGTGGCGACCTCTCTTGCATTTTGGGCAGAGACCAGGCTTTGGGGCGGCGCTTTTTCCCCGGGGGTAGAAAGGCTTTGTTCCCTTACTAACTGCAAAAGTTTGCACTGGATCCAGGTTTGCTGAAGAATCATAAACATTTTTGCAGGCATATAAAAATTCATTTAAGTCAGCCTTGTTCTGCAAAGGGGCCAATATCAATTTGCAGGCTGAATTCGCATTATGATAAGCCAAACTTTTTTCTAAATATTTTCTAACCTGCTTATCTTTGACTTGTATTTTCAAAGCATCTTTGAGTTTAGCTACAAAGTCGATATATGGCTCATGGGGACCTTGGGTAATTCTTAAAAAGGTTCCTGCACCTGTGCTGTTCATATCAAGTTTTTCCCATGCGGATACTGCAATATCTTTAATTATGTTTAAGATTTCCTTAGGTAAAGCAGCTTGTGCCTGAATATCTGCATATTGATTTTTTGCCATTAATAATTCATACGATAGAGTGACCCCTGCCACTTGTTTTTTTGTTCCATCCGGGCTATATAATTTGGATTTCACACCCTCCGCATAGAACATCTCCCATTCCGTTCGCTGTTTAGATGGCAAGCATATTTCAGCTAGTTTTTGAAATTCATGCAGTGTTCAAAGTGATTTTCGACACCAAAGTCTTAGCGTCTCCAGACAGTATGGAGAGGTTGGCCCAAATTCCTTACATGTTTTCTTAAACCGTTCCATGTCTTCTATTTCAAGGGGTTCGTAAATGGTTCTATATACTGTTTGTAATGGAACTGAGGCCAGATTAGCAGAAGTACTTTGCACCGGGCTCTGAGCCCTGTCATGTGGAGCACTAGCCTGTGATTCATCATCTGAGCCAGCACTATTTTGTGATTCCATTCTGTGTACAGAATCCGGACTCACTTGTGGACTTAGCACCGGGGGTTGGTCATCAGTGTTAATATTTTGATTTGGGTCCTGAGTTTCTAAATTATGTTTCCGAGTAGATTTTTTGTTGGGAAAAATGCCTATATTTTTGATGGTGGTGCTAGATTCATCAGCCTGCACTTTGGCCTGGAGTTTCATTGGATAGATCTCCTTATTTTCCAGGCTGGTCTTAGCCTCACTTTTCCCACACTTTTTCCTTCCGAAATACCAGCCAATACCTATGCACGCCATAACAATATTAGCAACCACAGAGATTCCACAAACTATGGCTAATGGAGCCAACACAGGCGAGGCAAATATTTGAGTATTAATTGTCATTTGAACTATAGACCACAACCATCCAAAAGCAATGAATTTACCTATCATCCAGCCTATTTGTTTTAAATAGTATGGAAATATCCACTTGACAAACGCCAAACCAAAGAATTTGTAACAAGGTGGCACAATCAACACGGCTGACCATAGAAGCCATCCAAGGATCTCCAGAGGCAATTTCCAATAAAGCGTTTCACTTACAGTTATTGAGGGTCCAGGTCCCTGTTCGGGCGCCATTTGCAAGGTTTCTTCGCCGTTATCTTGGCTGGGTATTTGTGAATCCAAGAACAGTCCCCAGAATGAGAAATTACTTCCCATCCCCTTGTCCCCTTTCGGGGGAAGACCTTGGTAATATTTATCCGCAGCAAGTAATAATCCACACAGACAAGAACAATAGGGTTTAAAAGATCGGGCAAGGAGAGCCAGAGAATCCTCCTGCAGCCAGTAGCTTTTCACAGAAGGCCCCTCACTCCTGACCCTCAAGCTATTTATTGCCAACTCCACAGCGCCCCACCTGGAAGGGTTAGGTGGGTCAAAAGTCACAGAACAATCCTAAGGAAACACTTTTATATACAATTCCAAAAATCATCTTATGGAAACTTTTTCATATGCTACACTCACACATGGTTTTCTTATGGGTTTGGGGATATGGGATGCAAGATGGAAATGGAGTTGGAGGGAGGACAAATTTGGTGATGGGAATTCCCCTGATTCAATGTTAATATGTACCTAAAATATTACTGTGAAAGATATGTAAGCCAATATGGTCAAAATAAAAATTTTTTATATATATATATATATATATATATATATATATAGATAGATAGATAGATAGATAGATAGATAGATACAGGGTAGACATAGTCCAGACTGCCTGCTGGTCACACTGTGTAAGGAAGGACAGAACTAAGCCTGAGAATGGAAGTTGGGATGTGAGACACTACAACGCTTCCTAGGACAGCTGCCTAGAAACTGTCCCTTCCTTGAAGAGCTAGAACAGGGCTCATTTCTATCATCTGGTAAAGGACACACAATCAACAAACAAAATGAACCTGCAAGAAGGACCCAGAGGGACCAGTCATTGACTCTATCTTTTGATATGATTGATGCGTCTAAGGAGCATTACCTCTCTGCCTCAGTGAATTAAAACAACCAAGTTTCATTCAGTATCAGAATACTACCCTGAGCCAAGCAGGATCAGTCATCATTTCTACACACCTATGTCTTGACTTGTTGATTTTCTCACATGGATTGTTCCGTGGTGTGAGGCACAGAAACCTGGACCTCATATATGCAGATAATGCTCAGCTGTCAGCCTGTCAGAAAAGATAGCACAGCTTACTGGGTAACTTAGATGGGAATCTTAGCATTGGTCTGAAGACTTATTTCTCTAATGTAGGAATACAGTAAGAATTATTCAGCCCGTTCAGTGAGCTTTGCAGAATCATGGTCCTGCATGCTGGAAATAGCATGAAGGAGGTTCTGTAGACAGGCAGAATCAAGAGTTTAAGTGTCTGCCAAAAAGACACATAAAAAAATGCTCCACATCACTAATCATCAGGGAGATGCAAATCAAAACAACGATGAGATACCACCTCACACCACAGAGAATGGCACACATCACAAAGAATGAGAATAAACAGTGTTGGCGGGGATGTGGAGAGAAAGGAACTCTTATCCACTGCTGGTGGGAATGCCGTCTAGTTCAACCTTTATGGAAAGCGATATGGAGATTCCTCCAAAAACTGAAAATCGAGCTCCCATACGATCCAGCTATACCACTCCTAGGAATATACCCTAGGAACACAAAAATACAATACAAAAACCCCTTCCTTACACCTATATTCAATGCAGCACTATTTACCATAGCAAGACTCTGGAAACAACCCAAATGCCCTTTAACAGACAAATGGCTAAAGAAACTGTGGTACATATACACAATGGAATATTATGCAGCTGTCAGGAGAGATGAAGTCATGAAATTTTTGTATACATGGATGTACACGGAATCTATTATGCTGAGTGAAATAAGTCAGAGAGAGAGAGAGAGAGAGAGAAACGCAGAATGGTCTCACTCATCTATGGATTTTAAGAAAAATGAAAGACATTCTTGCAATAATAATTTTCAGACACAAAAGAGATAAGAGCTGGAAGTTCCAGCTCACCTCAGGAAGCTCACCACAAAGAGTGAAGAGTTTAGTTAAAGAAATAACTACATTTTGAACTGTCCTAATAATGAGAATGTATGAGGGAAATAGAAAGCCTGTCTAGAGTACAGGCCAGGGTCGGGTGGGGAGGAGAGAGATTTGGGACATTGGTGATGGGAATGTTGCACTGGTGATGGGTGGTGTTCTTTACATGACTGAAACCCAAACACAATCATGTATGTAATCAAGGTGTTTAAATAACATATATATATTATATATACATATATAAGAGTTTATGTGTCTGAGCTCTGCCAGCACTTTCAGTTCTATGTCCATAGCAGGTTTGCTTATGGGGAAGTGTGACCTGGGGGGAAAGCACAGAGCTGCATGTGTCCCAAAGTGTGAATCTAGAGTGAATAATTCACTAGTATCCCTTCTAATGGCTTCATGAAAGAGAGGACAGAAAGCAGAAAAACATGTCACCATACTCCTGGGCCTAGGATTTTTACAAACAAGGATCTGAGACAGAAGGATGAGGCGCATGGAAGAGATATTCGTATAACAACTCCCACTCCTAAATCTCTGTAGAAAAATGGCAGACTTAGGAGCTTGAAGGATTCAGGGTCTCAATATAAGAAGAGTCCAGTGCACTGAAGACAGCATTTAGGGTGGTGAACATCCTCAGAACCCCAGTGAGGACAAGCAATTGACGATGGCTTTTTTATGCCACCCATTCCTTTCTGTGATGAGGTAACAAGCACAGACAATGACTGGAAGCATAGACACACAAACAAGAAGTGCAGACTCACAGACAGGAAGATAAGATAAGAAAAACAGAAAGGAAGCACAGATACAGACGAAAAACACAGACACACAGCTAGAAAATACAGACTCATAGATAGGAAGTAGCAGAGAGATAGAAATTGCAGAGTCACAGCAGGAAGCACAAAGTCACAGACAGGAAGCTCAGATTCACAAACAGCATGCACAGATATACCAACAAGAAGAGGCAGACAGAAAGACAGGAATCGTGGACTCACAGACAGGAAGATATTATGCAAAGAGAGGAAGATGCCTTCCCTAACACTTCTTGCTCCTGCTTTAGACAGTTCCATGATCAGGCTCAAGGGTACCAGGGAACTATAAAGCACTGAGATTAAACTTGGGGCCATCTTTGAACCATCTTCCCAGGTCTTCCATGTGAAATGAAGAAACTCAGGTTTCTTGTTCTAACAAGGGACTTTCTTTTTATACCACAATTATTATCCACTTTTTAGATGTTTTTATTACATATCATTCAGCATTCAGTGCTCCTTCCTGCAAATATAACTGGCGACTGCATGTGGTTGTCACTATATCAGATGTTGCACATACCCCCCCAATTGTTACACACAGAGTCCAGCTGTTACACACTGTGACTGGCTGTCACATACACACTTATTGTTACTCAGTCTTGATGGCCATATGCAATCTCTTACACACATCTGGTGGTCATGTCCAGTGCCTGCCTGGCTATTAAAAACCTACCTGTCTGCCATACAAATGTGATTGCTACACACAAACAACACATCTGTTACACACATGCCTGGTTGTGCCACCAGTGGCCAGCTCCTACAAGGTATCTGATGGATGCACTTTTTGGTTTAATAAGTTCTCAAAATAGAACCTCCAGTTTTCTGACAATGCTGCTCAGCCACATGATGTGCTCAAGTTGTTTACATTTACCATGAACAGACATGGACTCTGAATCTGAGTATCTGCTCTTAGAGTCCCAGACCTACTGTGCCCACACCAGGGTTGTTTGCATCATAAAGTATGGTCCTCAAATAGCAAATACCACTACAGAAAAGTTTTTGTCATGAAGCCTATATCATACATATGGTAGTATTTTGAGCTTCCATACCACAGGTTGATGGAAGTGTGCCACATCCCCACTCAGGAGAAGCACACACCAAAGTGTAGTGCTCTCCTGAAAAGGAATTATTTGCCAAAAAGGCCCGCTTAGAGCAGTCAAAATCACTTGACCCTTTGCGTGGAGGGTTTGGCAATAATTCTAAATATGTGGCTGTAACTATCTCTCTCTTTATTTTTAACCTTTATTAGAAATCAGGCCTTAGTAAATTCTTTCTAGGACAGTACTAATCCCGCCAAAAATCTCCCACTTAATAGCTCCCTGTAATTTTTGCTACTTTGGTGCCTAAATTCAGGTTTTTCCATAACTTAGCTCAAAACAAAGTAATTTTCACTTTTCCCCCGAAACTCTGAAACATTCCTCACTCTTCCAACTTCCATGTTAATTACAAGCCGCCTTTTCACCTTCAGTATTCAGCTCTTTAATATGCTAATCTAAGCCAGAGTCCTCCTTTCTCTCCCAGTTTCTTTGATGTCTAGAATTTGCACCCGCTTTTCCCTGCCTCTACCTTTTAAAAGCTGCCAGCTTAAAAAATAAAATTGTCTCTCGTTCCTTGTAAACGTGAGTCCCCATACTATCTGTGTGGTTTCATTCATTTTTACAATATATTTCCGTCATTCGCCATTCCGCGTGCCCACCTTCTCCCTTGGAATTTTTCCCGAACTCCACGAAGGATTTGTTTGCAGGTGCTGAAAACTGCAAACAAAATTTGGCTCGCAGCAGAAGTGCAAGTCCAGGGTTTTCTTGAGGTGGTTTCTGGACTATCCTAATGCACAACCTTCAGAACTGATCCCCAGCTGCTCTCTCTTTAAGGTGTAATGTAGTCCCTGCTACTATTGGTTGAAATTCATCTGATGAAGTCCTACCCCAGGATGATGAGGGGAGTCTCTGAGGGGGTACTTCCCATCTATGTAAGTCATCCAAGTTTGTGACCAGGGAGTCAACCCCTGCCCATATCCATATTAGGATGCACTGAGAAGAGGGAGCCAAGTAAGAGAGAGTTCCTGTGTTCTCATCGGCAAGTCTGGAGGCCCAACATTTTAACAGGTGTGGAATGGGAACAATGGAATACATTCTACCATCCCAATTAAGATAGCCACCTTTGAAACCAGACTCTTTATACACCTGCCTCATTAAGAAAATCAAAACCAGAATGGGATCCTCAGAAATATTTGGTCCAAATGCTACAGATACTAGGATGAACTCCCTATCCCTCCTGGATCTCTATTTATGTCGGAGGGGTAACCCTCTCAAGTCCAGATATTTGGATTCTCTCCACATGTAGGAATCAGTGAGTGATGGGAGCACAAATGACAGCAGACAGGTAGGGACGTCACTTAACCTGTCTGCATATGGAGTGGACTCTGTAGTCCCCATAAATTTTCTAATGTACAGTCTGTTCCCAGAGTGGTAGTACTAGTTAAGCAAACTCAGAAAGGAAGGACTAAGGAAAGGGCCCTGCTGTAAAAGATTAGTGCCCTTGTAATCAAATCTCAGATGGGGCCCTTCCTTTTTTTGAAGGTAGCAGGAAACACAAAACAGGTGAAAAAGATTCAGAAGGGGAAACCAAAGTCCTCAGTCAGATGCCCCTTAATTTTGCCCTTTCCATTCTCTGAGCCCTGTGCTGTGAGTTTCTGCTTCATCTAAGCTGAGCTGTCCATGTAATTCTGCAATATTGCTGGAGCCCAGAGAGTTCCTCTTTGGAACTGCAAATCAGAGGAACTAACTGATGCATAACCCTGCCTAGGAACTTCATGGTATCATGTGGATGAGTCTCATACTCAAAAATGAGCCGAGAGGCAGTGTATGAAGGTCTGCAGGTCAGAGTCAGCTACTGAACAAACACAAGCATAGCTGCAACAAACAGCAGGAAAGCCTGGCACTGACTGAACCCCAGGACCACCTCACTGGCACCTGATCTGGGTTTTGTTTACTTTTCTACCATGGAGCACTATTTATTTGTCACCCAATCCACCTAAGAGTAGGGTTTCTCAAAACCAGGTAGAGCAAGATATGACCTGATGGCCTAGTATACTAAGCCAGGGTTGGAATAGAGTGGACACCTCTAAAAAGGACAGGAAAGAGGAACTTGCTGCTTCTATTCATCTGGACAGCTGCACTGCCTGGTCCAAGCCTACTGGCCAGGAAAGGCATAGGAAATGAAGCCATAGTGCCTCTGTCCAAAAAGGCACGTCTGCAATCTCCATATCTTCATAATGTGCCCAGTTCAATGTTTGACCCCAGTTTGAGGAAAAGTGCAAATTGACTTGTTGAATTCCAAAGTTCTTGAATTAGATAAATTTCCCTCTGGGGTCCATTTCCAGATCCTGTTTTAGATGGCAGAGACCCGGCAAAGAGAGGCACTTTCTGGACCTTTCATGATGCCCAAGGCCACAGTATTAGTGCTAGTGCAGGCCCATTCCCCAGGAGGGACCCAGGAGTCCCTGCAGGCATGTGAAAGCCCCTGTAATGGCCTCTGAGGGTTCCCTCCTCCCCTAGACACCTACCCATCACCTACAAGAAAGGAAGTAGCATAGATCACCCGATGTTCCACCCCTAGGGCTTCACCCTGTGCCTGCGCTGCCTACCTGCTCCCTGAGCATGCACAGCTAGTAAGGGTCTAGGCGCTGGCAGCTGCAGCGGCTCAGGGCTCCCTAAATAGCCACTGCCCTGAGCCCCTTCCCCCCTTCCAGGGCTTGGCCTGGAATACCTGCAGAGCTTAAGGGGAGTTCAGGATGGGCAGGACAGAAAATGGGCGGGAGGGGAGAAGTAGAAAGGGCCCCGGAGGGACAAGGGTGAGGGGCTAAGAGGGCGGAAATGGGAGAGGCCAGAGCAGGTCCTAGGCAGCCACTTCGAAGGAGAATGGTGGGCGGAATTATGGCTCTTGCTTCTTTGCACCCCTGCTAGGATTGCTCAAGGGGTGATTCCAAGCCGAGCCATTCCTGTGCAAGAAGCACGATGTTCTCTGGTGCAATCAGCACCCTTGGGGTCCTCTGGGAAAGAGCTGACTTGGCGGGGTGATATCACCCAGGGTGATAGCTGGGTGTGTGAGAGGGCAGGACCTGGACTGGCTTGACAGCCAGCAGGGTTCAGAGTGGTTGCGCCCTGGCTAGCCAGCTCCGGCTAGCTCTGTGTGTGCAGCCGGGATGGTGTGGGGGCCAGGACGATTCAGGGGAGAATGGGCAGTTTATGCCTGGAAAGGGCCCCGAAATTTAACCTCCTGAAGTATGGGAATGAAGGTGGTCCACGCCCCACCCTGGTTCAAAAATGAACCCTTCACTTTCACTCCTGCCTTTGGTCTCACAAAACCCTTCAGGATTCTAAAATGATCCCTAATGGTAAGTGTTTATACAATGACTTTCTTGGCTCAGCAAAGCTATTCTTGCCCCCTGTGATTATCCTGTTATTCTCCAGTCAAAAGCTCTGGCCCAGAAGGTCCACTTTGCAGAGGAGGTAAAGCTCTGTTGTGGGGTAGGGGTGAGGCAGGCCTGGCTCTGCCTTCCCTGCAAATTCACAAGTGAGAGTCCAGACTGCCCTCAACTGGGGAAGGGTGGTGGGAATAAAAGTGGTCCATGCCCCGCCAGGTTCAAAAGTGAACCCTTCACTTTCACTCCTGCCTTTGGTCTCACAAAACCCTTCAGGCGTAAGGTCTGATGGCAGTTAGGTTGGCACAGTAGTTAGGCCATGGAGTCCAGGTGTGGGAAGAGATACCCGCAGGACTCAGAGCTTACTTCTGACTCTGTGCTCAGGAACCCCTCCTTGGAGGAACTCAGGGGACCATATGTGATGCTAAAGGTTGAATCCTTATGGATCTTGTGAAAGACAAATGCTGTAAACTCTATGGCACGGAATAGACAGCATCTTGGGGAAGAAAGTTGTTTGGGCCACACCTGGGAACACTCTGGGGTTACTCCTGGCTCTTAGCTCAGAAATCACTTCTGTCAGGCTCTGGGGACTTAGCAGAATCCTGGGACTGAACCAGGGATGATAATATGCAAGGCCAATGACCTACTTGCTATGCTGTAGCTCTGGCCTTGGACAGCATCTTTTTAAGTCTCTTCCCTTTAAAGAGATGCGCAGAAAATATGCTAATAATTTAATCAACTTGAAGAGAAATGGACCTCTCAAAGGCCCCATATAGTTACAGCTACAGATGTGTCACTGCACGTAACATGGATGTCTCCATATTAAGGGAAGCAACACCAGACGTGTCTATTGGCTTCCTGGTGCAGTGCCTAATCCCCCCTAATCTGGTCTCAGGTTCATGGTAATAGCTTCTGCCTTTCATGAATTCTACTTTCTGGCAGGCTGCAAACCTTTATAGCAAAACCAGTTTTTCTTATCTTGCTATTAAAAGCTTCTTGCAAAACCAGAACACCTCCTTCCTAAACTAGAACTTCCTCCCTTTCAGCTAAGGATTTCTTTTCAGCTGTATCAGCTAGTTTTTTTTGATATATATATTCTAGGGCTTGGTTTCATTATCTTGCTTCTCCTAAGATCTCTGCCCGTTGTTTCCGCGGAAATACCTTTGCATACCAGAGCTGTGCTTAAAAGATCAGCTGAAAAAGTAAAGTTTGTCTCTCGCCTGTATCACCTATGATGCAGACATGGGTCCCCATAAAATGCATTTTGTGTGGTCTCAATTATTTCATATTTCATATTTGTCCACTCGTGTACCTGTTTTCCTCTCGTGAAAGGACTCCGTCCCACTAAGATTGCTGAGACGCAAGATGCCTGCAGCACAAATGTTTTGATGGGGGAGAATTGGAACAGAGATGCTGCTGTACTGCATCCTTGAGGAAGGGTATTGCAATTCCCACCTAGGAAGCAGCTCCACTTACTAGGAGGAAGGGGTGGCTTCTGAAATTTTTCTTCTTATGGTCATACTGAGAATGAGATTATTTGACCAGCTCTGCTCTGCTCTCAAAAGCTTTCTCTTCCACAGCATCACATGAATTTACTATTGTATTCAACCTATAAAACCAATTTCTACAGCCTTTGGGATGTCATATAATAAAAGCTTAAAAGTTGGGCCATATCTAAAAAGACATGGATCATTAAATAACAATTGGAAATACCTAGAGATCCTAAAGAAACTCTACTACTTCTTAGCAGACTAGATGCTATTTAAGTGCTGTTTTTGAGGACTGGAGACAGAGTACAGGGATGAAGACATGCCTGCTCCAGAGCTTGATTTGTTTCTTACACCACATTCTCCCTCTTCAATAATAGTTTAGAGGTTTCCTCAAGCACCTTGGGTATGTGAACAGAAACACTTTCCCTGAACACTGTTGGGATGCCCTGGTTGTCCCAAGCACTTCAAAGTCTGAGTAACACTGTACTGAGCTATATTCTACTGCCAAGTGCTGGTAGGAGTGGCCCAAAAGCACCCTGAGCACCCCCTTGGAAGCCCCATCCCAGAAACCATTTGTCGTTTGATGTTGAGGTACAGTGGATTCATAACAATAAAGTGTTTCAGAGTAGAAAGCAAGTATGTCAGGCACTCCAGCTTACTTCATTGAGGGCAGTCTTTATAACTTGTTGGTCTCCATTTTCCTACATGTTTGTTTTATTTATTTTTCCTAGTGGATACAAAGATTGGTTAAATTGCCTTAAGATAATATATTTGGAATGGATGCAACAGATTTCACATCATTATGAATAGTCAATAGAATCTGGGGTTTTGAGATGATGACCACTGAGTGAGGACTTCCAGATGAACTCCAAGACAGGACCTGGCAGATGGCATGCCAAACTCTGAGGATTGAACTCTGATGATTGGTACTGCTTGCTCAGTGGTTACTGGGGCCTTTGCAGCACTGCTTGTGATCTGGCATAGCCTTTGACTCTGCAGAGCATCCTCCTCAGCTAACTACCTGCTCTCCCAGGCAGTTTTTTTTGCTTCTTCAGAGTGCGCAGAAAACTCCCACTCCCTAACCCTTTTTAATTCTGACCCAATTTAAACATAGAGCCTGGGGAACCTCCCTCTTGCTTCATGTAAAGTCACCTGATTTGGGGAATTTTCTTTTACCCATAGACAAAACTGTGGGGTAAAACCCACCACAGGCACTATTCCACCCTTCAGGCAGGTAGCAGGTCGGACTTTAGAGGAGTGTGGGGTGCTGGCACAGTTTAGAATCCCCTCAGCCCATTTGCTTCCAGGTTCAGCAGAGGGTGCATACTAGAACAAGACAACAAATGACCTGCTTTACTCTCTTTCCATAGGAAAACTGCTTTTATTACTTGGCTATTTTGTGAAGCATCTAGCAGTAGATATTTAGAGAATTCTTTTCATTTCCTATTGAGCTATGTGGTTCTGTAAAATTGTGCAACTTCTTTATACAGTTTTGTAAGTGTGCAACAGGAAAAGACTAGGCTCATGTTGTGGCAAGTGTGACTATATTGGCAGAACATGTAGGTCCAAACCTTTAAAACTGATACATTTAAGTCATGCACCTAGTTTTTATAGACAGTGCCATGTAGTATGAAGTCATTTCTTTATATTGAAAAAGCAGTGAGTATCCACTTAATGAGAAGAATAACTTGTTATATATATGATTCTAAATTTTCTAGGGAATTAGCATGTTTTATATACATAAACCATTAAGTTTTACAATTGTAAAAAGGTGAGATTTTTGTTAAACCTCAGAATATCTACTGACTATAAAAATGTGATTTCTTTGCATAAGCCAGTAACTTATTCCATCCATAAATAGTCACCTCAGTTATTTTATTATTGGAGTAGAAGTTCCTAATCTTTATGTAAATACTAAGAAAGTATGGGACTTTTTCTTAATCTGAAGACATTCTTAAAAGACCTTTATTTACATTATTACATTTATTTTCTATATTTGATGACATGGTATGTATAAGATGTTTACATCACTGATTTGTCTTTTATAATGTCCTATTGTCTTATTAAGATCTTTCTCAAGAATCGAGGAGATTGCTTTCCTTGATATCTATTTTTTATTTTTATTATGATCATAATGGGTTACGTATCTTTCACAGTAGTATTTTAGGTACATATTAACATTGCATAAAGGGAATACCCATCACCAAATTTGTCCTCCCCCATCCCAGTTCCCTTTCTGCAACCCATATACCCCACCATCAACCCCCTGGTCTGCTAGAGTAGGTGGTCCCCTCTTTGTCTAGCTTACTATTAGTGGTCATATATCTGTTTGATCCTGGTACCCTCCTTTGTTTCCCCCTCTATTTAAGAGGCAGAGCTAGATAAATTGAGTTATGTGGTTTTGTTTGAAGGGAAGAAAAGCAATATAATGGGGTACAAAATAAGAAAAACAAAACAAAACAAAAAAAGAAGTCAAATACGCTGAAAATGGGTGAAGACCTTCTAGAGGCTTTCAACCTCAGTTTGAGAGGACATGGAAAAGGTAATTGAAACACCACAACAATACAGAAAGAAATATCAAATTAAATATCCAGTGAGCAGTACAGCAATAAAGACAAGCACCACACAATAGTCTCGGTTCTGAAATCAAATCATGCCGGAGTGCAAAAAGAAAAAGATAAGATAAAATAAAATGAAGTAAAATAAAATTGGAGATATTAACTTCAATATCTACACCAAAATAAAGACGTCAAAAATCGATCAATCAATCAATAAATGTGTGGAAAGATGATTATTTTGTGTTTTTTTTCTTTGATATCTTTTCTTCCTTGATATCTTTAAATTATTTTGTTATATATAAATCATAAATTACTTTAAAATTTGTTAGGTGTAATTAATTGTTAGAAGGATTTAGTCATATGATTTTGTTGCTGTTGGATTAGTGAAAAAACACATTTTGGTTTTATTGTAGACAAGCATATGTTCCACTATTTTATTATAGTTGTGATAAGAAAGCTCCACACATACAAAATTTCAGCAGACACCCATCAGTTTTTCATGGCAGAAAGAATAAGCTGAATTCAATAGGTTGGATACCTTTGCAAACAGTTGTAGTACTGCTTCATATAAGATTGGTGTTGCAGGTGATGTCCATCTCCTACTGGATATTTGTGGAAAGTTTTGAAGTGCATAGTGCTTTATTTGAATTCAGTAAAATTGCATTTTTACTGGAATCAATATGTTACATACCAGTATGTTCTAGAGTCACAAAATCTTAAAGTATTTTTTTCAGTCCTTTCAAAAAGGATAAAAGTATGAGTCTGGAGAGATATCACAGCGAGAAGAGCACTTGCCTTGCATGAAGCCATTATGGTTAGATTTCTAGCATTCCATATGGTTCCGAGATCTTGCCAGGAGTAATTCCTGATGCTAGAACCAATAGTAAGCCCTGAAAATAGCCCTGTATTGCCTAATAGCAATTATGTAAGTATCTTAATTTTTGTAATGTTTTCTTTTATGCTTGATACACAGTTCTTATCTATCAACAGATCTCTAATTTGTGTTGTAGTAGGGTTTTTTTCTGTGATTTTTTTTGTTTGTTTGTTTTTGGGTCACACATGGCAGTGCTCAGGGGTTACTCCTGACTCTATGCTCAGAAATCGCTCTTGGTAAGCTTGGGGGACCATATGGGATGCCGGGATTGGAACCACCATCCTTCTGCATGCAAGGCAAATGCCTTACCTCCATGCTATCTCTTTGGCCCCATTCTGTGTTATTTTTTAATTAACACTGTGCCCTTAGCCATGCACAGTTATGTGGGTTATGGTGGATTTGCCTCTGGGTATGTCTAATTGAGAGGGTAAATGCTCTGAATCCAGAGCAGAATAATTTATGAATTAAAGATAATGGTAAAGATCAGAGGGCTGAATTGGATAGTTTCTCACATATTTTTCTTCTTAATGTTCTTAAACCTTGTGATTGTAGAATATTCCTTATTCTTTAGAAATACTTATTTAAGGGGTGAGCCTCATGTGATTTATGACATGTAAGTGAGTGAGAGCATTTGAGAGTATCAGTGTAAAAAGTATATATGACTATGAGTATGAGTACATATGTGTGTACTCAAGTAAGTATGTAAGTATGTAGAGGGTAAAGTTATCATTGGGATTGTATATGTGAGAGTATAGGTATGTGAGACTACGTGAGTATGAGAGCCTTTATGGGGGGCATATGTTTCACTGAATTGTGTATGTGAATGTGAATAAAGAACATATGTGAAGGGCTGATGTTGCACTTATACTGGAATTACTAAGATGTCACATCTTAATAGTCTGCAGTGTGAAGCTTTGGACAATATGGTGATAGCCTTTTTGCTGTGGCTGTGGCACCATCTCAGTGACAGCATTTACTTTTTTCACTAGTACTCTTATTCCTAGAAATTGAGTCCAAAAATACTCGTGGAAATGTAAAAATGCTGTGGAATGTGCTACTCATTCTGCTGTGATTTGTAATACTGGAGATTATAAATCAAGTGGTCCATATTGGAGGAGAAAGTGTCTGCTTACTCACATGAAATTATGTTTAGGATGTGTCTAAGACAAGAACTACTTAGATTTTCAACTTGTTGCTCCTGTGCACTGATTGGGAATCCACCTACAACCCATACATAGGAAAAAAAATAGAATAAACCATTATTGTGAATGTTGGTACTGTCCAGAGTAACATTTGAGGGTTTCTTTCTATGTTGTAGCTCATAGGTTAAAGGGAAACCAAAGCAAGTGAAATCTCATTGTTTTCAATTTCATCGTGGAAATTCTGGGAATATTAGCAAACACTTACTATGCAAAAAAGTCAGAATCCTAGCCTATGTTTTAGGTGAAAGAGGAATTTGCTTGATAATGGTCTTGATCAGTAGGAAACTTGAAGAGAATATGACCTTTTTGAAAAAATGACAATGAATGCTTCTGTGAACTTTATTTCCTTGTTACCTTAATACCCACAAAATACAGTGATGTTCCTTAGGGAACTCAGGTGACCCTGTCTTGCAGGACAGGGCTTGGTGCCATCTGTGACCATGACCAGATGGCCTGAGGAGTTTCCTGTTTATTAGGAGCTTGTCATCAACCACAAGGCTGGCAGCCACGAAGTCTGTGGCATCTATTCATGAAGTACGACCTGAGCTTACTCATGGTCACTGTGATAGAAGGGAACATGCCCTTCTAGCAGTGCTTTGTGAGGCTGTGCAGGTTTGTCAGAGGGATCTTCTCCACCATAGGTCAGGACTCATTTCTTCAGGGTGTTGCTTATCTGGACATGGGGTGCTCTTGGCATGGTAAGGAATCCCTAGGTTCTGTGTTCAGGATGTTTCTACTGTGCATTGTTATGATTCTCTAACCAAAGATAAGGAGTTTCTGATTTGTGGGGCTGACTTTGGGGTTTGTTTGATCTGTGAATCATGTCATGTCCAGGTGATGCTATGGATGAGATGGAGCCTTGGAGAGGCCACCTGCCCTCATGGCAGCTGTAGTGTGTGACTTTAAACCGTATTGGAAAATTTGTGGACAGCCTAGAATGTATTCTTTTTGTTTTACTTAAGGTATCTTTAATTGTGTGATAGGTAAAACAGAAGCTTGTATACTTTGAAATATCTTTTATTTTCCTATTACTCATTCTAAACTTTCAAATATCTTAACAAAATATAGTTTGTGAGCATACTTTTCAGTCAAAAAGTTATACTTTATATATGTTCATTCTTTTATACCTGAGATTACAGATTTTTCTCAAAGACTATTTATAGTATTATAGTTATGCATGTTTGAGAGTAGATGAAGCAGAGGAAGTAAAAGACCAGATCTTTCCTTTCCTCTCAGTAAGAACAACTTGGAGCTTTCAGTGTCTGTTACTCTTTTTGTTTTTTTCAGGAGAGGCACTTCTAGCTCTGCTATTGGACTCAGGGAACCCTATTGCTTATTGGACATCAAACCCAGGTTAGCCACTTGCAAATCAAATGCCCTCATTGCTATCTTACTTCTCTGACCTGGGTCTGTATATTCTAAATTATACTTTTCCTCCTCTCCTTTCTTTTTCTCTCTTCTCCTCCCCTTTAACTCTCCTCTCCGATCCCCTCTCCTTTCCTCTCCTCCTCTCTGCTATTTCCTTCTTTCTTTCCTTTTCTTTCTTTTTTAAAATTTTTATTGAGATCAATGTGAATTATGTCTTTCACAATTATATTTAAGGTATGTAATGACAGTTATTTAGGGCCATTCCCACCACCAGTGTTGACTTCCTTATCACAATTTTTCTCAGCATGCATCACATATCTCCACCCATAGCCTCCTGGACTGCTAGTGTAACAGATGCCTTTTGAGTATAGCTTGTTGTGGTTCAGGTCTCTTGATTCTATTGCCATTATTTTGGATTGTGTATTTAGTTCTGATCATTTTTTATTTCCACTCAGTACTCATGATATTGCTTTGCCCCTGGTACCATACACTTTTATTTTCTCTGTTTAAAGGAAGACATTGAAATAGAAGGCAGAAGAAAATAATTCACGTACTATGGTTCTGATAAAAAATAAAAGGAAACAGGATTGGAGCCCCTATCTAGAAGCTACAAATATACATTTTAAAAAAGGGGAGGCTGTTTTGATAAGTGTTTTTTTGTTTTGCATAGGCGCATCAAGTACTGGGGGAAAATTAGAAAGAAAATTCACTGGTTTAAGAGATACAGGATGTCTCCACATTTGACTCATATTATCACATAACTGACTACATGCTTCAGACATGTTGATTGTCAAACTCCAAGGTTTAATTATTGTACCAGAAAATGTTCTGCTCAGTAGTGGTTGTCAAATTGAGTCCTCTGTAATTAGAGATTTTGTTTTTTTCACAGATTCAAGGTGAACTCTAGGTTAGAATTTATGGTTCCAGATGTTCTGTCTCAGTCACGGTTGTTGTAATCAGTCTTCTGTATTTCGTGATCTTGATTTTTGCACAGATAAAAGGACAGAGTGACTTCTGATTTCATCTCACCATTAGGTAATGAATTGGGGCAGCCTGCCCTTAGATCAAGTTCATGCGTTTCCTCATCTACAGATTTTCATATGAACCTACGCTGAGCAAGTTGGTGCCAAAGCAGTATTAGGGACTCCCCCAGTGGGTGTTTAATTCCTGGTTCTGCTTCAGGAACTGTGCCAGTTCTAAGGTTGGGATCTGGGATTTGATGTAAGTGTTGACATATGATCACATGAAGTCTAAGTCAAGTTCCTATGACATATGTTCAGGGTGAAAGGTGCCCCAGTATTTTAAAAGTTATGGTTTCTTATCCCTAGTAGATAAGAACTTGTTTCTATACATAAGATTTTCCCATTTTAGTGTGCCTACACATAAAGGAATGATGCCATATTATATTGTTGGTGCATTTGAAGGTAAAAGATGACAAGCTATACAATTCCTGTGCCCTGGTTTTGACCTGACATTTAATCTCAAGCAAGACTATTATTCTATAATTTCATACTAAGCAGAACCAAAACAGACAAAAAGGAAAATTAAAATAAAAATGGATGGAGGAGACCTTTATATTTGGAAATAAATATACAATAAATAAATATATTATTTGTAAATAATATACACTAAGAGGTATACTATTAAGAAATTAAGATACAAATAAAATATAGATATTCCCATTAAGTCTTTTAAGATATTCTGGGGGCATGAGATCCAGGGCACATTTTTTTCCACAATGAAGACAAATTGAGTTTTAGGTCATAGTAGACTCTGACTCTGAGAAACGGCTTGCAACAGTAAGGGATCAGGTAGTATACTAGAGTTAGGGATCCCTTTGGAGTTGAGTACAGTAGCATGCAATAATACACATTGGGGGAGGGGAGAAAAGGGCAGCATGGAATGCATCAGCAGGAGTGATGTTTGCAGCTTCTTGCCAGGGTGACAGATGTGGGGCTGAGATGGTGTCGTTTCACTTTGGGAGCTGGGTGGCAGCTTACTGGGGCAAGGGGAAAGTCTCAGTTCCTAAAGAGTTAAGAACTAAGGGTTAAGAAGGTTAAATAGGGAGTATAAGAGTATAGAAGTAAGGGGATAGAAGGAGTTCTGAATGGAGGCAGGGGAAGAGGGATAATATATAACGGGCTATAAGCAATATAGGCATGGATTTTCTACATTATAGATTAGGCAAACATAGAGGATTACACTCATAGCATATTAGAGATCTATTCATAGGATGTAGTTGGAGGCCTGAGCCTTATAGGATGGGCCAGAGTGCTTAAATATAATTGAATTAATAAAAATATAAATAAAAATATATTAAAAGAAAGAAGAAAGAAAAATAGATACATAAATAAATTAGGCCAGCACACTGGAGGAAAAAGGTTTTCCAATTCTACGCACTTCATCAATGGCAGGGGTGAACTTTGTTAAATGAAGCCTTCAGCATTAGATTTTGCATGGAGAATTTGGAATAAATATAATTTTCACATCTAGAATTCTAAGCAATATGATAGTGAGCACTATGAGAAGTGTATCCTCTGTAGTATTATCCACCGTGCCTTGTGCATCAAGGTTCCTTTACTGAAAGTAAACTGACAGCATAAGAATTATGATATAATGGTAACATAGATTGAATTGAAAAAGGATAAAAAAGTAGAAGAGAAATAAAATTACAAGAAAAAGAAATAAAATAAGATGAAATAAGAAAAGAGAAGGGATAATGGTAATTTACAAAATCATACTCAATAAGTGGGAAGCAAATGTCTCTGTGATATGAAAAGCAGACAGATACATCACCCTAAAAGAGAATAATGGGGCAATATACTTAATGATCAAGGATGCAAAGATCTTCAAAATATACTAGCAAGTAGAATACAGCACTTAATCAAAGAGATTATAAACATGACCATGTAAGATTCATCCCTAGAAGCATAATTAGTTTAACATATGCAAACCAATCAACAATGTTAGAGTGGCAATTATCGTTTGCATGGGCCCACCAAAGTATGGGGGACATGGAAAGGAAAAACTTTGGCCTAAATATGAGACCCTACCCCTGAAGTTTCCTGACATAAGACCAATTCTAGGCTCCAGGCAAACTAGTTTGTCCAATCCAGGTCATTGTCTGTAGTGCCCATACAGTTTTATTTTTCACACAGTCTCTGTTGTTGGTATGATGTTTCTGTATTGAAGATCCTGGAATCTGTATATACATTGAAGTCAGGATGGTGCGGAGCAGCGTCTAATTTCAATTCACAATTAAAGGGTAATGAAGAAAACCCTGTCCAGTACGCAGGTCGTTGTTTTTGTTTAAATCTTCTCAGTGTTAAGGGAAAACTCTTTTGAGTAAATCGATGTCAGAGCAACAGTAGGGTCTTCCCTGGTAGAGGATTGCTTCTTTTCAAACTTTTAAAGAGGACCTACTGTTTATCTTTTTCAGGATATTACAGGAAATTGAAGAAATAAAAACATTATCAATTACTTTGAAGCAAATATCTCTGTGATATGAAAAGCAGACAGATACATCACACTAAAAGAGAATAATGGAACAATATACTTGATGATCAAGAATGCAAAGATCTTCAAAATATACTAGCAAGTAGAATACAGCACTTAATCAAAGAGATTATAAACATGACCATGTAAGATTCATTCCAAGAAGCATAATTATTTTAACATATGCAAACCAATCAACAGAATAAATCATATCAGTAAAAAGAGAATTCATATGATCATGTCAACATACAATTATATCAAAACATGATCATAGTGAATGCTTTTGCTAAAGTGTTTGACAAGGTACAGTACCCATTCATGATAAAAATTTACAACAACATGGGAAATGAAGAAACTGTTTTCTTTAAAAGACATTTACCACAAGCCCATAGCAAACATTATACTCAATAAGGAAAAGCTCAATGCTTTTTCTCTAAGATCTGGCACAATGCAAGTTTGCCCACTCTTGCCGCTTCTATTCTATTTAATATAGTATTGGAAGTACTTGCCATAGTAATCCATCAAGGAAACATTATCAAGGGCATCCCAGATAGTAAAGGTAGAAGTCAAGCTCTATTTGTGGATTACATAATATTATATTTAGAAAATATCAAAAACTACAAAAATGTTTATAGACATAATAGATTTATGTAATAAAGTGGAAAGCTACAAAATATGAAAAAAATCCATAGCTTTCTTATTTAGAAAAAAACAAGAGAGAATAAAGAGGTATTAAAAACTATTCCATTCATAATTATGCCTCAGGAAATCCAGTATCTAGGAATTCACTTGATCAAAGAGGTAAAAGATATATACAAAAAAAAATTACAAAATACTATTTAAAGAAATAAAAGGAAACAAAAGGACATGGAATCATATTCCTGCTCATGGATTGGGAAGATTAACATAATTAAAATATCAATATTCCACAAAACATTGTACAGAATTACATAGTTTTTATAAATCTATGACCTTTTTTTAAAGAAATATATCAAACACTCCTAAAATTCATATGGAACAATGAAACATCACAAATACCTAAAGTAATTAACAATTGATGTTTGGAAAACTTGTCAGCTACATGCATAAAAATAAACTCTATTTTATTTTTATTGTTCTGATTTTTGGGTCACACTCAGCAGTGCTCAGGGGGTACTCCTAGCTCTGTGTTCAGAAATGGTCCCTGGAAGGCTCATGGGACCAAAGGGGATGCCAGGAATAGAAATAGTGGTACATCTACACAATGAAATACTACACATATACTATGAAAAAATGAAGTCATAAAAAATTTGCTTATATATTGATGTTTATGGAAAGCATCATGCTGAGTGAATGAATCAGAGGGAGAGGAACAGGCATAGAATAATCATACTCATTTTAGGACAAGAAAAATTATATAGTAATTATAAACAAAGATAATATGACAAGGGGCACTAGGACTAGTCCATGGTAGGAAGCCTACACAAAGGAAGAGGTGGGTGGGGTGTAGTTAGGACAGAAAGGAACTATTATGATAATGATAACTGGAAATTATCACTCTGAACAAGAAGTGGGTACTGAAAGTAGGTGACGTGTAACAACAGAGTAAGTAAGAAAAAAGAACAGTAGATGAAGGAGAAGAAGAAGAAGAAGAAGAAAAAGAAGAAGAAGAAGAAGAAGAAGAAGAAGAAGAAGAAGAAGAAGAAGAAGAAGAAGAGGAAGAAGAAGAAGAGGAAGAAGAATACATGGATGTACATGGAATCTATTATGCTGAGTGAAGTAAGTCAGAGGGAGAGAGGAAGATGCAGAATGGTTTCACTCATCTATGGGCTTTAAGAAAAATGAAAAACATTTTTAACAGTATCTCAGAGACAAGAGAGATGAGGGCTGGTAGGTGCAGCTCATGACATGAAGCTCATCACATAGAGTGATGAGTGCAGTTGGAGAGATGACTACACTGAAAAATATTATACAATGTGAATGAATGAGGGAAGTAGAAAGCCTGTCTCAAGTACAGATGTGGGGGAGTGGGGAGGAGGGAGATCCGGGAAATTGGTGGTGGGAATGTTGCACTGGTGAAGGGGGAGTTCTTTACATGACTGTAATCATACAAATATAATCATGTTTGTAATCATGGTATTTAAATAAAGATAATTATAAAAAAGAAGAGGAAGAAGAAGAAGGAAGAAGGAGGAGGAGGAGGAGGAGAAGAAGAAGAAGAAGAAGAAGAAGAAGAAGAAGAAGAAGAAGAAGAAGAAGAAGAAGAAGAAGAAGAAGAAGAAGAAGAAGAAGAAGAAGAAAAGATGAAGAGGAGGTCTGCCATACAAGCAGGCAGAAGGGAATTGGGGACATTGGTGGCAGGAAATGTGCAGTGATTATAGGATGGTGTTGAAAGTTTTATGACTGAAACTTATCATGAACAACTTTGTAAATGGTGATTCTATTAAAACAAATAAGAAAAAAAGGTTCACTTTGAAAAGATGTGAAAACAGCAACACTCATATGGACAGAGCTCTGAAGGAGTGTATGAAGGACATTTCAGACAAAACCATAATGCTATGGCTGCAGATTCATCTAACTGCTTTCAGATTTGAAAGGCTGGATTGGGTTTTCTTCTTAATTGTCAAGAACTAGACTTTGGGGAATATGAAGCTGATCTAATTTCTGCCATAAGAAAAATAATCATGGCTCTGATTTTATTGAGATACTACTTTTCTGTGCTGATTTAGGACATCAGGAAGAAACATTCCAAGATGAGGTGTACAGAAGGGCAGAGTTTTGGAGAGTACAGGTTCCACATTCCCAATTGAAAATCTCCAAATCAGGAGTTGAGTCATGACCTGTCTTCCTTGCAGTAAACCTACCACCAACAAAAAGACCTGCATCAAGCCTATGGTCCAACAGAGCAGCTGATGTGGCTGCTGTCACTGCACTTAGCCAGGAATAGATAAGCAGCTACAGTTACATGGCCCAGTAACCGTCATGCAGGCTAGACCTGGCCCCACATCCCCATGTATACATACCACAAAAATGAGCCCTTTGGGTCCATTCAGTTTATCCATCCAACCCTGCAAGGAGAAGGCATCAGTTGACCTAATGGCATCTCAAACAGCACTGTCCAGTCTTCCCCACCCCAACAATAGTAATAAGGGAATGCTGAACCCATAACCTCAAGACCCTCAAGACAATGGAATGCCAGGTGCCATTTTCACTCTGTTTGGCATGAAACACTTCATTCCTGCACCCTAAGAGTACCATGGGTCACACTGCACAACTGTCTGGGTCTTGTGACTCAACAATGTTCTGATCATTCACTGTTTCTCACTGCCTGTAACTAACTTAGCTCCCATAAGGAATATCTCAGATGGGATGCACACAATATGACACATTTCCTGCCACTGATAAGCACTGATGTGGCAACCATGAGCAGTCCTAGGCACATGTACCATATGTTGTACTGCATGGTGATTCTATGTGGTACAGAGAAATATGGGCACGTCAGAGGGAATATAGTAGGGACACATCAGAGGACATCTTTTGCTAAGTAGACCCACTAAGAGAATTGTGGGTTTATTTGCAGGAGCCCAGATGTGCTGCCAGGGAAATAGTATAGTGGATGCTTGTGGTCACTCAGGATAGGGCCTCTCTCAATGAGCCTTGGCCAGCCACTAGGGCTCCTAATACTCAATTTTATGACCCCACACCTCACAGAGAGCTTCATGAAAATTGAATGCACTCAACACACTTCTTTGAAAAGATAAAAAAGAGCTAAAGCTCAGGTAACACAAACCACACACCCTGCATTTTATCTCCAGCACTGCCTTGACCCATAATGCCACAAAAAGGAACATGGAGGTGAAAAGAGGTAAATAATAAACAACTATTATTAGGGGCAAAGTGCTTGTCTTGCGTGTGGATTGTAATATGGATATTTATCTCTGGCACCCTATTTGGTCCCCAAATTTTGCCAGAAAAGGTCTTGATTACAGAGCCTGAAAAAAAAAACAAAACCCTGAGCACTGCCAAGTGTTATCCCCAAACATAAACAAAGCAAAATAAAAATCACCATTATTCCCAAACTAAGGGTTTTGATGAGTTTTGTGTTCATTCTGGCTGAAAGTATAATGCTGCCCTCCCAGAGAAATGCCTCCCTTGTCCATTTACATGTAGTGCTAATGATCAGCTCTGGGTGGAACCTGGAACAGTCTTAGCATAGGCACAGGGGTGGAGATTGTGGAATGCTGTAGGCACACTTACTGGGATAGGTTCCTGCCATGTGGCTCCCTCAATGGAAGGCCTGACAATGACCATGTTGAGATTCCTACCCTCTACCTGCACTATCTCTGCTAGAGCTTTGGTTTTAGGTATAGGTGTTGGGAAGATCACCCAGCAAGTTAGGGTGATTTAATCAATAATGGCATCATCTAATCATCTGCAAGAACGGAATTCAATGTTACCATACTAGACTGGAGACAGACACATGTATCTGACACATGTTATCCTAGGATTCAGTAATCAGGATGTCTTGGTGCCCACGGTGGAACATAGACTTACCTATATGACTATGCAGACAAAAGGCTGCCCCCCCCACCATGCCCCCATGCACAACATAGCTTCCCAGAAAATCCTACTTAGTCCACACCAACAGGCTCAGCAGCACACAGCAGCTGCAGATGATTCCTTCCTCTCCAGGGGTTCCCAGGACCCCACAGCACATCCTGAATACAGGTAAGTGGATGTGAGCATTGAGTTGAAGGGGCAGCCCAGCTATTTAATGCCCAGTTGAAAACATTTTTGCTATAATTTACTTTTAAATTCTTAAAATTCCCTTTGGTGCCTATGCTCACACAAGTGACTTTTGCAGATATGCAATTGCTCCAATCAACGCATGGCACACATCTAGAAGATTTGTTTAGTGGCTATATAAATTGGTAATAATTTTCCAAGCTTCCCCAGGAAGTGCAGGATACAATGAACAGTATGACAAGTGGAGTGATGATGATACTGAAGTAACTTGAACCCATGATCTACTAGAAGGATCTAATAGTTGTCCCTAAAGAGGCGTCTACAGAGGTATCTCACAGTGATCTAACAGAGAGCTCTACCAAGAATCTAACAAAGGGATAAAAAAGTGACCAAAAACTGAGCTACAATTGCTCTAATTGAAAGATTGACCAGTGTAATTGTCAAGCACCTCTGCTCCCCAAAATACATGTATGTGAGTCATGCAAGGTTGTATTATCAGCCCCATCTCTTCAGATATTTATAAGAGCTATGCTAAAAATGCTGAACTTTGTTAATAAACTAACAACAGTCCTGCACATCACAATTTATGAGTCTTAGCCAGCAGTTATATTTGGTTCATTGCCAGCTACAGGAAGATGTTGGTGTATTTTCATGATGTGCTATGCACTCAATCTTTGTATGCACACAGAGCTCTGCAAACTCTTCCGAACACAGTCTCCCAGGACAAAGTTGAGTAACCAAGTTACTGACAGAAACTTGGCTCTGCACTGTTACAGAGAAACTCCCTGGTATGGAGAGCAGGAACTGAGTGTGATCCAGAACATTTGGGATTTCCCTGGCATTTATATCCAACTGTGATTTTCACTTGGAACAGAATAGAGGTCTATAAGCCAGGAAGCATGAAAAATCCTTTGATCTCACATCTTCAGGATGGAAAAGAGATGGCAGGATGATTTAGAAGCCCTGTTTGGGGGCCTGATTTTGTGTTCGGGGGCTAAGATGGTGGGGATGGAAATAAGACCTCCTCCATGCAAAGTCTCATGCACCCTGAATCTCTCTCTGATTTTATGCTGAGCTCTTTTGAGATTCTATGCTGATCCTGTGTTCTCTGGACCTATGTTGAGTCTCAGACCCTATGCTGAGATCTGAGACACCTCATCCCCACATCGTTCACATATTAAGGATATTGGGGTCTATAACAATGATGAGTAGCCCCATTCTGTCCTGTGTCCTCACCCAAAGTCTTTTCTAAGCAGAGCCACAGCAGGAGTCATATGTTCCAGGAGACACTGGCTTGCACATAGATTGTGTGTGCCTCTGTAGGGACATAGGACCTCCTTTCTTCAGCTTGAAGAGAACGTCTGGGCTCCAGAAAGCTCTTCTATATCCACGATGCAAACCCTCAGTTATCAGAGACATCTTATCACTAGCAACTCCCCCTGCTTCCTTCTCTGTCTTGGAAATTTGATAACAGATGACAGAGCTGTTAGAGGATCTTCTAACAAGTAGTCCACCGTAAAGTGATTCCTAAGCTTACAGGAGAAATATGCAAGAGCACAGGACTGGTTATATGTACCTAGGACTGCTCATGATCACTGAATCATTTTTTTAAAAGACAGCTTAAAAACAAGCAACAAGAAGGGGCCAGAATAATAATACAGTGGACAAGGCACTTGTCTTTCACACAGCTCATCCAGGTTTGATTCTTTGCATTTCATATGGTCTCTCAAGTACCACCAGGAATGATTTCAGAGTGTGAAGCTAGAAGTAATATCCTGAAAATAACCACGTGTGGTTCAAAAACAAAACAAATAAATCAAAAAACCAACACTGAGAAAATCTGGTGTTGAGTGAGGTAAAACTAAAAAGCAGACATAGGGCACACCTCAGGAGGAGGGGTAGAGGTGGGGCACTATGGGCAAAGGCACAAGAACAGCAGGAAACAGCCTGCTGTGGAGACAAATGCCACCATTTATCTGTCTATCTATTTGCCCTATCAAAGTGTTCTTCCTGTTCTCATTACTATAACTCCTTCAAACCTCTGTCTGTCCCTTCAGTGGCCTTGTCATGATAACTCCATGGACTGTTCCAGCTAGAAACTGGGAACTGTCATCTATCCTATTTCATCAGAGGGGGAGGGACTCCATGGTCACAAGACAATGAAAACTCAGCAGGGCAGTGCTGAGCTCGTGAAGATGCAAGAAACATGCCATGTGAACACTCCTGCAGTCTGTTTAAACAACCATTCCTGAGGGTCAGACAACTCTTATACCATTCTCCCATCACACACAGCAGGCATGTGGGGATGAAATGGAAAGAGGTTTAGTGAATCCCCTTTTTTAAGTCTTGTTCCCAGGTCTTGCATCCTCACTCAGCCTACAGGGTCAGCCAGACCCCCAAGGTCACTTAGTCCATGGAGACAATGATTGTATTTGAGGTTGGAGATGGAATAGGCTGTGAAGATGTGGACAAAGGCTTCCAGACTGGGAACCTGGCTGGCCATGTGCAGGAGCTGCTGTGTGGCGGACATTAAGCTGCATAGCATTTCTGCAGCAGAGACTAGTCAGGGGTTATTCAGACAACCAGTGCTGCCTCATAGTCCCAGACTTTGCCGTGGAGCCTGGCTATAGCTGGCTGCGAGATACAGAAAGTACTTACTTGGCAAAGGGATCCCTACACCAAGCCTTGTGTTAATTGCCTGCAGCTTACTGGGCTCCTGACCATTCCAGAGTCAGAAAAATAGCTTTGCTTACTCATTCATTAAAAACCAACTGAATGGACACCTAGATGCTAAAGGCAATACCAACCAGACTTGTCCTTATTTTTAACTAAAAAAAAATATTTGGATTTTAGGGTCACAGCTAACAGTGCTCAGAACTTACTCATAGATATGAGCTCAGGAATCACTCCTGGTGGGGCATGAGCGGACTATACATGGTGCTTGGACAAAACTAATGTTAGTTAAATACAAGGCAAGAATTACTCTGTCTTTTGTACTATCACTCTAACCCAAACTCCTAATATTTTTTTTAAACATGATGAAATTCATTTAAGTTTAATGGAGAAGCATAGGCAGATCAGAATAGTCAGTAAATTTCAATTAAAATGACATGTAAACTTGTATATACTGGCTATTTTAATACTGGCAATGTTAAATTTTACGTGTGTTGCTATGCATTAGTCTTAAATTTTGAATGAAAGTCAAGTAAGATAGTGTATTGTAGGTGTTAGAACTGAGATCCTTGGGTAGAGGTAGGTTAGCTGATGCCCTGTGCCTGGATTATCATTACAAGTCAAACAAAAGCTCAGTGTCCTGGCTGGCCCCTCATAGCTGCCTTTCTGGAGCTCCCTACAGCAAAGGCCACCAGATCCAAGAAGGCACAATTGCACTGAGGTGTGAGTTGGGCACTGTCATTGAAGTGTTGTACAGTGACAATCTAGAATCTCCCCCAGTACAGAAGTGACCTGGGATGGAATTAAATTCCATGTGCACATTACAAATTAGAGCACTGGGGCTAAAAGTTAGTACAGTGGGTAAGGTGCTTGCTGTGTGCATGGATGACTTCATATGGTCCCTTGAGCCTGTTTCCCATCAACTTACTCCTTTATTTGTGTATCCTCAAAGAGCTCCCAGAATGAGAAATTAATTCCCTTTTCCATATCCCCTTGTGGGGGGGAGATCTTGGTAATATTTATCCGCAGCAAATGATTCACACAAACAGGAGGCTAAAGGGATAAAAAGGTTGGGTGCAGAGGGTCCTTTGTCAGCCTACTACCAGCTCCAAAAAAACACCTGGAGCCAGGCGGTAAACTCTGCCAAAAGATCCTGAACACCTCGCTCCTCAACTATTTATTCGGCTCTCAACAGCGCCCCCACCTGGAAGGTCAAGATGGGACAACAGGCAAAGAATAATCTTATGGAAATGTTTTTGTATACAACAATTCCTCCCTTTTTAGTAAAGAAACAATAATACTGTACAAAAGTAAGTAATATTTTCTATAATTTTAAAAGGAACAACTAAGCAATAAGAAAAGAGCAGTAAATATAAATATAAACATATATAAATATTATATACGTACACACACACACACTCAACTTTGTCAGCCTCCCAGCTCTGCCTGGAGTAGTTTTGGTCCACCTTGAGCTGCATGTGTATGATTGGGTGTACCCTCAGGCTTGAAGGAGGAACAGATGGTTGTAAAGACCTACTTCTAGGATAGGGAGACCAGAGGACAAGAAAATGTGCTGTGCTTGGGAGGTCAGTCTGAGGCCCAAGTAGGGCAGCTACTCAGTATCTAGGTGGTTGGAGACAGATATGAGTTCAGAAGTTGGGGTGGCATCTCTGCAAACCCTACTGCTGTCCACAACAGGTTTGAAGTTTCTGGCCTCAACTAGTTGGTGCCATTCTATAGGGTCGATATACTGGCCTGTCCCATCTGCTGCAAATGGCTCAGAGTCTGTTCCAGTGTATCTGACCATTAACCCAATAGTGCTCTCAAAGTCTGACTACTAGCAAGTCATACTTGGGCCAGATTCTTTGGCCTTTGGGGGTTTTTTGTTCACAAATATGCTCAGCTAATCATGTTGGCACTAGCCTATGACTCTATATAAGGTTTACAGATATCTAAGGCAAGTGACTGCTGGCCAGAACTTGCAGGGATATACATGGTAATGAAGGTCTAGCTCAGGCCTCAGAAACACTGGCACATTAGTGCATCTAGTCAAGAGTAAGTGGCGCAAGAACCCCAAATCAAAGAGAGTTCAAGCCATAGCAGTGAGTTCACAAAGTTGGAGAATCACTGAGTGTGAGAATCACTGAGTTGTGAGAAATACTAAGTGTGTAGAAATCAGAGAATGTGAGAATCACTGAGTGTGAAAATTACTGAGCAAGAAACACTAAATGTTGGAATTACTTGATGTAAGAATCACTGACTGTGAGAAACACCAAGTGTGAGAATAACTGTATGTTAAAATCTTCGAATGTGAGAACTACTGAAATACCAAGTGTCAGGATCACTGAAACACTGAATGTGATGTTAGAAGGGAAAGTAAATTTAAAATTAACTGCTGCTGTTTTGCTCTGTAACATAGCTTTGCTTTAGACATAAAGACTAAAATGACAGGCCTCAGATATGGCAGAAGGGATTAGGCCAGAACATCCATTCCCAGGAAATTCAAAGGAATGTACCAGGACAATTAGATATATTAGCAAAACGTGAGGGCCTGCGTGCAATCAAATTTACTGAACACCAAGGTTTCAGGCTCTCAGTGGGAGCCTAAGGTTCTCCTCTACCTCTTCAGCAAACCAGTTTAAACCTGGATGATGCAACATGTACTAAGAACCTATAGTTTTGCCCCTATGCTGAAGGGTCAGCAGCCCTATATAAAGGACTTGCAAATCCCACCTGGGAGAGTCGTGGCCCCAGCATGAAGGTAACTGAATAAGGTCCTCTGCATTTGCATTGCTGAATTGTCAACCCTGGTCTTTTTGGATCAGATCTTGAGTCCATAGATAACCATGAGAATATTTAAGTGTGAGAAACACAAAGTGTGGGAATCATTAAGTGTGAAAATCATTGTGAGAATTAATGAGAGTAAGTCACTCTGAGAAACATTAAGTGTGAGAAATTCTCTGACAATGTGCTTGAACCTTGTGCAGAGCAGCCCTGACCATATTCTGGCCTTGCTGTAGTAGGTTGGTGGGCTTTAGTCTCCTCTAGGACTTGGTGGAGGCACATAGTGATACTGAGGACCATGCAATGACAGGGATAAAACCAATGTTGTGAACATGCACTAATCACTACACTAGCTCTCTGGCCCCTTCTGACAATAAATTATTTCTTTTTTCAGCCCATAAATGAGAACAAGATGAGGGGACAGCATTCCTCTTTACTCAGGCCACAGATATGAGGGGTTATGTTCAATATAGGAGCAGAATCACAGACCTAAAATTCTGTCTCCCTCTGTATGATGCATGGGATACTGGTGACTGGAAAGGCTCCAGGATGAAGAGCAGTTGTCCCCACTGATACCGACTTTGGTGATTTCTCTCAGAACTGAAACTAGATGCCATGATTTTACAAGCCAAGATCCACACAGAGGTAGACAGAAGTTCCTTTGGAAGGACACTCCCCCCTGCCCATCAGCTCCTCGTCGTGTCTCTGTAGCCTGAGTATGGCTAGAAAAGTCACCTTTCATGGTTATGCTTCAAGTTGCCCTTTCTCTGCTTTCCCTGAAGACATTAGATAAGATCACCCACCCCCAACACCCAGGGATCTACAACCCATTGGGAGCAAGACATATCCCTTCAAGAAGAGCCAGAATTAACACTGGGAAGCAGGAGTCATGCAAAAGACTCAGCTGTGCTCCTAGCATTGCCCCTTCATCATCCCAAAGACCCTTCACCAGTTTCTTCAAACTGCCTGAAACCTCACCATCACCATCCATACCATCATCTTCCAAAATGGTAGGAATCATAGAGAAACCATGTGGGCAGAAAGACAAAACATAGCCGAGATGCTCTTTATAAAATGCAGATTCAGTTCCACTCTGACAAAACTCAGTGGGACAAGATCGTCAGCCTTCTGAACTCTGCTGGTGCCACACTGTCCCCTCAGCCTGAGGAAGAATGAGGGATCTGCTTTCTGTGGCTACAGCCAGCATTGTCCCACTCCCCATAGTCAAACGAGCTGTTATCAGTAAAGCTGGCTTCCACCCCTTTAACATCTGACATGGGTCTGCTCAATCTCCTGGTAACAAATGTCACCTATGGATTCCCATGTACCATTCCAATGTTACACACTCCCCAGTGTGACCAGTCCCTCTTACCTCCCCCCAGTCCTTTACTGGAATGCTTCACACCTTTGTGCCTGAGCAGAATCTAACCAGCCCCTCCTCCATTGTCAAGGATTTCCTCTCTCCTGGACAGGTTACTACAGATTCTTCCCACTCAAGGTCCCCTTCTTATAACCAGAACTTAAATTCCTCACCTCTTCTGTCCATTTTGTTTTGGGGAGCTTGATCAACCTGTTTCCTTCTCCCAATGATTTTGCAACCTGTTTTTCCTTCTTTTTACAACAGCCTAGAATAATGACTATATGTGGGTTCTTAGGTAAGTGCAAGTTAATACAGATTCTGCCTAGCTGTAGAAGCAATAAAACAAGATTCAAATACAGCTCTGTTCCCCAGAGCAGTGAGCGGTCAAATAGACTGAAAGAGATTCTTACAAGGAGATGGTACAAAAAGGCTAGAAAGTGGAGACCCCCATCAACTTAAGGAAAATCTCCCTTGCCCCACTCCAAAGTCACAACCCCATAAGAATACCTGGGTTGAAATCCAGCAGGACAGAAAACAAAAGGTCACAATCCTACAAAACACATAAAACCCATCTGAGGGTCCAGGGTTCAGGTCCCTTTGTGTTGTAAGTCAGCCCCTGAAGAGGTTGACTGACAGAGGATGGAGCATGAGGTCTTTCCCCTCCAGCTCAGAGCACGTGTCTGCTACCCTGTCCAGCCGACGGTTCTGAGGTGAAACGGTGGGTAAACAGCTCGCAGACAGTCAGGCTTGTGGAAATATTAGCTTTATTCTGTGGACAAGACTGAAGTCCAAAGACTCAGCCTCAGTTTCAGCCAAAAAGCCCCTCGCCTTCCACAGACCCTTGTTTTTATCCCCCAGAATCAGGTACCACCCAGTGGTGGGATCAGATACCACCCAATGGTGGAAGCAGAATCAGGTACCACCCTAGGGTGGGGGAGAATGCCAGGTCACACCCTAGGGTAGGGCAAATCACCGATCAGGGTAGGGTCAGTAACATAATAATCCCATAAAATGTTTACATACACAACAATACTTAAACTTACTCCAAGGGGAAAGTTACACTGCAGCAAAAAGACATTTTAAAGAAGATATTCAGAGACAACTCATAAACCTATTTGGATCAAGGAGGATGAAAAATGGATAGCTGGATATCTTCTCCTAAGAAAAAGGGGTTATGCCTATGTTTCTACAAATGACAACCCTCCCAAGAAATTTTGGGTTCCATTACGCCTTGTTAGAAATCGGGATAGCACAAATGATCAGGTTCACACTATAAACTCCCCTTCAGAGCAAAAACAGAATACTCCAGACACTAACAGCAGTAATATTGCTGAGGTCTCTGGGGCAGGGAACAAGGATTTAGCCATCACACACCATACATTGAGTGAGACTGATGGTAATGATAAACCCTTACACTCCGAGATGCAAAAGGAAAGACAAAAAACACAACAGCAACAAAAACAACAACAAAACAATAATAACAAGAAAGAAAAATATAGGGGGGAGGAGGGCTGATGTGGCAAGATTTTGTGGGTTCTTTGTTTTGTTTTCTTTTGCATAGGCACAGTAAGTACTGGGTGTTGTGTATGTAAACATTTCCATGGGATTATTATGTTACTGATCCTACCCTGATTGGTGATTCTGCCCTACCCTAGAGTGTGACCTGGAATTTTGCTCCCGCCATAGGGTAGTACCTAATTATGATGTATAAAAGCAAGGGTCTGTGGAAGGCTGGGGTTTTTCTCTGGAGCTGATTTTTGGGATTTTGTCTTCAGCCTTATCGACAGAATAAAGCTGGTATCTTCTGAAGCCTGACTGCCTGTTAGCTTTATACCTGCCACATTCACCTCAGAACCGCTGGCTGAACAGGGTTGCAGACAGTGGTCCGAGCTGGAGGAGAAAGACCTCATCCTCCATCCCTCCATCAGTCAACCCCATCAAGGGTTGTTTTGCAACATAATGATGTCTGAACAGACTGAACCTGCACCCTCAATAACTGTAAGTGAAATGTTTTTTTTTTTTTTTGGGTCACACATGGCAGTGCTCAGGAGTTACTCCTCCTGGCTCTATGCTCAGAAATAGCTCCTGGCAGGCATGGGGACCATATGGGACACTGGGATTCGAACCAACCACCTTTGGTCCTGGATCGGCTGCTTGCAAGGCAAACGCCACTGTGCTATCTCTCCGGGCCCAAGTGAAATGTTTTATTGGAAATTTCCTCTGCTGACCATTAGATGGTTTCTTTGTTATTCATGTGGATTCTGCCAACTTTTTTGCATATGCTTTGGTTTTCTATATTAGTCAAGCGAATTATTCTGTCTTGTTTTGAACTAATTGGTTTGGATCTAAGGAAAATCATTGACTTTGGCTGGTTGTGGTCTATGTTTTAAATGAAATTATGCTCTTATACTTGCTTCTCCTGCATTGTCTCTACTAGTCATAGTTTGTAGAATTTCTGTGCTGTCTAAATTGTTATTGTGAGCATAGTTATTGGCTGGTGTTTAGGAAATAGAAAGTGTAGAAATAGTGAGGCTAAATCCAGTATGGATAATAAGAAAATCTATCTGACAAAAATTCAGTCTAAGGTGCAGGTTGACGAATCCAGCCCCACCATAAAAAATATAGGTATTTTTCCTGGAAGAAAAACAACTCCGAATAATAATTTGAATCCAAATATTAACACGAATGACCAACCTCCAGTGCTAACTCCACAAGTTAACCCTGATTCTAGTGAATTGCATGACAGTAGTGACTCAGACAATGATCAACCTTTGGTGCTAACTCCACGAGTAAGACCTGATTCTATTCACAAAATTGAATCGCACAACAGTGCAGATTCAGACAATGAATCACACACATGGCCACAGAGTAATTTTGCTAATCTGGCCTCATCCCCTTTACATGGAGTAAATGTTTCTAACTATGTACCCTTTCAGATGGAAGAATTAGATTGGCTTAGAAAAGCGTGTAAAGATTATGGTCCAACATCACCATACAGTGTGGAGTTACTAAGACTTTGGAGTCATAACTCTATCTTGGACTTTGTATGATTTTAAAGCAATTGCTGATTTATGTCTGTCATCTAAACAGCGAACTGAATGGTAAATGTTCTATTTAGAAGGTGTAAAAGCCAAATTATATAGCCCAGATGGTATGAAAAAACAAGTGGCAGGGGTTACTCTATTGAGCCAGCCTGCGGCCTCAGTTTATTTGCGGGTCGTGGAAAGGGCCTTCACCTGTGAAGAGAATGAGAGAGAAAGGGGGACCACCAACGCAAAAATTCTGATCAAGGTGGCATTTATTTTCAGAACTAACAAAGCTTATATAGTAAGAAATCACAAAGGGAGGGTCATGTGTGCAACACTTTACATTCTTTCCAAACATTCCACGTTAGCCCATACCTAGCACAACCTTAACAGCTCCTGTGTTGAAGTTGTCCAGAACATCCCATTAGGGAGTACCTAGATGCCATCAGCGAATTTTTCAGGCTAGCAATTAGTGGTCTGCATTGTTTCATGGCCATCTGACATGTATTCAAGTTACAGTTCAACTGGAGGACAGGCTTGCAGCATAATGACTGCTGTAGTCTAAAATGGCTGTGCTTATGTCAAGCTTCTGTAAGGAAGCACTGACTCCCAACATTGTATCATATGAATTATTGATGGCAGAAAATCAATTTGCAAATATTCAGACACAAATTACTTTACCTAAAGAAATCTTAAATTTAATTAGGGATATTGCATTGGCTTCATGGGAAAAATTGATTCTAACAGCATTAGTAGAGGAAACTTTTTTAAAATGGAGTCAGCATGGTGGTACTAAAGGTAAGGTGTCTGCCTTGCCAGCGCTAGCCTAGGACAGACCGCAGTTCAATATCCCGGTGTCCCATATGGTTCCCCAAGCCAGGAGCGAGCTATGCACTCAGAAGTAACCCCTGAGCATCACCGGGTGTGGCCCAAAAACAAAAACAAAAAAAAAACAAAAAAAAATTACCCAAGGCCCTTATGAGACATTTGTAGAGTTTGTGGGTAAGCTTAAAGATGTGCTGAACTTAAAAATCAAAGATGAGGAGGTGAGAAACTTCCTAGTAAAATCTTTGGCTTATTATAATGCAAATCCGGTCTGTAGATTAGTATTGAATACATTAAATGAAAAAGCAGATGTGAATGATTTCCTTTATGCCTGTCGGAATGTCTATGGGGAACCCCAACACCCACCCCACTTAGACTCAGTAGAAACCTTTGCAGTTAACAAGGGAACGATGCCATACTCCCCTCAGGGACAAAGCACTTTCCGTAAACCAGAGTTTTGCCTAACATGTGGAAAAGGCCGTCATTGGGTGAAAGAATGTAGATCCAGAAACCTCAATAATCTGAGGAGAGGTTTCAACACAAACCCTAGAAGGTAAATCAACTGTTATCATTGTGGGAAGCCCGGGCATGTCCAAAGACATTGCAGGCTCCTTTTAAATTCAATTCCTCAGGTACACGCAGACACAATGCAGGGAAACGCCCACAGGGCCTCCCCCCAGACTCTATCAAATCAGGGGCAAACTCCTCAAACCATAATCCTTCCAAGCCCAGCCCAAGAAAATTCATCACGATAAGGGAATAACTCATGCTAAATCAGGGAGCGCCGGATTAGACATATTATGCCCAGAGGACATTACAATTTATCCGGAAGCATGCTGTTACATGTTAGAAACTGGCATTGTGTGCCCACCACCCCCAGATACTATGGGTTTGATTCTTGGCAGAATTTCCCTCAACATAAAGGGTATATCAATAACCACTGGTGTCATTGACTCGGACTCTGGGCATTATAACAATAATGTCTTTTTTTTCTTAAAACGCATAGATCAGTGAGATTATTTTGTCTCTCTTTCTGGCTTATTTCACTCAGCACAACAATTTTCATGTACATCCATGTATAGGAAAAACTTGTGACTTCATCTATACTGATAAAGATTCTACCACATTTTCTTTAGCCGTTCTTCTGTTGAAGGGCATCTTGGTTGTTTCCAGACTCTGGCTATTGTAAGTAGTGCTGCAATGAATATAGGTGTGAGGAAGTAATTTTTGTAGTGCATTTTTGTGTCCCTAGATTATTTTCCTAGGTGTAGTATAGCTGAATTATATAGGAGCTCAATTTCCAGTTCTTTGAGGATCTCCATATTATTCTCCATAAAGGCTGAACTAGGTAGCATTCCCACCAGCAATGAATGAGAGTTCCTTTCTCCCCACATCCCTGCCAGTACTGATTGTTCTTGTTCTTTGTGATGTGTGTGAGATGGTACCTCATTGCTGTTTTGATTAGCATCTCCCTGATGATTAGTGATGTGGAGCATTTTTTCATGTGCCTTTTGGCCATTTGTATTTCTTCTTTGAAAAAGTGTTGGTTCATTTCTTCTCCCCATTTTTTTGATGAGGTTAGATGTTTTGTTTTTCTTGTTAATTTCTGTCTATACCTTGTATATTTTTATATAGCTCCTTGTCTGATGGGCATTGGGTGAATAGAGAAATTATTCTGCGAGTGGGTTTTGTATCCTAGGGACTATTTCCTTTGAGGTACAGAAGATTCTCAGCTTAATATAGTCCCATCTGTTTATCTGTCCTTCCACTTGATTGCAGAGTGCTGTTTCCTCCTTAAAGGTACCTTTAGTCTCAATGTCGTGAAGTATTTTATGTACATGCTATTCTATATACCTTATGGTATTGGGTCTGATGTCAAGGTCTTTAATCCATTTGAAATTGACTTTTGTACACACACCATTTTATTGTATTTTTATGTCTTATCTTTAAAGAAGAAAAGCTTACTTGGGTCTGAGTGATAGCACAGCAGTAGGGCATTAGCCTTGCATACTGCTGTCCAGGACAGACCTGGGATTGAACCCAGCATCCCAAATGGTTTCTAGAGCCAGGAGTAATTTCTGAGTGCATAGCCAAGGGTAATCTCTGAGCATCACTGGGTGTGGTCCAGAAACCAAAAGAAAAAACAAAGTGTATTAAACCTCCTACTATTGTATTAATAACTTTATTGGAGATACAATGCTTTTCACAAGTATTCTTGCTTCTGAACATTTTCTTCTTTCTTTTTTTTGCTCTTCTGTGGGTTTTTTTTTTAGTTTTTCTATTTTCTTTCAAACCTTTCAAGAGGAACTACTACCAATCCTAGCCAGGCTTTTCCATAAAATTGAAAAAAACAGGAACACTCCCAAACACGTTTTATGAAGCCAACATCACCTTGATACCAAAACCAGACAGAGATGCTGCCAGAAAAGAAAATTGCAGACCAATATCCCTGATGAATACAAATGCAAAGATCTTCAATAAAATTCTGGCAAATAGGATCTTATGCATCATCAAGAAGATCATACACTACCATCAAGTAGGCTTCATCCCAGAAATGCAAGGATGGTTTAACATCCATAAATCTTTCAACATAATACAAAACATCAATAACAAGAAAAATAAAAATTGGGGCTGGCAAGGTGGCGCTAGAAGTAAGGTGTCTGCCTTGCAAGTGCTAGCCAAGGAAGAACCATGGTTCGATTCTCCTGGCATCCCATATTGTCCCCCCAAGCCAGGGGAAATTTCTGAGTGCTTAGCCAGGAGTAACCCCTTAGCATCAAATGGGTGTGGCCCGAAAAACCAAACACCAATAAAAAAAAAAAAAGAAAAGAAAAGGCTGACTGAAACCCAAACACAATCATATATGTAATCAAGGTGCTTAAATTAAAAAAAAGAAAAGAAAAATAAAAATCACATGATCATATCAATAGATGTAGAGAAAGCATTTAATAAGGTCCAACATCCATTCTTGAGCAAAACTCTCAGCAAAATGGGAATGAAAGGAACCTTTCTCAATATAGTTAAGGCCATATACCACAAGCCAGTGACAAATATTATCCTCAATGGACAAGGCTGTCCCCTCTCACCACTCCTCTTCAACACAGTACAGGAGGTACTTGCTATAGCGATTAGGCAAGAAAAAGATATCAAGGGAATCCAGATAGGAAAGGAAGAAGTCAAGCTATCACTGTTTGCAGATGACATGATACTCTACTTAGAAAACCCTAAAGACTCGACCAAAAAGCTTCTAGAAACAATAGATTCATATAGCAAGGTGTCAGGCTACAAAATTAACACACAAAAATCAATGGCCTTTTATACACCAATAATGATAGGGAAGAGATGGATGTTAAGAAGGCATTCCTATTTTCTTTTTATTTTTCAATAACTTTGTTTTCCCTTATCTTGAAACAAATGTATTATGATCGGTTATGTCAACTTTGTGATGCATGTTTTTTTAAATAAAAAAGTATGTATACTTTCAATCAAGTATTTTTCAATTAGCAATAATTGAGTCTTTCATAAAAGTCATTGGCTATAATACATTCACTGCTCAAAGCTAGACAAATATTTTAATGTTTAACTACTTAAAATGCATTAAAAGTTTTTTTTGGGGGGGTTTGGATCACAGCCAGCAGCGTTCAGGGGTTCCTCCTGGCTCTACACTCAGAAGTCACTCCTGGCATGCACAGGGGACCATTTTAGATGCTGGGCTTTGAACCACAGTCCTACTACATGCAAGGCAAATGCCTTACCACCATGCTATCTCTCCAGTTCTATACGTTTATTTTTTATGAAGTAAAATACATTTTATTAATAAAAAATATTTTGAAATTGCCAAAAAAATAAAGGAATTCCTGGAACTTGAAAGCTTGCTTTTGAGCAACAACATAGGGAAATATTTCAGTCAACACAGGAAGTATCAGAACATGGCTCCCTGTATAAAGCAGTGTCTGGACAACAAGTGCATCTGAGCAGCAGCACCAGCTCCATTGCCCTGATACAGAATTTCTTTCTCCTTCGGATGAGGAGTATATAGCTCTGCCAAAGCAAGTGTCTTTCTCTGTCTCTCTCTCTTTTTCTCCCCACTACTCTCCTCTTTCTCCTCTCTCCTATCTTTGCCTGAATCTCTCTCCTCTCTCTTATTTATATAATCTTATTTTATGTGCAGTGACTCTATTCCTACCCAGAATCTTTGCCCACATGTCCACATCACCCCCTGTGTGAACTGTGTGTCTGCAAGCACAGAAAGCAAGAACTTCCAACCTGGCCAGTCTATTTCAGACCTCAAAACCAATTGCCAGGGAGTAGTTTTTACATTTTAGGAGTTTAAATGTGTGCCTGCAATGACCTCTTTTATAAATGACATTTTAATTCTGTCACAAACATGAAGGAGGTTTATTTTTATTTCCTTTCTTTTTTTGGAGTCAAGTGAACAAATTACTTCAATAACTAGGTTGATCTAAAGAACCTGGATGCAGTGATTTTCGCCTTCTTTAATCCTCAGTATGACAAATATAAGGCAAGTATCATGGCTGCTGTATTATCTCTCCAGCTGCATAATTTCACTCTTTTTTTTTTTTTTTTGGTTTTTGGGCCACACCCGTTTGACGCTCAGGGGTTACTCCTGGCTATGCGCTCAGAAATCGCCCCTGGCTTGGGGAGACCATATGGGACGCCGGGGGATCGAACCGCGGTCCGTCCTACGCTAGCGCTTGTAAGGCAGACACCTTACCTCTAGCGCCACCTTCCTGGCCCCGCATAATTTCACTCTTAATTTTTTGTTTTATGGTCACACTCAGCAATGTTGAGGGCTTAATCCTGACTCTATGCTCAAGAGTTAATCCTGGAAGTGCTCAGAGGACACTCTATGGTGGTGGGGATTGATCCTGTGTCTACCACATGCAAAGTTAAGTTACTAACATTCTGGCCTGTAATTTCATTTTATTTTTCATTTTATTTTTGTTTCTGGGCCACAGCCGGCAATGTTTAGAGGCTATTTCTGTATCTGGGCTCAAAAATCACTACTGGTAGGTTTAAGGGACTATATAGGATGCTGGGGATAGAATCGGGTTTGGCCAAGTGCAACATAAATGACCTACCTGCTGTGCTATTGCTCCAACTGATGTAATTTTATTTTTAAATAACTGCAGTGGAAGAGAAATTTCAGGACTGAAAGGCAGATTCTAGAAAACAAAACTTTTTAATGCATAGTTATCTAAAGAAGAGCCCAATGATTTAAAAAAATTTTACAGTATTATTTTAAAATCAGTTTGTAGATTGAAAAAGGGGTGGCAAGCTATTACCTGGCTATTAGCTGAGGGTATATTATTTCTGTTCAAGTACAAATAACGGACACTGCAGTTCATGAATATGTCAGCCAGACACTGGTCATAGTCACCATCATGTATGACACTTAGTCACAGACACTGTCATATATACATGGGTTGTATATAAAGGGATGAACTGCTATGTATGACACTTGATTACAAAGACTTCATAGATACACATGGCCATAGACATTATTACTTATAAAAATCACAATGTCATATAGAGAGATGAGATAGAGGCATTATCTGGTGAGATGTGGTCATAGACACTGCTTTTTATAGATAGTGGGTTACAGAAACTCAGTCACACTGCCTTAAGCATTCAGTCCACCCTCGAGCATTGATATCTGTACAAACATACTCATATCACTCAATTATAGAAGGGTTGAAGGCACCTGATATACAGTGGTAAATCTGTGTTAATTTCAGTCTGGAAAATCCAGAAAAATTTATGTGAGTGAAAGGGAGGAAGACTATGAAGAACACAACAGAGTGGGTTCATGGAAACCCCAGGAGTGGGGGCCTCCTGGCACAGGGGCACATGGCAATGCTGGATGTTGAAAATGTGCTTCCAGTACCTCCACTATTCTCCTACTGGTCATAATTACTATACCTGGATTAATATCAATGGATTGTAAATGCTAGATAACTCACAATCTGCCCTTACTAATAGAGGCCATAAGGGGACTCTTAGCCTATCTTTGCCCTGGAAACTTCAATGCTGAGCAGATTTTTCTATATAGCTCAGAGTCAGGGCATTGGCTAGGGTGACTAGTCTACCACAGGTCCTGTCTCCAGCCCTACTTACTAAGGAATAGAGTCCTGTACTCTCTAAGCACCCACGTCACATATACACACAAGCTGTGTAGCAGCCAGCAGACAAAATGAGGTTGACTACGGTATCCACTGGGATCACATCTGTCACGACCACTGGAGAAGCCTTTCCTGGAGTAAAGGAGCCCTTTCCCAATCTGTGGAGGAGAAAGAACAGGACTAGGCCAAGACACCATGAACTATGACCACTCTATGTATGGAGTGAACATGGGCCTATGAAGGTTTCTGCCCCTCAACCCCATAGTGCAACACTTTCAGAAAAACAGATCCTGAGTCCTTCCTAAGACTCAGGAAATATGTTGTAAAAGTCTTAAAAATAATAATGCACCTTTATACACCATGTAGTAAGATTCACTCTGAGCACAATACCATATAACTAAGGCAGACAGAAAGAATGACAGTTGGGTTCTCTTTGTTAGTCAGTAGTGCCATTTCTGCATCTATGACAGTACCACGATAAAAGCACAGCCACTGTTTTACTCCATGGCTGCACATTTCTTCCAATCAGTCACCACAACACAATATAAACACCTATAGACTGCTAAGATTACAATAAGAAAGCAAAGGATAACTCCACCATCCTTAGTGACCAAAGATCCTAGTTCTAAAGAGCCAATCAATATCACCCAGTTTCATAGACTCTCTTAGAAGGACTTTAGAGAGAGGAAATGTTGAGGATTTTTAAGAAATTTAAAGAAACCATGGAACCAAGACTCAAGAGGATATAAAAGTAGAAATGATAAATGAGATGAAATAAATAAAAGCACTTCATAGGAAAAATGAAATTTTCATTGGAAGGCTTTATGAGAAAAATAGCAACTGCAGTGGACAAAATTGGTAGCTCAAAGATGAGCTGTATAACACCTGCAGACAATAGAATAGATGAAAAAAAGTCTTAAAATAAATGAATGACTGACAAGAATTTGTGGCTGAATTCAAGAGGAACAACAAAATAATCAGAGGGCCAAGAAAAGCATGCCAGAGGGCCACAAGAACATTCCCTATAAAGAATCAACAGTCAAGACATCATTGTTGATATTTTTCACGGAGAGCACATGAATGTATACATAATACATATCTACAGATGTATACATATATATACTAGAATATGCCTATATGCCAATATACTAGTATATGTATATATAGGAATTTTATTCTCCAAAGAACAAATACACAGAATTCTCCAATGCACATTGAACACCCTCCAAGATAGACCACATATTGGAACAAAAAACATACTTCTATAAAATCATGAGCTTATAAATTCTATCAATTATCTGTTCAGACCATAAAATAAAATCTGTTCAGACTCACTAAAATAGAAAGGAACTACAAACAAAAATGGACAGATAACTATAATACCCAGAAATTAAATAGTAGGTCAGAAAGGAAATAAAAAAAATTCTAGAAACATACAAGAATGAGAATAGAAGTGACCAGAATTTCTAGGACACAACAAAATCTATGTAAAGAAAATCTGTAGCTTTGAAAGCTTTCATCAAGGAGAAAAGAGCCCATATAAATAAACTGACTGCAAAGCTTAAGAAATTGAAAAAATGAGGAGGGGGCTGTTGGTGAGAAGGCCGAGCTTCTTGGTCTTCCCTGTGCTTGGCCGGGGGGCCTTTGGCTTAGAGCCATGCTGTTCCCCATGCTGCCGGGGCTTCTGGTCCCAGAGGGAGGAGGCTGGTTCCCTGGTTGTCCTGGAGGTCGGAGGTTTGCTGGCCTGCTCCCCACCCCCACACCATTTGTGTGGGGTAGGGCTTCTGGAAGGCCTGGTGTCCCCTTTGGACTGCTCCCTGGCACCCACCTTGCTGGCTCCCTGGCCAGGATCTGGGGAGGCCCTGGATTTCCGGGATTTGGGGGCTGTTGGTGGGGAGGAAAAGCCCTGTGGTCTCCCCTGGGCTTGGCCGAGGGGTGTTTGGCTTGGAGCTGTTCTGTTCCCCATGCTGATGAGGTTTCCAGTCCCAAAGGGAGGGGTCTGATTCCCTGGTTGTGCTAGGGACTGAAGTTTGCCAGCATGCTCCTCACCCCCACCCCCACACCATTTGTGTAGGATAGGGCTTCGGGAGAGCCTGGAGTTTCCTTTGGGCTGCTCCCCGGCACCCATTTTGCTGGCTCCCTGGGGCAGGGCCGAGGGAAGACCTGGGATTCCAGGAGGAGGGGGAGCTGTAGGTGGGGAAAGGAAAGCCCCATAGTCTCCCTTGGGCTTGGCCAGAGGGCATTTAGCCTAGGGCCATGCTGTTCCCCATGCTGCAGGGGCTTCTGATCCCGGGGGGGGGCTGGTTCCCTGGCTGTGCTAGAGGCCGGGGGTTTGCCGGCCTGCTCTCCATCTCCACCCCATTTGTGCAGGGTGGGACTTTGGGGAAGCCTTTGGAGGTGGAGGAGGAGGAGGTGGTGGAGCAGGTGGTGGAGAAGAAGGAAGAGGAGGAAAATAAGGATGTGGAAGTGGATGAGGTGGAGGAAGAGGAGGTGAAGGAGGATAAGGAGGAGGAGATAGAGGAGGTAGATGAGGAAGTGGACGAGGAGAAGGTAGAGTACGAGGAGGGGGGAGGTGGAAGAGGAGGAGGAGAATGAGTAGGTAAAGGAGGAGGAGTGGAGGAGGTGAGGAGGAGGAGGAGGTAGATTAGAAGGAAGTGAAGGAGGAGGTAGAGAGGAGGAAGTGGAGGAGAATGAAGATGTGAAGAATGAGGAGGTGGAGGAGATGTGGGGGAGGAGAAGGAGTTGGAGGAGGAGGAGAAGAAAAGAAGATGAGGGAAGAAGAGGAGGAAAAGAAGGAGAGGAGGAAGAGGACTACCATTGAGGTAGGCAGAATGAGGGTAGGAGGAAATTGGGGACATTAGTGGCAGAAAATGTGCAGTGGTTAAGGGATGGTATTGAATAATTCATGACTAAAACTTATCAAGAACAACTTTGTAAATGGTGATTTGATTAAAACAATGAAAGAAAAAAGGTTCATTTTGAGGTGATGTGAAAACAGCAACTCTCATATGGAGAGAGCTCTGAAGTAGAGTATAAATATTTGGGACAGAACCATGATGCTGTGGCTGCAGACTCACCTAACTGCTTTCAGGTTTGAGACCCTGGAATGGGTTTTTTCCTTAACTATCAATAACTAGACTTTGGGGGAATATGAAGTTGATCTAATTTCTTTCATAAGAAAAATCTTCATGGCTCTGATATTAATTGTGATGCCACTTGCCTGTGCTGGCTCAGGACATCAGGAAGAGCCATCCAAGTTGAGGTAGGCAGAGAGCATAAGGGCAGAGTTTTGGAGTGCACAAGTTCCACATTCTCAATGGCAACTTTCCAAATCATAAATTGAATCATGACATGACTTTCTGGCAGTAAAACCTACCACCAACAAAAGTGCCTGCATCAGGCCTATGGTCTACCAGAGCAGCTGATGTGGCTACTGTCACTACATTCAGCCAAGCCCCTTCACAGGAGTAGATAAGAAACTGCAGTTATATGGCCAGTAACCTTTATCCAGACTAGCCTGGACCCACACCTACATAAATACCTACCACAATAATGAGCCCTTTGGGTCCATTCAGGTTATCCACCCAACCCTGCAAGAAGAAAGCATCAATTACTTGGTGGCATGTGGAACAACACAGTCCAGTTTTACCCCACCCCAAAAATAGTAATAATGAGATGCTAAACCCAGAACCTCAAAACAATGGGATGCCAGGTTCCATTTGCACCTTGTTTGGCATAAAACTGTTCTTCCTTGCACCCTAGGAGGGTCACACAACACACAAAACATACAGCTGTTCCTTGCTGTCTCCCAGAACACAGTTGAGCATCCAATCTGGGTTCCTGACAGAAACTTGGCTCTGCACTGTTACTGAGAAACTCCCTGGTATGGGGAGCAGAACCTGAGTGTGGTCAAGAACATTTGGGATTTCCCTGGCATTTATACCCACCTGTGCTTTTTACGTGGAACAGAATAGAGGCCTATAAACCAGGAAGAATGAAAAATCCTTTGATCCCACATTTTCAGGGTGAAGAAGAGATGGCAAGATGATGTGGGATCCCTGTTTGGGGGCCTGATTTTGTATTCAGGGCTAAGGTGATGGGGATGGAAATAAGACATCTCTCTGGTTTTATGCTGAGTCTCTTTAAGCTCCTATACTGATCCCCTGGTCTCTGGTCCTATGCTGAGTCTCAGACCCTATGCTGAGGTCTGAGATCTGAGACACTTTGGCCCCACATAATCCACATCTTAAGGATATTGGGGATCATAAGAATAATGAGTGGTCCCACCTCTGTCCTGTGTCCGCATCCAAAGCCTTTTCTAAGCAGAGCCACAGCAGAAGTCATATGCTCCAGGAGACACTGGCTTGCACATGGATCATGTGTGCCCCTGCAGGGACACCTCTAGAGAAGGGGTAAAAGTGGGGCACTATATGGGCAGAGATACAAGGAGAGCAGAAAAGATCCTGCAGAGGAGGCAAATGCCACCATCCATCTGTTCATCCATTTGTCTGCCCTAGCAAAGCATTCCTCCTGTTCTCATTACTCTTCAACCCTCTATCTGTCCCTAGCCCATGATCTTGTCATGGATAACTCCATGGATTGTCCCAGCTAGAAACTGGAAACTGTCATCTATCCTATCTCACAAGGGAGGGGAATCCACAGTCACAAAGCAATAAAAACTGAGCAGGGCAGTGCTGAGTTCCTAAAGATGCAAGATACATGCCATGTAAGCATTCCTGAAGACCATTTAAACGACTGTTCCTGAATGTCAGACAACCCTCATCCCCTCTCCCCCCATATGCAGCAGGCATACGGGGATGAAATGGAAAGAGGTTTAGTGAGCTCCTTTTCTATATCTTGTTCCCAGGTCTTGTGTCCTCACTCACCCTACAAGGCTGGCCAGTCCCCCAAATTTACTTACGTCTTGGAGGCAATGATTTTCTGGGGATCCACAGGACATGGGCACACCACCTCAACTATGTGCTTAAGGTTGCAGTTGGAATAGACAGTGGTGATATGAACGAAGGCCTCCAGACTGGGCATCTGGCTGGCCATGTGCAGGAGTTGCTGTGTGGCTATGACATTAAACTGCACAGCATTTCTGTAGCAGAGACAAGGCAGGGGTTACTCAATCCACCAGGCTGCCTCAAAGCCCCAGACTCTGTCTTGTGGCCTAGCTACAGCTAGCTGGCTGAAGAGATGCAGGAAGCATGTACTTGGCACAGTGATCCCTGCACTAGGCCTTGTGCTAATTGCCCGCAGCTTACTGGGTTCCTGACCATCCCAGAGTTAGAAACTATAGCTTTGCTTACTCATTCATTAAAAACCAACTGAATAGACACCTAGATGCTAAAGATAATGCCAACCAGACTTGTCCTTTTTTTTAACTAAAAAGAAATATTTGTATTTTAGAGTCACCCCTGGCAGTGCTCAGGGCTTACTCATGGATCTGAGTTCAGGAATCACTCCTGGTGGTGATGAGGGGACTAAATATGGTGCCTGGACAAAACTAATGTTAGTTAAATGCAAGGCAAGAAGTACTCTGTCTATTGTACTATCTCTCTGACCCAAACTCCTAATAATTTTTAAAAACATGATGAAATGTACTTAAGTTTAATGGAGAAGCATTGGCAGATCAGAATAGCCAGTAAAATTCAATTAAAAGTGACATGTAAACTTGTATATACTGGATATTTTAATACTTGATGTTAATCTTTCTGTGTGTAGCTCTGCATTAGTCTAAATTTTGAATGAAAGTCAAGTAAGATAGTATACTTATAGGTGTTAGAACTGAGATCCTTGGGTAGAAGTGGGGTTAGCTGATGCCCTGTGCCTGGATGGCAACTAAACATTACAAGTCAAACAAAAGCTCAGTGTCCTGGGCTAGACACTCATAACTAACTTTTTGGAGCTTCTTAAAGAAAAGGCCACCAGATTCAGAAAGCAGAAATACACTGAGGTGTGAGTTGAGCATAGTCATCAAAGTGATGACGTGACAATCGGGAAACTTTCCCAGAAGAGAAGTGACCTGGAATGGAATAAAATTCCATGTGCACATTACAAATTAGAGCACTGGGGCTGTAGAGATGGTACAGTGGGTAGGGTGCTTGCTGTGCACATGGATGATATCATATGGTCCCTTGAACCCTGCTAGAGTGAGCCCTGAGCACAGAGCCAGGAATTAGCTGAGACATAAATATCTGTTCCTACTTATAATAAAGTTGTTCCCACAAAGTGGCTCTTGATGATTTTTGAATCTGGAAGCTCTCTGCTTGCCTGGAATTTGACTTCACCAGCCTCCATTACAGGTGTGTGTGTGTGTGTGTGTGTGTGTGTGTGTGTGTGTGTGTGTGAGAGAGTGAGTTTAGGTAGTGATCACCTCCAGTTTGGAAGAAACTTGAGAAGGGGTGGAATAAACTTGGGGTTCAGGTCAAGTCTGGAGAGTTCCCTGAAAGCAGTTCACTGGAGTCCAAAAGAGTGTGTCCTTGGCATAGAGACATCAGGTCCCTACAGCTGTCCCATCCAGCCTGCAGTTGTGCCCACTTGCCTTAAGGAATCCTTAAGCCTGTCCAGTAACACCCACCTTAGAGCTGAGCATCTGGTCCGCCCTTTGCTGCAGCGTCTGCCAGCCTTGGGCCTCACCAGGATGTAGATGACTCTAAGGCCAGGGCACATGCACAGAAGTTCTCCAGAAGCAACTTACCCAGGAAGCCAGTGACCCCAGTGATGAGGATGGACTTGCCCTTATAGAAGTTTTCTATAAGGGCTGGAACAATGGCGCAGTGATAGGGCATTTGCCTTGCATATGCTTGACCCAGGACAGATTGCTGTTCTATCTTCTGCATCCCGTATGGTCCCCCAAGCCAGGAGCAATTTCTGAGAGCATAGTCAGGAGCAACCCCTGATTTGTTGTGACCCAAAATAAAAACAAAAGAAGGTAGGAATGATGGACATGACTGCACACACAGGTCTCAGAGCACTGAAAGGAAGAATCTCTGGGTAGAGAAGTTATGGACATGGCCAGCCCACCACAGAATCCCATCATGGGTGTCCCAATCATGGGGTGATTTGGGGAAAACAGTGCAACTAAGTGAGAAAGCTTAATCTGGCTCAATGGTGCAGCCCCCCAGAGACCTCATCCAGGCTGGGGACCACAACAGTTATTCACGGTTCACGAAGGGGATTCCGGACTGAAAGAAAAGAGGGATTGGGAAGACAAGGAGACTCAAGGCGAAAAGTTCCGATCAAGAGTCCGTTTATTTGGGGAGGGGGATAGCCTTTTATAGTCAGGCCAAACAAAGAGAAAGGGGCAAGGCATTCTTGGAATAATTGTAACTTTCCACAGGCACATCATGTTTTTTCAAAATTAACAAGGCTGTACATCATGAAGCTGGCATTCATCTATCATGAGGCCCAAGTTGTTAGAGCAACAAAGTATAAGATCTAATCTCTGCCCAGGCCCACCAGCCTCTATCTTTATGGGAACATCTTGGTGCCTGTGGTTGACTCCCCTAGCTTTGAGGTATGCAGCGACTCCCCTTTTCTTTAGGTCCAAGGGCAAAGGCCACATCTTGCTAGCTGCTCAGGCTGGCAGCTTGTGCTAATTGTTATGTAGGCACTTTTGCTCAGACTTTCAGAGACTCCATTTTGATTTTAGAATAAAGGGCTTTTAGTTATGCCAAACAGTCTCCAACAAATTCCCCCTTTTTTATTTATTTCAAAGATGGGTGGAAACCCTGTCTTAGGCTACCTGATGTGCTCTCAGTGTCAGCACCCCAAAGTAAGGCTATGGCTCGGGGAGCACGCAAGAAATTCTTGCATGAGTGCATATAGGCTAGGTCGCCCTACCCCTTTAAGAGCCAATGCAGATTTTAAGAATGGGGTGTGCTTCTGACAACTGACACCAGTCTAATCCCGTCCTATTTCCACAGCTGTGAAAGGAGGGAGTTTTTGCACTTGGCAAGCTGTTCTAACTCCTCAAAGTCCAGTGTTTCAGGGGCGCCTGTTTCGCCCTCTGGGACTTCAGTTATTGGAGGTTTGTGAGGCTGGATATGTTGATAATGTACGCCCACAAATTTTTGGAAGCCTTATCAATCTGGGTTTTTATAAAGCCAGTTATATGGTGAAATGCCCATGGACCAAAAGAAACAAACAGCATGATCCCAATGAATGGGCCAAGCAGTGTGGGCAGCAGAGTAGATATCCAGGGGGAAGCTGAAAACCAATTTTTATACCAATTTTCCTCCCTGTCTAAGGTTTTCTTGGTTTCAGCTAGACTTTTATCAACCTTTTTGATGCTATCCCTAGCAAGGCCTAATTTATCCTTAAAGAAGCAACATTCTTCCTTTAAGGCAGCATATATACCCCCATCTTTTAACAAAGCAAGATCAAGGCCACGACAGTTTTGTAGTACCATTTCAGCTAAGGAACCAACAGTTTCTTGTAAATAGTCTAGACCTCGCTTAAGCTCCTCTATATCTTTAACAACAGTGGTGGTTAGGAAGCCTATAGATTCCTCAGTGCGAATGAGGGAATAAATGCCTGTACCTGCACCAGCGGCGCCAAGGCCGACAAGGACGGCCAGGGTGATGGCTGTAACAGGCTCATGTTTGGTGCGAGAAAGACCGGGGGAGGTACCAGAGTAGGGCAGTAAATCTAGTTCGGGTCGAACAGTAAGTTTGGGCATAAGAATTATCAAAACACAATAATCATGATGAGTAAGAAAGACATCAACAATAATGTGTGGTGTCAAACCAGAAGAGCAAACAAAGAATGTTAAATTTGGTGCAATAAGAAATTGAGCATGTCTATCGACATGCAGTGTTTGATTACAGGTCTCTATTAATTGAACGGGAGGGATCATGTTGGGGCCAAGAAGGCAGAGTCCGTAGCCACGACCTGCCCAACAGTGAGTCCATGACGCTGAGGCTGAGCTCCCCAGCGAAGGAGTCCAGAGTCATTGGTGTAGATAGGAGATTCAAAGGTTGTGATGCCTTCATAAAACGGCAGAACCGGTGAATAGATCCAACAGTGTTCATAGCTGGTGCTGGAGAGCGCCTGGGCACAGGCATTGACCATTTGCAGGATGAGGTCGAGGTGGAAACTGGACCAACGGGTTTGATGGTTAATCTAGGCATTAACAAGCTAAAACACAATAATCATGATAAGCAAGAGACATTTCAGTAACAATATGGGGAGAAAGTCCAGTGGAGCAAACAAAATAAGTGGAGTTGGGGGCTTCAATGAAGATGGAAGAGTTGTTAACCACAATGGTTTGATTGCAAATGTTTGATAGTTGGACAGGGGGGCGCATATATAGTTTGAGTAAGCAAAGTCCCATGCCCGTGACCTGCTTGCAATGGAGGTTGTTGGTGGCAGTGGGAGAGTCAGTTAGAAACAGGTCCGGCAGGAATGGTGGGCTGAAGGACTGGAACAGTGGGTGGGTAGCACAGAGGTGGCTGGAGGGGTGACAGGCTCTTTTGAGGTGGATGAAGACAGGACTGCGGAAGGCTGCGGAGGTCTTCTGTCAGACTTCAGCATTTAAAAATTTTATAATTAACAATCACCAATTTTTCAAAAACTTTTAAACTGAACCTAAATGATTTTTCTTAAACTTCTTAGTTATTATCTTAAAGCTAGATGCTTCTCTCTCTAGCCACATATCCATATTCTTTTGGCCTTAGTTTACACATAGCAGGAAAGCTGGGTGACTGCAAAGTCCAGAAATTCTCCAGGGAAAGTTATCCCCGATGGCCATTGAGAAATCTGGGGTTTGCCATCCCCCCACCCCTGCTATGTTCTTAGAAGGACAAAGCTAGCTTAATACATAATTTTTAACACATGATTTTTAGTTGCAAGATGCCAGTCTGTCAACTGACCAGACTGAACCAGGTTGAAAAAAATTAATTGAAATTTGAAAAATGGATAAGGCTTTGAAAATTGTATTTATCATGAAATGTAGAATACAAATAAACAGACAAAACAAAACAACCTAAACACAACATTGTATACTAGTGGCCACTTTCATTCATCACAACACACACATAAACAGACAAAAGGATCGATCCAAAACTTATTTTAGAAAAATTGACAAGCGCTTTTAAATATTTAGTCAGCATGTTTGTAAGAAAAAAAAATTTTTTTTGTAGAAAAACCTGTAGTTTTTTGAAGTACTTAATGTAGATGGAGTGGAACTTTCTGAAAATAAAAGCTTTAAGGTTTAAATTTAGCATAAAACATTTTTAAAACAATTCTAATTTGAAGTTTAAAACATTAAGTAAAATGCAGTAAGCAGTTAAAATTTTTAAGTAAAATGGTTAATGAGCACTATAGAAGGAGTCTCCACTTTGAAGTATGATATCTGCTGTAAATGAATGGGTTTCCTTTAAATTAGTTTCACAGTAGAACATAAGACATCTGCAATAAAGTGTTAACATTTTTATGATGAAACACAATAGCATGAACTATGATTATTAAAGGTATGAAAAACTGACTTTAAAAAACAAACAACTGTTTTTACTTTGAAGACTTTAAGTGAATAATCTGTAAAAAATATTGTATACCAAATTAACAAAATGTTTAGAACATTATAAAATATATAAAGACATCTGACGCATTTCCACACCTAAAGCTTAAGACCAAAATTATTTTTGATACTTTTGTTAAACTGCCTATATATTTACTTTTATAATATTACTCATAAAATTAAATACATATATTTTATCAATACTAGATTTCTTCACTTTGACACAAATATACAGATCTGTATAATGTGCTGACTTTCTGTATACACTTAAAAGGATAGATCTTTCAATGCAGAAGTAAAGAACCACCATTGCTGTAGCACAAAATTAAAACCAAGGGTACTATAAAGCACACCTGGGTGTTTACTGTGCAGTAAAATTAACTATATTATTTAAAAAGGCTAACCACATCATTTTTCACATAATTTTTCAAATACATTAAAAATCAAAATAAATTTTCTAATAAAATATAAAAGACTCAAATTCTAACACTTTTGTGTCCATTTGAATTTTAAAACACCAAGAAGTTTTTCTTTTACCAATATTTTGTTATTACAAGTCAAGTGACAGAACTATGACCTTGCTCTAAAATTTTCTGAGAGGCATGAACAAAGGGAGTTTATTGCTATTATCTCCCTGTTGCTTTTTCTCCCTAGAGAATTTTTAACCCTTACAGACCTAAATTTAGAAGGTTTTCTAATTTCCAAAGTTTTAATAATTACTTTAAAACACCCAATGCACAAAACTTAATTACACAAATGCTTTTAGAAAAGGCAACTTATGCTGCATAATTTAATTCACAAACTTCACAATTATTTGAGGCCTCTTATGAGACGCAACAAAATTCTGACAATAATTCTTACTATATATTTCACATGAACAGTTTCTGAATCCTTTTAATTCTACCCCCGTTACTCTCTGCCACATTTAGCAGGGCAATCAAACTTGTAATTACTAAGACACACACAGGCTAGCACTATTTTTCTGAACTTAAGCCAAATTTTACCAACTTTAAGAGAGAAGTGATATTTTTTCTTCAAAATTTTTGTTTGCATTTTGACTGCACAGAATGCATAGATTAAAGGGCTTATTATAACATTTTTGAACACTTTTAAAACCTCATAATTTTACCAACTGTAGTCTTTATCTTAGAAAAACATTTTAGGGCTGCATTTCTACCCTAAGGGATGGGGGGTGGCTAGCTTATTAGGATCTTAAAGAAAAATAGACTTTGAGTGATTGGGGGTATATGGCCTCTTCCTTGAGCGGGGCCAGGACTTTATCTTTCTGTTTGTGCTGATCTGAGGTTTTGATATTCAAAATGAGAACTTTTAAGACCAGGAGGTGGGGGGTACCTTGTTGTTACTGGCTTGCTACTTTTTGTTTCTTTTCACAAGCATCTTTTGAAAAACTGTATAAACTTATTAGCTGGATAATGAATATCATTTTTTTCCTTAAAGGAGGCACATGCCGAAGGCCAATTATTTGTATTTTGCATCAGCCAATTAATATGCTGTTTTATTTTAAGGTTGAATAGGATAATTAGGTTTATTTTCAAAATATTTTTTACAAAATTTATAACCTGAGCTACACATATTTGACAAAGTGTAGGGCTGACAAGGTGAAGCAGAGCCTTCCACTGATAACTCGGGGAGGGGCCAGCACAGTTAATAGCAGGAAGGCTAGAGCAAATCCTTTACAGTCAGCAGGGTGTAATGGTATAGAGAAAAAAGCAATCTTTTAAGATCAATTACTAATTTATTGGAATTAGAGGGAATGCCAACCGAGGAGGGGAGTCGGGTTGCAAAAGCACCCATGGGGATCATGGTTTTATTAATTGATTTGAGAATATGCAAGAGATGCCACTTTTCAGATTTCTTTTGAATAACAAAGATTGGGGTATTTCAAGGTGAATTGGAAAGCTTAAAGTGGGAGTGGCGGGGTCTGAGTTGGCTGTTCCCCGAGGCCGCAGGAAGGAGGCTCAATGAGGGGCTCAGGGCTGGCCCAAGCAAAATGTACTGAGTAAAGTGTGCATTAGGCCCAGAAGTTTTAACAGCAAAGTGCAGATATCGCAAGGTTTTTATGGCTTAGCAGCTGATACTTTGTAATTATCCTGCTCACTGGGCCCTTAATTATTTGTAGGCACCGCAGCAGTTTCTGTTTTATGGCACTCAGCCTCACCCTCATCAGCCCCTGTTCCTCTGAATTATGAAAGGGGGGCCTGGCCTTGGGATCGGGTGGGCAGAGGAGACAACTTTAGATTTAGGAGGGCGGGGGAAAGCTTGAAGGGCAGAAACCTGTGAATTAAGAGAAGTAGCCTGTTCTTGAAGGCTTAAAATTTTTTTTAAGATCTTCAATTTGGCCAAATAGTTTCTTTTCTATAGCTTTAAGAAGGGGAGCAGTGGCCACAGCGGGATAAAAGCCTTTGGAAGGTTCCAAATCTATGAGGCTTTCAGATTTAGGAGGGGCACTACTGGCCCGGGACTGGCTGCAGGAGGCTATTTCTACGATGGCTTCAGCTTTCTCAATAATTTCTTTATTGATGGGGCTCTCCCCAAGGGGCTCTAATTCGGCTCCTGTGACAATTTTACCCAGAATAGTCCAATAAAAATGCATAACCTTTTTATCCTTTTCTTTACATGTTTGGTATAATATTGTATAATTCATCACCAATTTGTTTCCAGGTACTTGTAACTATACGGGGTCTAGTGACCACAAACCAAGGACAAATTTCATGAACACATACAAAGAACTTAATTAAGTCCTTTTTCTTAACTTTAATTTTTCTTTCACCCAAAGTTTCTTAAGATCTTTAATGAAAGCCTCCTCTTTTGATAAAGTAGTCCCCATTTTCTCCGGGGACAAATGAACGGGGTGATAGTGATCACTGTTAACTAACCTCCTTGCACCCTGCCCTTTATAGGACTTAATGACTTACAGCGAGGCTCGGACTCGCGCCTTTGCCGTTCGACCAGGTGATCCGTACTTTATGCCCCGCATTTGGGCGCCACTCTGCGGCCCCCCAGAGACCTTGTCCAGGCTGGGGACCACAACAGTTATTCACGGTTCACGAAGGGGATTCCGGACTGAAAGAAAAGAGGGATTGGGAAGCAAGGAGACTCAAGGCGAAAAGTTCCAATCAAGAGTCCGTTTATTTGGGGAGGGGGATAGCCTTTTATAGTCAGGCCAAACAAAGAGAAAGGGGCAAGGCATTCTTGGAATAATTGTAACTTTCCACAGGCACATCATGTTTTTTTCAAAATTAACAAGGCTGTACATCATGAAGCTGGCATTCATCAATCATGAGACCCAAGTTGTTAGAGCAACAAAGTATAAGATCTAATCTCTGCCCAGGCCCACCAGCCTCTATCTTTATGGGAATATCTTGGTGCCTGTGGTTGATTCCCCTAGCTTTGAGGTATGCAGCTGTAACTTCCTCTGCTCCTGCCCTTTGCTGGGAGAGATTTCCGGCCAGCAGCTTTCTCTCAACCGGGACAGAAGGCAGAAAGCAGCTACAAATAATTCACGAGTGTTAAGCTCTTTTGTGAACACCTAAAAAATTAAGCTGTAGAAATTAGTAGAATGCTCAAGGTGTGTTCCATTCAAGAGGTTTATTGAGGGAGAGAGCAGGGCTTTTATGCCCTGCTTCAGTGGGAGGAGCAGCAACATAGGATTGAAACTTAAACCAATCAGATTTGTACAGGTACAACGATTTTAACCAATGGGAGCATAAACACATTTTGATGGCGGGAAGGATAAAGAGGAACCTGGCAGGATGGGGGGAGGGGGAGCAAATCCTTAAACAAATAGTTAATAGAGCTTTCTTTTGTGCAAGCAATAAGGATCATAATTTAAACTTTACAAAAACCTATCTATAATTACGTTTTTGAGAGCAGTTACAAAAACAGGTTCCATGGAAAGGTTAAGGAATCTGGTTAAGCCAGATTCTGTGTGCCGGGCTAAATTTATTTGCAGAGTTTCTTTTTGGCTCGGGGCTAAGCAAACTTTATGGCTTGAATCAGACGGTGGAAAATTCATACAGAGTTCCTTTGATATGTGGGATGCTCCGTCTCCCACATCTCCCCCTGTTTAGTATACAATATGGAAGGGACAGGCGTGCCTCGGTGGACTGGCCACACTGGGTGAAGAGGTGTGGGGCTTCCAGTCACCGCATCTGCTACCCTTGAGTCAGTCATTTCCAAAGCTTGGCAAGGCGCGTACGCACAGATTGAGGTCTATGCGCCAGCTCCTCGATAACTTCAAACTTAAGTGGCGGAGAGTTGGCAGGAGAGGAGATGTCGGGCGTCGGCTGGTCTTCTGAGGTGCATAGTTGTTGGTACAAAACTTTTGAGTCCTTTCTGGTTGCTTCATCCACTTGATTTTTTACGAAGGTGGTGAGTTTGCGAAAAGCCCAAGGACCAAAGGAAACTAGCAACATGAAGCCAATGAAGGGTCCCAAAAAGGCTGGGAGCACTGTTGTTATCCATGGAGAGGTAGAAAACCAATTTTTGTACCAGCTCTCACTCTGCTCTATATCTTTTTGTTATATACTAAATCATCCTCTATACGTTGAATGCTATTTCTAACTAAACCTGTTTAATTCTTAAAAACACAACATTCTTCTTTAAGGGCTACACAGACTCCCCCTTTCTTCAAAAAACGAAACCAAATTAAACCACGGTGGTTATGCTGCACTATCTTTGCTAGGGATTTAACAGTGTGCTCTAAGTATTGTAAACTTAGTTTAAGTTTGTAAACATTTTTAACAACAGTTATACTTAAGGCATTAACAGATTTTAGAGTATGAATTAATGAATAAATTATTGTGCCAGCACCAATAATACCCAGGCCCATTAATAAGGCAAGGGTAAGAGCAGTAACTGGTTCCCTCATGTGGCAGGAGAGAGACACAGAGTTATCTTTAAGGGGTAATAAATTAGTTTCAGGTTTAACAGTCAATTTAGGCATTAAAACAACTAAAACACAGTAGTTCTTGGACTGAAAAAACAAATGTGAAACAATGTGGGGGGATAAACCAGTAGAACAGGCAAGAAACGTTAAATTGGGGGCAATCATGAACTGAAAGGAGAAATCAACGACAAGAATTTGATTACAATTTTCAATAGGGGGAATTATATTGGGTACCAAAGGGCAAAGTTCAAGTCCCATCACCTGTCCCAATGTGATGCCGAAGTGAGGCTTGGGGCTGGATCGCAGAGCGAAGGGGTCAGAGACAGGCAGGGGGTCGCTAAAGCAGAAGGGCGGTTGAGATGAATAGCAGATAGGCAGGGTCAGTGATGGTGGAGGCGTTGACCATCTGCAGGATGAGGTTCGAGGTGGAAACTGGACCAACAGGTTTGATGGTTAATCTAGGCATTAACAAAGCTAATAGTCATGATAAGCAAGAAACATTTCAGTAACAATATGGGGAGAATGTCCAGTGGAGTTGGGGGCTTCAATGAAGATGGAAGTGTTATGCCTTGATGAGTTTCAGCTTCCCAGTAAGGTCAGCAGGGTCGTTGGTAGCAGTGGGCATGCTGAAGGTTTATAGAAGGGCTGCCAGGCAGAGTATCATCCAGCATTCCCCTTAGGCAGAGTCAGTCAGATACAGGTCCGGCAGGAATGGTGGGCTAGCAGGAGGGGTGACAGGCTCTTAAGAAAACTGTTTGGCAGGAGGCAAAATGGTTATTTTTGAATGCCACGGGAATGCCTTCTGACTCCTGTAAGACTTCAGCATTTAAAAAATTTTATAATTAACAATCGTCAATTGTTCAAAAACTTTTAAACTGAACTTAAATGATTTTTCTTAAACTTTTTTGTTATTATTTTAAAGCTAGATGCTATTCTTTAGTTACAAATTCATATTCTATAGGCCTTAACTTACACATAGCAGGAAAGCTGGGGATTGCAAAGTCCAGAAATTCTCCAGGGAAAACTTATCCCTGATGGCCATTTGAGAAATTTGGGGTTTACCATCCCCTACTCTTTCTGCCATGCTGATAGGACACAGCTAGCTTAGCACAGGATTTTTAGCAGGATTTTACAGTTTGTTAGATGACCAGACTAAGCCAGGTTAAAAAAATTAATTGAAATTTCAAAAATGGATAAGGCTTTAAAAATTGTATTTATCATGAAATGCAAAAATAACAGATAAACAGACAGAACAAACAACACGAAACACAACATTGTGGCCACTTTCACTCATAACACACACACATGAACAGACAAGAGGATTCATTTAAAACTTGCATTAGAAAAATTAACAAGCGCTTTTAAATATTTAGCCGGCATGTTTGTAAAAATTGTTAACGTAGCTGGAGCGGAACTGCTGAAAATAAATTTTAAGGTTTAGCTTTAACACAAAACATTTTTAAAACAATTTTAATTTGAAGTTTAAAGCATGAAGTAAAATGTAAGCAGTTAAAAAATTTTGTTAAGTGAAATGGTTAGGGGAGCACTGTAGAAGGAGTTTCCACTCTGAAGTATGATATCATTTGCTGTAAAGGAACAGGGTTTTTTTTAAATTAGTTTAACAGGAAAACAGTGAGGCAGCTGCAATAAAGTGTTAAAATTTTTAACAACTGTTTTAACTTTGAAGACTTTAAGTGAATAATTTGTAAAAATTATATACCAAATTAAGAAGGTTAAGTACATCATTTTCACCTTATTTTTTAAATACCTTAAGAATTAAAATAAATTTTCTAATAGAAATATAAAAAGACTCAGATTTTAATACCTGTGTGTACGATTAAATTTTTAAAACACCAAAAAGTTTTTCTTTGAACCAACCACCTTTGGTCCTGGATCGGCTGCTTGCAAGGCAAATGCTGCTGTGCTATCTCTCCGGGCCCACTGTGCTATCTCTCCGGGCCCTTCCCTTATGTATAAATTTTTAAAACACCAAAAGGTTTCTCTTTCTTTTTTTTTAACCCTCGCAGACATGAATTTAGAAGGTTTTTTAATCTCAATGTTATACTAATTACTTCACAACACCCAATGCACAAAACTTAATTACACAAATGCTTTTAGAAAAGGCACACTTATGCCACCTAATTTAATTCACAAACTTTACATTTGAGGCATTTTATGAGACGCAACAAAATTGTACCTCCGCTACTTTCTGCTACAAACACTACGTTTGCATAGATTAAAGGGCTTAGTATAACATTTTTGAACACGTTTAAAACTTTTTAATTTTACCAACTGTGGCCTTTATGTTAGAAAAAACATTTTAACTCAGGCAATCCAACTCAGGAGAAAGGAACATTTGTTACAACAGAGAGACAACCATAAAAACCTAAGGGAAGATAGGGCTGCATTTTTATTCTAAGGGATGGGGGGTTTCCGCCCTGCTTGCTGAAATTGTTGAAGCAGCCGCCTGGCCAGGAGGGCAGGGGGGGTAGCAAAAGTTTGTTGCCACGTGTGGAACCTGGGCTCAAGCTGGGACCTGGAAAATGTGCACTGCACCTTTAAGGCGAAGCCAGCCATAGGAGCTGAGAGATTAGAATGTGTGCCTGCTTGCCTGAAGGAATTTACAGAGGAGAAAAAAAGTTAGCTTTGCAAGAGACAAAGAGTTCAGCTTTAAGCGCTGTGTAGACAATATTGCGTGATTCAGTGGGGGAGACAGCGTCGCCCCCCAATAGATTTCAAGCAGGAGAGCGTGTAAGGGGCTTGGGGTCATAGAAAGTTACGGCTTAAAACAGCTCTCTGAGGCTTTTTTCCAATTAAAGGCTTTGTGCTATTTGAGTCAGCAGAACGGTGGCTTGTGCACTTTTAGGCGTGGCTCTTAAGCCTGGAGGCAGCAGCCAAACAAGCAGGGGAAAGCTTTTGTCCTAAGGGAGGGAAAGGTTGTCGTGCAGGTAAGCTGTGTGAGGTGCGGTTAAAACAAAACAAGGGCAAACATCATGAGCGAGGGCAAAAAAAAATTTATAGAGATTTTGTTTGGAGACTTCTACGCGTCTGGCTTTTAACTCAGACTGAATATCAGCAATGAATTTGGCTTCTGTGCTTGAGGGGGTTGCCCATAGTAAAAAAGCACAGGAGTCCCAAAGCCAATTGCGGGACTATGAGGTCGGCACAAATTGAAAGTGTTCACACAAGGAAGGCTGACTACTATGCATCGTCACCCCTGATGGGGGCTTGTTACCCCTGATGGGGGCTTACCCAACGTTTTATGCGTAAGCTCCTGGACTCGCCTGCTCCAGCCGACCGGATGATCACGTAGGATTCGAAACACTCACGTGGGGCGCCATTTTGTAACTTCCTCTGCTCCTGCCCTTTGCTGGGAGAGAATTCCGGCCGGCAGCTTTCTCTCAACCGGGACAGAAGGCAAAAAGCAGCTACAAATAATTCGCGAGTGTTAAGCTCTTTTGTGAACACCTAAAAAATTAAGCTGTAGAAATTAGTAGAATGGCTCCTGGTGTATCCAGTCAAGAGGTTTATTGAGGGAGAGAGCAGGGCTTTTATGCCCTACTTCAGTGGGAGGAGCAGCAACATAGGATTGAAACTTAAACCAATCAGATTTGTACAGGTACAACGATTTTAACCAATGGGAGCATAAACACATTTTGATGGCGGGAAGGATAAAGAGGAACCTGGCAGGATGGGGGGAGGGGAAGCAAATCCTTAAACAAATAGTTAATAGATCTTTCTTTTGTGCAAGCAATAAGGATTACAGTTTAAACCTTACAAAAACCTATCTATAATTACGTTTTTGAGAGCAGTTACAAAAACAGGTTCCATGGAAAGGTTAAGGAATCTGGTTTAAGCCAGATTCTGTGTGCCGGGCTAAATTTATTTGCAGAGTTTCTTTTGGCTCGGGGCTAAGCAAACTTATGGCTTGAATCAGGCAGTGGTGAAAAATTCATTCAGAGTTCCTTTGAATATGTGGGTGTACGGTCGCCCACATGCAGCGACTCCCCTTTTCTTTAGTTCCAAGGGCAAAGGCCACATCTTGCTAGCTGTTCAGGCTGGCAGCTTGTGCTAATTTATGTAGGCACTTTTGCTCAGACTTTCAGAGACTCCATTTTGATTTTAGAATAAAGGGCTTTTAGTTATGCCAAACAGTCTCCAACACAATGGGATACAGCAAAATTAACAGAAGCTCCTCACAATTTTAAGGAAAAACAGTCACATCCACAAGATCAACAATTTCCCTTTATGGTCCGAGTATCCCAGGGACTCCTGATGCTTTCAGTCCTGAATGTATCCTGCGCTAATCTTCCTTGCTTCCCAACCTGCCCTGCTCTGGTGCTCAGAACTGAAGGCCCTGACTCAGAGCAGGAAGAGTCTGTAGCCATGTGGATACTCATACTGATAACCCATCATTCTCCTGCATAAGTGTTGCCCTGCACTGTTAGGAATATGCAGTAGTGGAAATTCAACACAGGCCTCATATTTTGTCAACTCTGCTGCTTCAGCTATCTCCTGAGATCTCAGGGTGTTTTTTGTTGGGGGGGGGCACACCCAGCAGTACTCAGAGACTACTCTTGTTTCCACACTCAGTAATACTTGGGGAACTATATGAGATGCTGAGGATCAAACTCAGGTTGGCTGCTGTGCTATCACTCTGGCCCCTCTGATTCCAGTTGTTAAGATTTTAAACTGGACTACACTCTAACTGCACCTTCACTTCTCAGAAATGCACATGTATACATGCACACACGCTTATGTACACACATACACTTGTGCACACCTGTGCAAGTCATGATCCCAAGATGGGTCTCTCACCCCCATTTCAGAACACTTGAATGGACTGTGTCATGTAAGAAAGGAGCTCACCTCAGAGTTTCTTTAACCTCTGAACGTCGGACCATTGTTCCCACAGACCTACCCTCCTCCCAGGTCCATTGTTTACCCCCTCTTTGCCCAGTCTTTTCCCAAAGCTGAGAAGAAAAAAGCTCACTGATCTTTAAATGCTGCTCCAGGCAGATTTATTCATTAAAACTATTAAGCCAGCTTAAAAGAAATCTGACACAAAGGTCATACTGATTTATCTGACATAGATTTTTATCCCTCCAGAAATTAGATCAGATTATTATCTTCTCCAGGAGTAGATTAGATTCTTATCTCCCCGTAGATTAAATTAGATTTTATCTTTCAAGAGATTAGATTTTTTTTTTTTTTTTTTTTTTTTTTTTTGTTTTTTTTTTTTGGCCACACCCGGCAGTGCTCAGGGGTTACTACTGGCTATCTGCTCAGAAATGCTCCTGGCAGGCACGGGGGACCATATGGGACACTGGGATTCGAACCAACCACCTTTGGTCTGGATTGGCTGCTTGCAAGGCAAACGCCACTGTGCTATCTCTGGCCCGAGATTAGATTCTTAACTCTCCAGATATGTATTGAGAAATGTGGTGCATTTGGGGTTAAGAATGGCAGGCTATATATTCTCTGTGCCATGGTTTTGACCTGAGCTTTCATCCCAAGCAAGACTTTTTCTTCTAGATTTTCATACCAAGCAGAACCAAAACAAGTAAAATTAAAATTATATATAAAATTCAAATTAAAGAATAATCTAAAAGGAGATGGAGGAGGCTACCTTTACCTTTGGAAATAAACACACTAAAGGTCTAACTATTGAGGTATTAAACATACAAAGAAAATGTATATGTACCCATTAAGTCTTTTGATATATTTTGGGAGGTTTGAGATCCAGGATACATTTTCATCCCATGCTTACTGAGTTTGAAAAATGGTTTTTACAACAAGGGATCAGGTAGTGTCCTTGAGCTGAGGGCCCTTCAGGAGCTGAATCTGGTAGCATACAACAGTCCACATTTAGGAAGTTGTGTGAGAATAAGGGCCACATAGAATGAATCAGGAGGAGTGGGGGTTGCAGCTACTTGCTGATGCGTAAGATTTGGGACTGAGAAGTTTTCCTTTCACTTTGGAAGCTGCGTGGTGGCTTATTGGGGCTAAAGGTCAGTCTCAGTACCTAATGATTTAAGAACTGAGGGTAGAGAGATTAAATAGAAAATAATAGGATCAGATTGGGGGATGAAAGAAGGAGTTCTGAAGGAAAGGGATGATGTATAAGAGATACTATTACAATATAGGTATGGATGTTTATAATATAGATTGGGCAGGTCTAATAGTGGGAAGTTGACTGAACTCTTGTTCACTTTAAACAGCTGTATTCATTGTTGATGGTTTTATGGTATAAAAGATAGTAAAGGCTTTATGTTCCCCCTCTTCCACTTTATTTGCTCACTTCTCCTGGCACCTATGGTGTTCAGAGTTTCTACCATTTAGACCTTTGTGTTTCTTCATGGAGTAGTATATGTATATATTCTAAGTAGCTCAAATAAGTGATATTCTATATATATCCTTCTGGTTTACTTCATTTAACATATTTAGTTCCATCCACGCTGCTGCAAATTGTATGATTTTATCATTCCTTACTGCTATGTAGTATTACATTGTGTATAAGTACAGCATCATCATTTTCCACTCCTCTGTTGTTGGACATCTAGGTTGATTCCAAATCTTGGCCATTGTGCTGAGTGTTTCAATAAATAGTGGTGTGCATAAATATTTTGGATAAATGTCTTTCTATCTTGGGGATAGACACCTGTTGTCTTAATATAAATTAAAGAGTCCTGGGGTTGGTGTGGGGATGGTGAGGCCTTTCTGGGCTCGACCCAGCTCCTGCAGCCCCTATGGTCTGGGGGGTTTGAAGGTTACAGGGTGAGGGCAGAGAGATTCACAAAGCAGTCAAAGCAGTCAGGAGTCAGCCAGCTTTATTTCTTAGTCCCTACCACCATGCACATCTCCTCACATGGCCTCTTATACTAAGCCTTTTCCTAGAAGCTACTTCTCTACTCCTACTGGGTTCTCTTAGTCTCTGTCTCCCTTTCAGCTGCTTTTACCAGGCTTCCTAACTGGCTTCCAGGGTGACTAACTCCCTTTGGTGATGTTACTAATGCTGCTTCCCCGATGATACTGAATTGTTGATGCTAAATCTGATGCTATCTCTGATGATGATGGCTCTCTCTCTCATGATGCCTCTTCCCTTTCTCTAACTCTCCTTCTTATCCCCTCTCTTATAACAATACACAGGAGTGTGATTGCTGGATCATATGACAGCTCAATTCTGAGGTCACTGAGAACCCTTTATACTGTTTTCCATAAGGTTTGTACCAGGCAGCATTCCCACCAGAAGTGAATGAGAGTTTCTTTCTTCATCCCTGCCAACAGAGATTGATCCCATTATTTTTGATATGTGACATCATCACTGGTATAAGATGGTACCTCATTGCTCTCTTGATTTGGATTTCCCTAATGAGTGCGTGATAGTGAACATGTTTTCATGTATCTATTAGCCATCTGTTGGTCTTCCTCATAGAAGTATCTATTCATTTCTTTCCCCCATTTTTCTATGGCTTTATTAGGTTTTGTGGAGCTAACCTTTCTCAGTGCTTTGTTATATCCTAGATATCAACTCTTTATCTGATGTGTTTAGTGTAAAACTTTTTCCCATTCTGTTAACTCTCTTTTAGTTCTAAGCAATGGTTTTTTGTTTTTTGTTTTTTGGGTTTTTTTTGCCACACAGAAACTTTTTGCTTTATGTAATCCAATTTATTTAGGTTTCATAACAAAGCTCCTCTTGCCATTGACATGTTTTTTTGTTTTTCGGGCCACACCCTTTTGATGCTCAGGGGTTACTCCTGGCTACGCACTCAAAAATTGCCCCTGGCTTGGGGGGACCATATGGGACGCCGGGGGATCGAAACGTGGTCCTTTCCTTGGCTAGTGCAACAAGGCAGACACCTTACCTCTAGCGCCACCTCGCCAGCCCTGCCATTGACATTTTATCATCAAAGATTTTTTGAGATATAAGACTTGAACTGTTCTGCCTATTATTTCCTCAAGGAACTTCATAGTTTTGAGTCGAATTTCAAGGTCTTTAATTAATTTTGAGTTGACTTTTGTGTAATATGTGAGATATAGATCAATCTTAGTTTCTTAGAAGTGGTTATCCAGTTTTTCCTACACCAGTTTGTTGAAGAGACTGTCTTTGTTCAATTTCAGATTCTTAGTTCCTTAGTACCATGCTATTTTAATCACTATGGCTTTATAGTTAAGCTTCAGGTTAGGTAAAGAAATGCTGTCTCAGTTTCTTGTTTTTCAGTATGATTTGGCTATACAATATATCTCTTGTGGTTCCAAAATAATTTATATCTTAATGGTTCTAAGTCCTATAAAAAATGATGTCTAAACTTAGATAGGGATTGCATTTGAATCTATATAGTAAATTAGGTAAGGTAGTCATTTTGAGGATGTTGATTCTTCCTGCCCATGAGAATTGGATATTCTTAACAATTCTTTAGGTCCTCTTCATTTCTTTCTGAAGCGTGTTTTTAATTGTTCACATGGTATAGGTCTTTAATTTCTTTGTCAGGATGATTTCTAGGCACTTGATATTTTTAAGACACTAGTTTAAATGGGACGGACTCCTTAGTCTTTCTCCTGTTGCTTCATTATTTGTATAGAGGAATGCTACTGTCTTTTGTGTATTGACTTTGTAGCTGACCACTTTGCTGTATTGGTTTATTGTTTCTAGATTTACTGTGAACTCTTTATGATTTTCAATGTGTATTATCATACTACCTGCAAAATGAGATAATTTGACATCCTCTTTACCAATTTGAATTTCTTTCTCTTGTCTGATTGCTATTGCTCAGATTTCTAAAACTATGTTGAATAAGAATGGAGATAGTGGAAAGCCTTGCCTAGTGCCTGACCTTACTCACTGGATATGCTTTCAGTTTTTGCCATTAAGGATAATGTTGGCTGTGGGCTTTTTATAGATAGCTGTAACTATCTTTAGGAAGGTTCCTTCCAACCCAATTTTGTTGAATGTTTTCCTCATGAATGGCTGTTGGATTTTGTCAAATGCCTTCTCTGTGTCAATTGATATGATCATGTGGTTTTTGTCTTATTTTATGTGTTAATATGGTGTATGATGTCGATTGATTGGTGTATGTTGGAACCCAATAACTTGCATCTCTTGCGATGGTCATGGTGTATAATCTTTTTGATGTTTTGTTAGATTCAGTTTGTTAAGATTTTGTTTGAAGATTTTTGCAATCCATGTTCATTAGTGAGTTTAGTCTATAGATCTTGTTTCTTGGTGGTTGTCTTTGTTGTTTTGGTACAATTAGGTGTTTGGACATTGTAATTCATCTCTGAGTAGTTCAATTAGAATCAGCTTTGGGAATGCCTCATAAAAGAGTTAGGGAGAATTCCTATCTTTTTGATGTTTTGGAAGAGCTTAAGTATCAGTGGTAGTAATTCTTCTCTGAATGTTTGATGAAATTTACTTGCAAAACCATCTAGTCATGAAGTTTTGCTCTTGGGGAATTTTTTTTTTTTTTTTTTTGGTTTTTCGGGCCACACCGTTTGATGCTCAGGGGTTACTCCTGGCTATGTGCTCAGAAATTGTCCCTGGCTTGGGGGACCAAATGGGACCGGTGGATTGAACCACAGTCCTTCCCTGGCTAGCGCTTGCAAGGCAGACACCTTACCTCTAGCGCCACCTCACCAGCCACTAGGGGAATTTCTTAATTACTGTTTTAATGTCTTTAGATGTGATTGACCTGGTTAAGCTTTTTACATCCTCCTTATTAAGTCTCAGAAGATGATATTTTTTCCAGAAGTCTGTCAATTTTTTTCTGGGTTCTCTAACTTAATTAAGTACACTTGTTCATAATAAGCCCTTATGATATATTGTATATCTTGAGGTTCCATTGTAATCTTTCTCCTTTTGTTTGTGATCTGATTTATTTGGGTATTTTCCCTTTTTATCTTTGTGAGTCTTGCCAGTGAATTGTCTATCTTGTTTGTTTTGTTCAAAAAACCAGATTTGGGTCTTATTAATTCTTTGAATTACTTTTTTGTTTCTATGTTGTTTACTTCTGCTCTGATTTTTATTATTTCTCATCTTCTACCTGTGTTTTGGTTTCTGTGCTGTTGTTTTTCTGGCTCCTTAAGGTGTTCCTTTAAGCTGTTGATTTTGTCATTTTTCTCTTTCTTTACGTAGGCCTGTATTGCTGATTGCTATAATTACTGATTTTTTACATGTCCCACATGTCACCCCACCCCCATCTTCTACATAACTTTACCTCAGGATAAGACCTGCCCATTTCTGGGAGAGGTCTTAAGGAGGTCTCAAAAGTTTTGGCCGGAAGGCCAGGAGAGAAGATTAGAAGATTTTGGAGGATAGAGGGAGCAGGAGGAGAGATGACTGAAAGAGGCTAAGATGCAGGGCAAGCTGAGGAGAGCATGCTTAAATAGGTTTAAGATTATAGGCCACAGATGTGGTGGCTAAACCATGAATAAAGCGGATATTTCCTGAAGACTGACTGCCTGTGAGTTTTTTACCCGCTGCTATCTTGAAGCTGCGGACCTGCCGGATGAAGGGGGTTGCAGGCTCATGGCCCGGGCTGGAGGAGAAAGGCTTCTCATCCCTTCATCACCATCCATCACCATCCAACACAATCTAAGCCTATCCAAAGGGCTTTTATTCTACATATTGGCGCCTAAAATGGGATTTGGACCCTGGACCCAAGAGGACAGTGATCATGGTGAGATTCCTGTTTTTGTGTTTGATTTTGGCTCTTTTCAGCTGGAGTGAGCTCAAAACATTGGACCACGTGGAGCCATTTTTAAAGATGGCCCAGACCCCTTCTGGGGGTAGAAGGGTCAGTGAAACATGGGAGATGAAAGCTTAGATCACCCCCCATCCGAGACCCAGGACTGAGACTTTGTTGCAAAATATTCTCTTTCCAAAGACCTCAGCCTCCTCAGTGATTGATGCAGAACTCTAATTGGAAAAAGACCAGGAAGAAAAAGTTTATCTAAATGGACTGATTTACTGAATATTACCTTCAGCCTGAAAATAGATTTCGACGTTGGAAATTTCGGACTCTCAGTTTGGATCACTTTGAACTCTGGACACCCAGATGCACCTGATTGAGAAACTGCAGTGGCAGCAGTGAAACCTGCTTCCAAAAAACTGTCCAGAGACTGACCACCCCTCCTGATGCTGCCACTTGGGTCCTACTCCTGCCATTAGGCGGGGCAAAAAAAGTGGCAGAAAATTCGCAAGTGGCCAGAGGTGGCAAGCACGTGGGCTCCAGCCCAGACCCATGGAAGTAAGCCACATGGTGAGAGTGGCCTGGAAGAAGCCCCCTGTCTGGACAATTTGTTTTAGGTGATGTGATAAAATGGGAAGTCAACAAAATTTTCACGTTTGGACAATTTGGTGATGGTCTAAAAATTAAATAGAAGGAGGGGGGGGGGGAAACAGCATAGCCCAACTGAAAAATCTGATTTAGAGCCGCCTGCATCTAACCTTGATCTAAGTCATTTTCTTGCTAATTTAAATGTGCTTTGTAGTTTTCCATAATTATGTTCCCAATTGTATAATGTTTTACTGTATATTTTGATGTAGTAGTCTATTTTCAAAATGTATGTTCTGTATAAATTATCTTTTAATTATACCTAGGGAAAGGTTAAATAAGAACATGAAAGTTCCAGGAAAAGATGCTTGTTTAATAGTATTAAGAAAAATAGGGCCCGGAGAGATAGCACAGTGGTGTTTGCCTTGCAAGCAGCGGATCCAGGACCAAAGGTGGTTGGTTCAAGTCCCAGTGTCCCATATGGCTCCCCATGCCTGCCAGGAGTTATTTCTGAGCACACAGCCAGGAGTAATCCCTGAGCACCACCGGGTGTGGCCCAAAAATTGAAAGAAAAAAAAAAAAAAGAAAGAAAGAAAAATAGGAACAAGTAAGTTCCAGGATAGTGCTTGGTTAAAAAAGCATTAAGAAAATTTTAAGTTACAGGTATATTTTGCAGAAAAGGTATGTTTATATAAGAATGGTTGTCCCTGGTTTTTTTGTGGGGGCTTTCATTGGCTTAAATAATTAATGTCCATCCTTCTATTTTAAGCTTGTGTCTATCCTGTTCTTTTAGGTGTGTTTCTTGCAGGCAGAAGATATCTGTTTTTTGTTTACTTTCCAAATCTCTTCTGTGTCTTTTAATGAGGGAGTTTAGTCTGTAGACATTTAAGGAAATTATTTACAGAGAAGGTTGTATAGGGTTGTTTTAGTACAATTGTGTGTTTAGACTGTGTAATTCATCTCTGAGTAGTTCATTTAGAATCATATTGGTAAGCATGAATAGTGTTAGTTCTTTTTTGTCTGAGAATGTTTTTAGTCCTTTCTCCATGTGAATGAAAGTTTTGCTGGATAGTGGACCCTAGGTTGGAAGATTTGTTCAGTAGTTTAAATATGTCATTCCACTGTCTTCTTGCTTGAATTGTTTCAAATGGGATATCTGGTTTGATTTTTATGTTCTTTCTTTTATAATTGAGAGTTTCTTTTCTTTTTTATTGCCTTAAAGAATTAATCTTTCTCTTTATTTTTTTCTTTGTGTGTGTGTGCCATTTTTATTACTATATATCTTGGTGTTTGCCTATTAGGGTTTATTTTATTTGGAAGTCTTTCACTTCTTGGATTCTAGTCCTGTTATTTCTGGCTTAAGGCTATAAAATAGCACACGAGGCTTCCTAGCCAGGCCTCTCCCAGAACCTCCATCTTGCCAGGTCAAGGCACTCTCAAGGAATATCTGGAGGAACAGGCCTTATTTTCCAGACCACCAAAATGTTGATAACATAGTCCAAAAGACCACTGGAAAGTGGGCTAGGGTGTATGGTGTTAAATGGGGCTCTAGGGGATTGCGCATTTTTCTATCAGCATCATTGGTTAGTTTAAGCTGTAATGCTTATGTGAACCTATGAAATGTTTAAAGTTTATGACTTCATTTCTGTAAGAATCTGGGGATGACTCGGCTCAGGGTTCCACTCTTGAACCAAAGCCTGCTGTGCCACGTGGGTGTCAGTGGAAATCCAGAGCTCTGGAGGAAATAAACTCTATGTTGCTGTTTTCATCTCTGAAGATTCATGAACTTTATTGAGGCAGTGGTCTTTTCCAGGACACTGGGCATCCCTGGACCCTGGGCTTCCTCTGGGCCTTAGGCATCCCCTGACCTAGGGCCTTTCTTTCACAGGCCCTAGGCTTTCCTGGTCCCTTTAACAAGGATACTATATTTGGAATGAATTCAACAAATTTCATATCATTAGAAATCATTAATAAAGTTTGGTTTTTGAGATGATGCCTGCTGAGTGAGGATTTACAAGCTTGCAGGCTGATTGGACTCCGAGACAGAGCTTGGCAGATGACATGCCAGACTCTCAGAGCTGAATTTGGATGGTTGATGCTGCTTGCTTAGTGAGCACTGGGGCCTTTGCTCCACTGCTTGTGCTCTGGCATAGCCTTAGTCTCTTCAGAGCATCCTCCTAGTTAACTTCCTGTTCTCCCAGGCAGTTTTTTTGCTTCTTCAGAGTAGGCAGGAAACTCTCACTCCTAAACCCTTTCCAACTATCTGACCCCAGTTTAAGGCTGTAGCCTGAGGAAACCTCCCTCTTGATTCATGTAAAGTCAGCTAATTTGGGGCCTTTGCTTTTACCTATAAACGAAACTTTGGGCTAAAGCCCCAAACAGTAACTGTGCCACTCCTTGGGCAGGTGGCAATGGTTGCAATGGCCTTTAGAGGAGCTTGAGGTGCTGGCTCAATTCAGACTCTCATCAGCCCAATTTCTTCCAGTGACAACAGAGGGAGCATGCCAGAACAAGACAACGAAGTGTTCTACTTTACTCTCTTTCCACAGGAAAACTGTTTTTTTAATTTCGTGATCATATTCTAAAGCAGCTTGAGGTGAAGTTTTAGGAAACTCTTTTGATTTTTTATTGAGCTAAGTAGATCTGTAAAAATCATGTAATGTCATGAACAATTTTGTAAATGTGTTACAGGAAAAGAATAAGCTCGTCTTGTGGTAAATGTGACTACATTGGGCAGAATGTGTAGGCCCGAACCTTTAAAACTTATACACTTTAGTCATGCACCTAGTTTTTATAGACAGGTAGTGTCATGTATTATAAAGTAACCTCTTTATATTGCAAATGCGGTGATCAGCTACTTAATGGGAAGGATAACTTGATATGTTTAGGATTCTAAATTTTCTAGGGAATTAGCATGTTTTGTATTACATGAACTGTTAAGTTTTACAACAGTAATATAGTGAGAACTTTGTTAAACCTCGGAATATGTAAATTCTGACTATAAAAATGTGATTTCTTTGCTTGAGCCAGTAACTCATTCCATCCATAAGTAGTCACTTTAGTTACTTTCTTATTGAAGTAGAAGTTCCTCATATTTATGTAAAGACCGACTAATAAAGTTTGGGGTTTTTTTATCTTAAGATATTCTTAAAAGACTTGTATTTACATTACTAAGTTTATTTTTTATATTTGATAACATAATATATCTGAAATGTCTACATCACTGATTTGTCTTTTCTTATAATGTCCTAATGTCTTACTAAAAACTTTCTCAAGAACTAACAATATTGCTTTCCTTGATATCTTAAAATTATTTTCTTATATATTAAATAATAAATAGGTTTAAAATTTATGTTAGATGAATTTAATTGTTAGGAGGATATTGTGACTATGTTGCTTCTGGATTGATGAAAGAACACATTTTGGTTTAATTCTAGACAACCAGATGCTTTGGTATTTTATTATAGTTGTGCCAACAAAGCTCCACACATACAAAGTATCAGGAGACACCCATCAAATTTCTGTGGCAGAAAGAGTAAGTTGAATTCAGTGAGTAAGATACATTTGCAAACAACTGTAGTCATGCTAAATATAATACTGGTTTTGTAGGTGATGCCCATCCCCTAATAGAAATCTGTGGAAGTGTATAAGTGCTTTATAGGAATTTAGTAAGATTGCAATTTGACTGATATCTCTATGTTATATACCAGCATGTTCTAGGTCAGAAAATTTTAAAGTATTTTTCCAGTCCTTTTAATAAAAAGTATAAAAAGTATGGAACCAGAGAGAGAGAGCACAGAGGGGAGGGCACTTGCCTTGCACAAAGTCATCGTGGTTAGATCCTTAGCATTTCATATGGTGTCCTGACCTTGTAGAAGTAATTCCTGCTGCTAGAGCCAACAGTAAACTCTGAATGTAGCCCAGTATGGCCTAAATAGAAATTTTTAAGTATCTTAATTTTTGCAATTTTTTTCTTGGGTGTTTGATAAGTTCTATGGTGGTAGCTTTTTTTTTTCTGTGCTATTTCTTTTTTTGTTTGTTTGTTTTTTGGGCGGGCACACCCGGTGACACTTAGGGGTTACTCTTGGCTATGCGCTCAGAAGTTGCTCCTGGCTTGGGGGACCATATGGGACGCTGGGGGGGGGGGTTCGAACCATGGTCCGTCCTAGGCTGTCAGGGAAGACACCTTACCTCTAGCTCCACTGTCCCGGCACCTCCTGTGCTATTTTTTAACATACCTGCTCCAGAGTCATGCAGTTTTGTGGGTTCTGGAGGATTTGCCTCTAGCTATGTCTAATTGAGAGGACAAATGCTCTGAATTGCAGTGAAGAATAATTTATGAATAAAAGACATAACAATAAGGTTCAGAAACAGAAATTGCGTAGTTTCTCACATAGGTTTGTTATTATAGTTAATATTAGTGAAGATCTAGAAAAATCTCTAGTCCAAATTCCACTGCTTTTGAAAAACTTGCTTTCTTTCATAAGGAATTTTTAAATGTTTTGATAACATTATCTACTGTGAATATAGAATATTCCTTACTCTTTAGAAAATGAGCCTCACATGATTATGATATGTGAGTGAGAGTGAACATGTGAGAGCATGAGTGTGTTAAAATGCATGTGTGATTGTGAATGTATTGTAAGTGTATTTTTGAGTTTGTGTGAATATGAAAATATGTAGAGGTTATATATTTTATTGGGATTATATATGACAGTATATGTATGTGAGAATAAGTATGTGAGTAAGAGAGCGTCTTTAGGGGCCATAAGTTTTGCGGGAATTGTGTATGTGAGAGTGTGTACATAAGAACACATGTGGAGGACACATGTTGCACTGACAGTGGCATAACAGGGTTGTCACACCTTCATAGTCTGCAGTATGGGATTTGGACAACATGATAATTGTCTCTCTTAAAGTTTTTCATTGTTGTGGCTGTGGCATCATTTGCAAAGTAACAGAATTTATTTTTTTCACCATGCACTCACTTTCTTAGAAATTGAATACAAAACTACTTGTTAAAATGTAGAAATGCTGTGGAATGTGCTACTCATTGTGCTGATTTGTAAAAGTAGAGACTGTAAATCAAGTGGTCCAGATTGGAAGAGAAATATTTCTTCTTAGTCACATGAAATTATGGCAGAACTTCAAAGACTTTCAATTCTCATTCCCTGTGCCCTGTTTGAGAGACTGCCTCCCACCCATCACATAGGTGAAAAAAAAAGTGTAAATCGTTTGCGTGAATGTTGGTACTGTCTAGAGTAATGTTTGATGGTTCCTTTCTACATGGTAGCTCATAGATTAAAGGGAAAAGTCAGCAAGTGAAATAACCTGTTTTCAATTTCATCATGAAAATTCTGGAAATATTAGCAAAGACATACACCACAAAACTTTCATAATACAAGCCCAATTTTTAGGTGAAAGAGAAATTTGCTCTATAATAGTTAGCTCTTGATCAGTTGCCATAAAGGAAACTTGTAGATAATGTGACCTTTTTGAAAATATGGCAAAGAATATTTCTCTGTTGATTATTTCCTTGTTACCACAAAGCCTGAAGAATAGAGTGATGTTTCCTAGGGAGCTCGGGTGACCCTGTCTTGCAGGAGGAGGTTTTTGATTCATCATGTGACCATGGCCAGATGGCCTGAGAAGTTTCCTCCCTCTTGGGAGCATGTTATCAACCATGAGACGCATAACCACAGAGTCTCTGTCATCTTCATGAAGTACAACCTGAGTTCATTCATGGTCACTGTGACAGAGGAACACATGCCCTTCTGTCAGTTCTTTGTGAGACTGTACAGGACCATTGGATGATCTTCTTCATCACAGGTAAGAACTGTTCCCTTCAGGGTTGCTCATAAGGACATGGAGTGTTCTTGGCATGATAAGGAATCTCTAGGTACTGGGTATAGAACATTTTTACTGTGTCATGTCATTATTCTCTAACCAAGGACAAGGAAATTCTGATTTGTGGGGCTGATTTTAGGATTCATTCAATCTGTAAATCATGTCCTGGTGATGCTGTGGAAGAGATGGAGCATTGGAGAGGCCATCTACCTTCATGGCAGATGTAGTGAGCAAATTTAAAATGTGTGGAGAACTTGGTGAACATGCTTAGAATGTAAATATTTTTTTTACTTCAGGTATTTTTATTGTGTGATAGGAAAAATAGGAGCTTGAATACTTTGAACTATCTTTTATTTCCCTAACCCTCATCCCCAGAATTTGAAATATTTTAATGTAATATAATCTGTGAGCACATTTTTCACATAAAAAGTCATACTTTATAAATGCTCTCCTTTTTAGACCTGAGAATACAGAATTCTCTTATTTATTTTATTTAAACACCTTGATTACATACATGATTGTGTTTGGGTTTCAGTCATGTAAAGAACACCACCCATCACCAGTGCAACATTCCCATCACCAATATCTCAAATCTCCCTCCTCCCCACCTGACCCCAGCCTGTACTCTAAACAGTCTTTCCATTTCCCTCATACATTCTCATTATTAGGACAGTTCAAAATGTAGTTATTTCTCTAACTAAACTCATCACTTTTTGTGGTGAGCTGGAACTTCCAGCTCTTTTCTCTTTTGTGTCTGAAAATTATTATTGCAAGAATGTCTTTCATTTTTCTTAAAACCCATAGATGAGTGAGACCATTCTGCGTTTTTCTCCCTCTCTCTGACTGATTTCACTCAGCATAATAGATTTCGTGTACATCCATGTATAGAAAAATTTCATGACTTCATCTCTCCTGACAGTTGCATAATATTTCATTGTGTATATGTACCACAGTTTCTTTAGCCATCCGTCTGTTGAAGGGCATCTGGGTTGTTTCCAGAGTCTTGCTATGGTAAATAGTGCTGCAATGAATATAGGTGTAAGGAAGGGGTTTTTGTATTGTATTTTTGTGTTACTAGGGTATATTCCTAGGAGTGGTATAGCTGGATCGTATGGGAGCTCAATTTCCAATTTTTGGAGGAATCTCCATATCACTTTCCATAAAGGTTGAACTAGACGGCATTCCCACCAGCAGTGGATAAGAGTTCCTTTCTCTCCACATCCCCGCCAACACTGTTTATTCTCATTCTTTGTGATGTGTGCCATTCTCTGTGGTGTGAGGTGGTATCTCATCGTTGTTTTGATTTGCATCTTCCTGAGGATTAGTGATGTGGAGCATTTTTTAATGTGTCTTTTGGCCATTTGTATTTCTTCTTTGTCAAAGTGTCTGTACATTTCTTCTCCCCATTTTTTGATGGGATTAGATGATTTTTTCTTGTAAATTTCTGTCAGTGCCTTGTATATTTTGGAGATTATCCCCTTATCTGATGGGTATTGGGTGAATAGTTTCTCCCACTCAGTGGGTGGCTCTTGTATCCTGGGCACTATTTCTTTTGAGGTGCAGAAGCTTCTCAGCTTAATATATTCCCATCTGTTAATCTCTGCTTTCACTTGCTTGAAAAATGCAGTTTCCTACTTGAAGCTGCCTGTAGTCTCAATGTCCTGGAGTGTTTTGCCTATGTGTTGTTCTATATATCTTATGGTTTTGGGGCTGATATTGAGGTCTTTAATCCATTTAAATTTGACCTTCGTACATGATGTTAGCTGGGGGTCTAAGTTCAATGTTTTGCAAGTGGCTATCCAGTTGTGCCAACACCACTTGTTGAAGAGGCTTTCCCTGCTCCATTTAGGATTTCCTGCTCCTTTATCAAAAATTAGGTGATCATATGTCTGGGGAACATTTTCTGAGTATTCAAGCCTATTCCACTGATCTAAGTGCCTGTCCTTATTCCAATACCATGCTGTTTTGATAACTATTGCTTTATAGTAAAGTTTAAAGTTGGGGAAAATAATTCCTCCCATATTCTTTTTCCCAATGATTGCTTTAGCTATTCGAGGGTGTTTATTGTTCCAAACAAATTTCAAAAGTGCCTCATCCACTTCTTTGAAGAATGTCATGGGTATCTTTAGAGGGATACCATTAAATCTGTATAATGCCTTGGGGAGTATTGCCATTTTGATGATGTTAATCCTGCCAATCCATGAGCAGGGTATGTGTTTCCATTTCTGCGTGTCCTCTCTTATTTCTTGGAGCATAGTTTTATAGTTTGCTTTGTATAGGTCCTTCACATTTTTAGTCAAGTTGATTCCAAGATATTTGAGTTTGTGTGGCACTATTGTGAATGGGGTTGTTTACTTAATGTCCATTTCTTCCTTATTACTATTGGTGTATAGAAAGGCCATTGATTTTTGTGTGTTAATTTTGTAGCCTGCCACCTTGCAGGCTATGAGTCTATTGATTCTAGAAGCTTTTTGGTAGAGTCTTTAGGGTTTTCTAAGTAGAGTATCATGTCATCTGCGAACAGTGAGAGCTTGACTTCTTCCTTTCCTATCTGGATTCCCTTGATATCTTTTTCTTGCCTAATCGCTATAGCGAGTACTTCCAGTGCTATGTTCAATAGGAGTGGTGAGAGAGGACAGCCTTGTCTTGTGCCAGAATTTAGAGGGAAGGCTTTTAGTTTTTCTCCATTGAGGATAACATTTGCCACTGGATTGTGATAGATGGCCTTAACTATATTGAGAAAGGTTCCTTCCAATCCTATCTTGCTGAGTTTTGATCAAGAATGGGTGTTGGAACTTATCAAATGCTTTTTCTGCATCTATTGATATGATCATGTGGTTTTTATTTTTCTTGTTGATGTTGTGCATTATGTTGATAGATTTACGGATGTTAAAGCAACCTTGCATTCCTGGGATGAAACCTACTTGATCATAGTGGATGATCTTCTTAATGAGGCATTGAATCCTATTTGCCAGGATTTTGTTGAAGATCTTTGCATCTGCATTCATCAGCAATATTGTTCTGTAATTTTCTTTTTTCATAGCATCTCTGTCTGGTTTAGATATCAGGGTGATGTTGGCTACATAAAAGCTATTTGGAAGTGTTTCCGTTGTTCAATTTCATGAAAGAGTCTTGTCAAGATTGGTAGTAGTTCTTCTTGGAAAGTTTGAAAGAATTCATTAGTGAATCCATCTGGGCCTGGGCTTTTGTTTTTAGGCAGATATTTGATTACTGTTTTAATTTCATCAATGGTGATGGGGGTGTTTAGATATGCTACATCCTTTTTCTTCAACCGTGGAAGATTATATTAGAGTCCAAGAATTTATTGATTACTTCCAGGTTCTCATTTTTAGTGGCGTAGAGTTTCTCAGAATAGTTTCTGATTACCCTTTGAATCTCTCTCATATCAGTAGTGATCTCTCCTTTTTCATTCCTAATACGAGTTATCAAGTTTCTCTCTCTCTCTCTCTTTCTTTGTTAGGTTTGCCAGTGGTCTATCAATCTTGTTTATTTTTCAAAGAACCAACTTCTGCTTTTGTTGATCTTTCGGATTGTTTTTTGGGTTTTCACTTCGTTGATTTCTGCTTTCAGCTTTGTTAGTTCCTTCTGGCTCTCTATTTTTGGGTCCTTTTGTTGAGCACTTTCTAGTTCTATGAGCTGTGTCATTAAGCTACTCAGGTAAGCTCCTTTTCCTTCCTGATGTGTACTTGCAAATCTATAAATTTTTCTCTCAGTGCTGCTTTTGCTGTGTCCCATAAGTTCTGATAGTTTGTGCCTTTATTGTCATTTGTTTCTAGGAACCTTTTGATTTCCTCCTTGATTTTATCTCAGACCCACTGGTTATTCAGTATGAGGCTGTTTAACTTCCAGGTTTTAAAGTGTTTCTTCTGAGTCCCTTTGGAATTCACAAATAATTTCAGAGCCTGTGTGGTCAGCGAAGGTATTCTGCAAAATTTCTATCCTCTTGATCTTATGGAGGTATGTTTTATGTGCCAGCATGTACTCTATCCTGGAGAATGTCTCATATACATTGGAGAAGAATGTGTACCCAGGTTTCTGGGGATGGAGTGTCCTATATATATCCCCTAGGCCTTTTCTTCCATTTCTCTCCTCCGGTCTAGTATATTCTTGTTGGGTTTCAGTCTGGTTGACCAATCCAGTGTTGACAAAGCCGTGTTGAGGTCCCCCACAATTATTGTGTTGTTATTGATATTATTTTTCAGATTTGTCAAGAGTTGTATTAAATATTTTGCTGGCCCCTCATTATGTGCATATATGTTTAGGAGAGTTATTTCTTCCTGCTCTACTTATCCTTTTATTAATATAAAATGTCCATCTTTGTCCCTTACAACCTTCCTGAGTATAAATTTTGCATTATCTGATATTAGTATGGCCACTACAGCTTTTTTTATGGGAGCTGTTTGCTTGGATAATTTTTCTCCAGCCTTTTATTTTGAGTCTATGTTTGTTCTGACTATTCAGATGCATTTCTTGTAGGCAGCAGAAGGTTGGATTGAGTTTTTTGATCCATTTAGCCACTCTGTGTCTCTTAACTGGTGCATTTAGTCCATTGACATTGAGAGAAAGAATTGTCCTGGTATTTAATGTCATCTTTATATCGAAATTTGTTGTGTCTTTTGGTTAGTCTTGTCTTAAATTAGGTCTTTCAGTTTTTCTCTTAAGACTGGTTTTGTGTCTGTGAAGTTTCTGAGCTGTTTTTTGTCTGTGAAACCATGTATTCTTCCGTCAAACCAGAAAGTGAGTTTTGCTGGGTATAATATTCTGGGTGAAGCATTCATTTCATTCAGTCTTGTCACAATATCCCACCACTGCTTTCTGGCATTGAGTGTTTCTGGTGACAGGTCTGCTGTATATCTCAAGGATGCTTTCTTGAACCTAATTTCCCCTTTTGATCTTGCTGTTTTCAGAATTCTGTCTCTATCTGTGGGATTTGTCATTGTGACTAGGATGTGCCTTGGGGTGTTTTTTCTGGGGTCTCTTTTGGTTGTACTCTTCGAGCATGCAGGATTTGATCACATATATTCTTTAGCTCTGGAAGTTTCTCTTTAATGATATTCTTGACCGTTGATTCTTCCTGGAAATTTTCTTCCTGGGTCTCTGGGACTCCAATGATTCTTAAGTTGTTTCTGTTGATCTTATCATAGACTTCTATTTTCATCTGTTCCCATTCTTTGACTAATTTTTCCATTGTCTGTTCATTTGCTTTAAGGTTTTTTTCCCAATCTCTCCTGCTGTATGGAATTGTTATGTATCTCATCTTCCACAGCACCAAGTCTATTCTCAGCTTCTGATACCCTGTCCCAGAGCTTATCCATTTTGTCATTCACTTCGTTGACTGAGTTTTTCAGGACTGTTATTTGACATGTTATTTCAGTTTGGAGTTTTGTGATTTCTGTCTTCATATTTTCTTGGTTCTTATTAGTGTTATGTTCAACTCGATTCATGGTTTCTTTGAGTTCTTTGAGCATCTTTTATATTGCTCGTCTAAAGTCCTTATCTGAGAGTTTTATTAGTTGGTTGGTCATTATCTGGTCATCAGAATTGTCATCTTCATTCCCTATGTCTGATGCTGGCCTGCGTTGTTTCCCCATTGTCACACTTGTATTGTGGGTTTTTCTATGTGTTGTGGTGGTATTCATTGGCTATATGATGCAGGCAGCACACTCCTCTGGCTTCACCCTTTCTGGATGGGCCGACTTGCTCCAAGTGTGGGGAGTCCTCCATGGATGAAGCCTCACACAGGATCAAATCTTAGGCCCTAGCACGCAGCAGAGAAGGCAGTCTGGAGAGAAATGCTTGCTTCAGTGATCCAGCACAGATCTTAGTGTGATTTTTTTATCTTCTTGTTGCAATGGTGTTCTTTTCTTAGAAAGAGCACAGGGCCGCATAGTGAAGTGGAGCTAAGTGCTCTGCTGGAGCCTTTTTTTGGCCCACTCCCAAGAGTTTCACGCAACAGTATAGTAGACAGACACACAGGCAGCACTCAAAGTTTTTCACAGTTGGGCCCCACTGGGCAGACGTAGTTTCGTGGATTTTCCCAGCCTGATGTCACAAACAGGGGACCCGGCTTCTGCAAAGCATAGCCGTTTTCACGTTATGGCTTCCCGCCCTGGAATTGGCCTCTGGGAGAGCGAGTTTTCTGGAGCCTCTTTTCGGCCCACTCCCAAGAGGTTCACCCAAAAGGATAGTAGACAGACACACACAGTCAGCACTCACAGTTTTTCACAGCCGGGCCCCACTTGGCAGGCGTAGTTTCGTGGATTTTCCCAGCCTGATGTCACAAAAAGGGGACCTGGCTTAGTTTTTCACAGTCGGGCGCAGAATTCTCTTAAAAACAATTTATAGTATTGTAATTATGTGTGTTTGAGAGTAGATGAAGTGGGGGAAATAGGGATCAGATCTTTCCTTCCCTCACATTAAGGACAGCTTGAAACTTTCTCTATTACTCTTTTTTTCTTCAGGGGAGGCACATGTAGCTCTGCTATTGGTCTCAAGGGATTCTTACTTTTCTTTATTTAAACATATTGATTACATATATAATTGTGATTAAATTTCGGTAATGTAAAGAACACCCCCTTCACCAGTGCAATATTCCCACCACCAGTGTCCCAAATCTACCTCCCTCCCACCCCACCCTCACCTGTACTCTAGACAGGCTTTTCAGTTCCCTCATTCATTAATATGATTATGGTAGTTCTCTGTGTAGTTATTTCCATAACTGCACTCACCACTTTTTGTGGTGAGCTTCATGAAGTGAGCTGGAAGTTCCAGCCCTCCTCTCATTGTCTCAGGATTGTTGCAAAAATGACTTTTATTTTTCTTAAAAGCCATAGATGAGTGAGACTATTCTGCGTCTCTCTCTCCCTCTGACTTATTTCACTCAGCATGATAGATTCCATGTACATCCATGCATAGTTAAATTTCATGACTTCATCTCTCCTGACGGCTGCATAATATTCCATTGTGTATATGTACCACAGTTTCTTTAGCCATTCGTCTGTTGAAGGGCATTTTGGTTGTTTCCAGAGCCTGACTATTGTGAATAGTGCTGCAATAAATATAGGTGTGAGGAAGGGGCTTTTGTATTGTATTCTTGTGTTCTTAGGGTATATCTCTAGGAGTGGAATAGCTGGGTCAAATGGGAGCTCAATTTCCAGATTTTGGAGAAATCTCCATGTCGCTTTCCATAGAGGTTGGACTAGACGGCATTCCCACCAGCAGTAAATAAGAGTTCCTTTCTCTCCACATCCCCGCCAGAACTGATTGTTCTCATTATTTGTGATGTGCACCAATCTCTGTGGTGTGACGTGGTATCTCATCGTTGTTCTGATTTGCATCTCCCTGATAATTAGTGGTGAGGAGCCTTTTTTTTATGTGCCTTTTGGCCATTTGTATTTCTTTTTATCAAAGTGTCTGTTCATTTCTTCTCCCCATATTTTGATGGGATTAGATGTTTTTTTCTTGTAAAGTTTTGTCAGTGCCCTGTATATTTTGGATATTATCCCCTTATCTGATGGGTGTTGGGTGAATAGTTTCTCCCACATGGTGGGTGACTCTTATATCCTGGGCACTATTTCTTTTGAGGTGCAGAAGCTTCTCAGTTTAATGTATTCCCATATGTTGATCTCTGCTTCCACTTGTTTGGAAAGTACAATTTCCTTCTTGAAGATGCCTTTAGACTCAATGTCATGGAGTGTCTTACCGACGTGTTGTTCTATATACCTTATGGTATTAGGTCTCATATCAAGGTCTTTAATCCATTTGTATTTTACCTTCATGCATGATGTCAAATGGGGGTCTATGTTCAATTTTTTGCAAGTAGATAACCAGTTCTGCCAGCACCATTTGTTGTAGAGGTTTTCCCTGCTCCACTTAGGATTTCTTGCTCCTTTGTCAAAAATTAGGTAATTGTATGTCTGGGGACGATGTCTGAGAACTTAAGCCTATTCCACTGATCTGAGGGTCTGTCTTTTTTCCAATACCATGCTGTTTTGATAACTATTGCTTTGTAGTACAGATTAAAGTTGGGGAAAGTAATGCCTCCCATTTTCCTTTTCTCTAGGAGTGCTTTAGCTATTCGAGGGTGTTTATTTTTCCAGATGAACTTCATAAGTGTTTGATCTACTTCTTTGAAGAATGTCATGGGTATTTTTAAGGGGATTGCATTAAATCTGTATAATGCTTTGGGGAGTATTGCCATGTTAATGATGTTAATCCTGCCAATCCATGAGCAGGGTATGTGTTTCCATTTCCGTGTTTCCTCTCTTATTTCTTGGAACAGGGCTTTATAGTTTTTATCTTGTATAGGTTCTTCATGTCTTGTGTCAAGTTGACTCCAAGATATTTGAGTTTGTGTGGCACTATTGTGAATGGGATTTCCTTCTTGACTTCCTTCTTTTCCTTATCATTATTGGTGTATAAAAGGCCATTGATTTCTGTGTGTTAATTTTTGTAGCCTGCCAACTTGCTATATGAGTCTATTGTTTCTAGAAGCTTTTTGGTAGAGTCTGTAGGGTTTTCTAAGTACAGTATTATGTCGTCTGCAAACAATGAGAGCTTGACTTCTTCCTTTCCTATCTGGATTCCCTTGATATCTTTTTTTTGACTGATTGTTATAGTAAGAACTTCCAGTACTATGTTGAAGAGGAGTGGTGAAAGTGGACAGCCTTGTATTGTAACAGAATTTAGAGGGAATGCTTTTAGTTTTTCTCCATTGAGGATTATATTTGCCAGTGGCTTGTGATAGATGGCTTTAACTAGATTGAAAAAGGTTCCTTCCATTCCCATGTTGCTGAGAGTTTTGATCAAGAATGGGTATTGGACCTTATCAAATGCTTTCTCTGCATCTATTGATATGATCATGTGATTTTTATTTTTCTTCTTATTGATGTTGTGTATGATGTTGATAGATTTATGGATGTTAAGCCATCCTTGCATTCCTGGGATGAAGCCTACTTGATCGTAGTGTATGATCTTCTTGATGATGCATTGGATCCTATTTGCCAGGATTTTGTTGAACATCTTTGTATCAGCATACATCAGAATTATTGGTCTGTAATTTTCTTTTTTGGCAGCATCTCTGTCTGGTTTTGGTGTCAAGGTGATATTGGCTTCATAAAAGCTGTTTGGGAGTGTTCCTGTTCTTTTCAATTTCATGGAAGAGCCTGGGTAGGATTGGTTGTAGCTCCTCTTGAAATATTTGAAAAAATTCATTAGGAAATCCATCTGGGCCTGGGGTTTTCTTTTTGGGCAGATGTTTGATTACAGTTTCAATTTCCTCAGTAGTTATGGGGGTGTTTAGATATGCTACATCGTCCTTACTTAAATATGGAAGGTTATAATTGTCCAAGAATTTTTCCATTTCTTCTAGGTTCTCATGTGTAGTAGCATAAAGTTTCTCAAAGTAGTCTCTGATTACCCTTTGGATCTCTGCAATATCTGTCGTGATCTCCCCTTTTCATTTCTAATATGGGTTATCAGATTTCTCTCTCTCTCTCTCTTTCATTGTGACTTTTTCCAATGGTCTATCAATCTTGTTTATTTTTTCCAAATAACCAACTTCTGCTTTCGTTGATCTTTTGGATTGTTTTTTTGGTTTTCATTTCATTGATTTCTGCTTTCAGCTTTGTTATTTTCTTCTGTCTCCCTATTTTTGGTTCCTTTTGTTGGTCATTTTCTAATTTTATGGATCTCAAGAGATTCTTTTGCATGTTGGGGATCAAACCCAGGTTGGTCACTTGCAAATCAAATACACTCTCTGATGCCATACTGCTCTGCGCTGAGACAGTATACTCTAAATTCCTCTTCTTTTTTTGTCTTCTCTTCCCTTGTGTTCCCTTCTCTTGTCTTGTCTTGTCTTGACAACTACTCTCCTCTCTTTTCCTCTCCTCTTCTCTCTTCACTTTCCTTTTGTTTATATGTTTAGCATCACACAAAAAAGGATTTCATTGGTTGTGATATTTCAGTCTTACTACTACTTTATGCAGCTACCATAAAGCAGTTCTTGGGACTGGGAGCCTAGGTCATTCCCAGTGTTTTTAAGCCAAGATTGCAAAGTTCATTTCCATGCTGTGGTAGCACCAGGGATAGAACATGGCGTTACATTGGCTGTGCATTTGCCCTATTATTTGAGCTCTATTTCTAGCGTTTTTTAAAAATTTTACTCATAGAAATAAATATGAAAATTACTTTTTCCCTCCTTAGACTGCTCCACTGAAATTAGCTCAGTTTTATTTTTATAAAGAAATCAAAGGAACAGTTAAAATTTATTCTCTTAATGACTGGAGGTAGTTCAATTGTGTGGAATGCATGTCTGACATGCACTAGACATTGATTCTGAATGCCGGCACCTCTGGGCATGGGGGATTTAGCAACACTGGAGTGAATATTCAGCTATCTGGCTTGCACAGTGGCTAAGTATCATTCTGCATGGTGGACCCAGGCATTTGCACACTGCTTCAGAGTACCTGTGCACCCTCCCCACTTCCAAAGCAATCTAATTTTAATTCAAACTTAGAGATATTTATATATTTTTATTTTTAATATCTTTAAACACTTGATTATAAATATGATTGTAGTTGGGTTTTGGTCATGGAAAGAACATCTCCCCTTCACCAGTGCAACATTCCCATCACCAATATCCCAAATCTCCCTCCTCCCCACCTCATCCCCACCTGTACTCTAGACAGGCTTCTTACTTCCCTCATTCATTCACATGGTTATGATAGTTCTCAATGTAGTTATTTCTCTAACTGTACTCATCAATCTTAGTGGTGAGATTCATGTTCTGAGCTGGACCTTCTAGCCCTCTCTTTTGTCTCTGAGAATTATTTCAAAAATGTCTTTATTTTTCTTAAGGCGCATAGATAAGTGAGGCTATACTATATCTATTTCCCTCTGTCTTATTTCACTCAGTATAATAGATTCCATGTACATCCACGTATAGAAAAATTTCATGACTTCATCTCTCATGCCGGCTACATCATATTCCATTGTGATTATGTACCACAGATTCTTTAGCCATTCATCTGTTGAAGGGTTTCTTGGTATTTCCAGAGTCTGGCTATTGTAAATAGTGCTGCAATGAATATAGGTGTAAGAAAGGGATTTTTGTATTGTATTTTTGTGTTCCTAGGTTTTATCCCTAAAAGTGGTGTAGCTGGATCATATGAGAGCTCAATTTCCAGTTTTTGGAGGAATCTCCATATTGCTTTCCATAAAGATTGGACTAGACAGCATTCCCACCAGCAGTGAATAAGAGTTTCCTTCTATCCACATCCCCACCAGCACTACATGTTCTCATTCTTTGTGATGTGTGCCAACCTCTGTGATATGAGATGGTACCTTATAGTTGTTTTGATTGGCATATCCCTGATGATTAGTGATGTGGAGCATTTTTTCACGTGCCTTTCGGCCATTAGTGTGTCTATTCATTTCTTCTCCCCAGTTTTTGATGGGGTAAGCTGTCTTTTTCTTATAAAGTTCTGTAAGTGCCTTGTATATTTTGGATATTAGCACCTTATCTGATAGGTTTTGGGTGAATAGTTTCTCCCACTTAGTGGGTGGTTCTTGTATCCTGGGCACTATTTGCTTTGAAGTATAGAAGCTTCTCAGCTTAATTTAGTCACATCTGTTTATCTACTTCCACTTGTTTGGAGAGTGCTGTTTCCTCCTTAAAGATGCCTTTAGTCTCAATATCATGGAGTGTTATACCTATGTGTTGTTCTGTATATCTTAAGTTTTCAGGTCTAATATCAAGGTCTTCAATCCACTTGGATATTACCTTCAACATGATTTTATTTGGGGGTCTGAGTTCGCTGTTTTGCAAGTGGCTAACCAGTTGTGCCAACACCACTTGATGAAGTGACTTTCCTTGCTCCATTTAGGATTTCTTGCTCCTTTATCAAAAATTAGGTGACTGTATGTCTGGGGGAACATACTAAGCGTATTCAAACCTATTCCAATGATCTGAGGGTCTGTCTTTATTCCAATATCATGCTTTTTTGATAAATTCCTTCTTTTTAATACTGTTCAAAGTTGGGTAAAGTAATGCCTACCATATTCCTTTCCCCAACGATTACTTTATTTATTCGAGGGTGTTTATTGTTTCAAATGAATTTTGAAAGTGTTTGATCCACTTCTTTGAAGAATGTCAGGGATATCTTTAGAGGGATCGTGTTAAATCTGTACAATGCTTTAAAGAATGCTGCCATTTTAATTATTTTGATCCTGCTAATTCATGAGCAGAGTATGTGTTTCTATTTCTGCTTGTCCTCTCTTATTTCTTGAAGCATAGTTTATAGTTTTCTTTTAAGGTCCTTCATGGCTTTAGTCAAGTTGACTCCAAAATACTTGAGTTTGTGTGACACAAATGTGAATAACAGTGTTTTCTGTGTGTCCATTTCTTCCCTATATTATTGGTGTATAAAAAAGGCTATTGGTTTCTCTGTGTTAATTTTTGTAGCCTGCCATATTGCTATATGAATCTATTGTTTCTAGAAGCTTTTTGGTAGGGTTTTCTAAGTATAGTATCATGTAATCTGCAAAGAGTGCAAGCTTGACTTCTTCCTTTCCTATCTGGATGCTCTTGAAATCATTTTCTTGCCTAATCTCTATAGCAAGTACTTCAGTACTACGTTGAATAGGAATGGTGAGAGAGGACAGTCCTGTACCAGAATTTAGAGGAAAAGCTTTTTAGTTTGTCTTCATTATTTATTGAGGATATTTGCCATTGATTTGTGGTAGATGGCCTTAATTATTTTGAGAAAGTTTCCTTTCAGTCCCATTTTGCTGAGAGTTTTTTTTTATCAAGAATGGGGGCTGGACCTTATCAAATGCTTTCTCTGCATCTATTGATAACATCAATTTTCCTTGTTGTTGATGTGTATTATGTTGATAGATTTATAAATGTTAAATCATCCTTGCATTTGTAGGATGAATCCTATTGGATAGTAGTGAATGATTTTCTTGGTGAGTCATTGAATCCTATTTACCAGGATTTTATTAAGGATCTTTGCATCTGTGTTTATCAGGGATATTGGTCTATAAATTTAGCAGCATTTCTGTCTGGTTTTGGTATCAAGGTGATGTGGGTGGGCTTCATAAAAGCTATTTGGAAGTGTTCCCGTTTTTTCAATTACAAAAAAGAGCCTGGCCAGGATTGGTAGTAGTTCCTCTTGAAAGGTTTGAATGAATTCATTAGTGAATCCATCTGGGCCTGGGCCTTTGTTTTGGGGAGACATTTGATTATGGTTTTAATTTCCTCAATAGTGATGAGGTGCTTAGATATGCTACATCCTCCTTTTTGAACTGTGGAAGCTTATAAGAGTTCAAGAATTTATCCATTTCTTCCAGGTTCTCCTGTTTAGTGGCATTGAGTTTCTCAAAGTAGTCTCTGATTACACTTCGAATCTCTGCAATATCTGTAGTGATCTCCCCCTTTTCATTTCTAATATGAGTTATTATGTTTCTTTCTCTCTTTGTGAGTTTTGCCAATGATCTATCAATCTTGTTTATTTTTTTAAAGAACCAACGTCTGATTTCTTTGATCTTTCGGATTATATTTTGGGTTTCCACTTCATTGATTTCTGTTCTGAGCTTTGTTATTTCCTTCTGTCTCCCAATTTTTGATTCCCTTTGTTAATAATTTTATAATTTTATAAGCTGTGTCATTAAGCTATTCAGGTATACCCCTTCTTCTTTCCTCATGTGTGCTTGCAAAGCTATAAATTTTCATCTCAGTACGGCTTTTTCTGTGTTCCATAGATTCTGATAGTTTTTGTCTTTATTGTCATGTTTCCAGGAAAGTTTTGATTTCCTCTTTGATTTCATCTCAGACCCACTGGCTGTTCTGTAGTAGGTTGTTTATTTCCAGTTGTTAAAGTTTTTCTTCTGTGTCTCTTTTTTTTTTCTAATTTCAGAGCCTTGTGGTCAATAAAGGCAGACTGCAAAATTTCTATCCTCTTGATTTTATGAAGGTATGTTTTATGTGACAGCATGTGGTCTATCCTGGAGATGTACACTGTACATGCACACTGGAGAAGAATGTGTATCCAGGTTTTGGGGGATGGAGTTTCCTATACATATCTACTAGGCCTCTTTCTTCCATTTCTCTTTTTAGGTATAGTATATTTTTGGTGGTTTTCCATCTGGTTGACCTAACAAGTGTTGACAGGGCCGTGCTTAGGTCTCCCACAATTATTGTGTTATTATTGATGTCCTCTTTAAAATCTGTCAGTAATTATATTAGATATCTTTCTGGTCTCTGATTTAGTGCATATATGTTTAGTAGTGTGATTTCTTCCTGTTGCATATATCCCCTGATTAGTACAAGGTGTCCTTCTTTGTCCCTTACAACTTTTCTGAGTCTAAAGTTTTTGTTGTCTGATATTAATATGGCCACCCCAGATTTATTAATGGTGTTGTTTGCTTGGATGATTTTCTTCCAGCCTTTGTTTTTAGTCTATGTTTGTTCTGACTATTTAGGTGTGTTTCTTGTAGGCAGCAGATGGTTGGATTCATCTTTTTGATCAATTTAGCCACTCTGTGTCTCTTAGTTGGTGTATTTAATCCATTGTTATTGAATAAGATGATTGTAATGGGATTTAATGTCATCTTTGTGCATATGTTTGATTGTGTCTGTTGGTCTGTTTTGTCTTAAAGTAGTCCTTTCAGTTTCTCCTTTAAGGCTGGTTTTATATCTGTAAAGTTTGTGAGCTGTTGCTTATCTGTGAAGCTATGTTTCCTTCCTTGAAAACTGAATATGAGTCTGGCTGGGTGCAGTATTCTAGGTGACACATCCATTTCATTCAGTCTTGTCACAATATCCGACCACTGTCTCCTGGCCTTGAGAGTTTCTTGTGACATTTCTGCTGTAAATCTTAAGGATGCTCCTTAGAATGTAACTTCCGTTTTTGGTATTGCTGCTTTCAGTATTCTATCCCTATCTGTGGGATTTGTCATTGTGATTAGGATGTGTGTTGGGGTGCTTATCTTTAGGTCTCTTTTAGCTGTTATTCTTCGGGCATGTAGGATTTGGTTGCATGCAGTCTTAATCTCTGGGAGTTTCTCTGTAATGATGTTCTTGATTATTGATACTTCCTGCATATTTTCTTCCTGGATTTCTGGGACTCCAATGATTCTTATGTTGTTTCTGTTGAATTTATCAAACATTTCTATTTTCATCTGTTCAAAATCTTTGAGTACTTTTCCATTGTCTGATAATTTGCTTTGATGTTTTATTCTAATGATTTTTGCTGTGTGGAGTTATTATGCATCCCATATTCCATCTCACTAATTCTATCATCAGCTGCTATTACTCTATTGGAGAGGCTTTCCATAGAGATTTTCATTTCTTCTACTGCACTTTTCAGTCCCATTATTTCTGTTTGGAATTTTTTGATTTCTATATCTGTGGTCTGTTCAGTTCAATATGCTTTCTTTGAGTTCTACGAACATCCTCCATACTTTTATTCTAAACTCCTTATCTGAGAGGCTATTAGGTGTTTGGCATATTTTGGGTCATCAGAGTTGCCATCTTCATTCTCTATACATGCTGTTGTCCTGCGTTGTTTCCCCATTGCCACACTTGTAGTGTATTGTACACTAGAGACAGCATTTTTCTGCACATGGTGTTTGATCCTTGGCATTTTACACAGTCCCCAAATTTGCCAGGAGTAATTTTTGAGAGTCAGGAGTAACTAGAGCTCTGCTGCGTATGGCCCTACTCCTTCTCCACTAAAATGAGCAAACAGTCTACTCCTCCCATCCTCCATGGCACCACATTCTGCCACTAACCCAATGGGCCCCAGTTCCACTAATGTACAAAATGAGGCTTTCCAGAAGCACTTTTACGTGTTCTTTTTCGTTTGCCCTCCCCCAAAGAGGCATTCTCCAAGCAGGACTTATAGGCATCAAGAACTGAGCTCTAGCTGAAAAAAATATGGGATTCCTTTATTGCAAGCACTGATTTATGTGTGACCACCCCAAGAGAACTCAGTGACATTCTATAATCGCCAGAGCATGTAATGTCATTATAACAGCAAGAGGAGAGGTCTGTGAGTCTGTATGCCTTAGCCAAATTTTACATCTAGGTTTGCTGAAAAAGGTAGGTTCTTTCTTTTCGGCAGAGGAAGGAGTCTTCCTCAGATACAAGCACCACATTGATACAGTAAACAATACACATTTGCATTTAAAATCAGCTCCCCACTGAATTTATTGACCTTAGACTGTAAATTCTTGGAATGTTTTTATACAGTTTCATAGACATACATACAGACTTTGATTTCTTCTTTTCACCATCAGCATAACTCAAGAAATATTGGTCCAGAAAGTTATTCCCAATGTACAGATCCCCTAAAGTGGTCACAGGAGTGCAAATCTATCTAAAGACATTTTGGGAAGGAATTCTTACAAAAGCCTGCAGCCCTCACATGTGAATGAGCTTTCTGAGTAGCAGTATTGATTATAGAAAAAGCATGAAGAGAAACTCAATTCATATCCCACTTTCTAATATTTGTGTTAGATCCTTTTTAGTTGATAGTCCAGATGTTAAGTTTGAATATCTTGTTTTAACATCAAAAGTTATACATGATGCATTGATCTCTCAAATAGGGGAAAGTTGGGTAACAGTTATGGTTCCTACCACTTGCTTTGCATTACTGTCAAGTATTTTAGACATAGCAACATTCCCTAAGACTTGCTTCCTATGCCTGTTCTCTCTGATCTTAAACCATGTGGCTGGAATAATGAGTGTTGGCAAATACAATGATCACCTAAGAGGATCCCTCCCCCATTTAAAAAAGATTAAAATAAGCGATTTTTTTTTTTGCTTTCTTTGGTGAAGTTTGTACTTCTAACTAAGGTGCAGGTATCTCCTTGGAAGAGCAAAGGATGAAAGGCCAATGACTTCATGAATAGAAAAGAAACCCATGAGGTTTGCAAGGAATTTGGGGATGCAAAGGATTCTGAAGTTAAGCAAAGATGATTGAAAAAAATGTGACTAAAGACATTGTTTCCATCTGATGGGGAGGCAAATTGGAATGAAAAACAATGTGGGGTCTATTCAGTGAACCCACTTCCCTATCTCCCTCCTTAGAGCTTCTGAGGAAGTCTAGGCATTTCTTTGTGTGCCTTGAATGGGGCCCTCTGCTATAGGTCTGTCTGAATTTTACTGGCATTTCCTAGACTGCATCTTCCTTAGGGGCAAGATATGAAGAGAGGGAAGAATTAGATGTGAATGTGACTTTGTTTGGGGCCAGGTAAACTCATGTGTGTGTGCTACTTAATGACTTTGAGCACAGCCATAGTTTGGTTTGCTGCTGGAGAGGTAACAGAGTGGCAGATTAGCAGGAGACACTGTCAGAGCCACTTAGAACTTGAGTGAAGAATATTCCCGTAAGTAGGTGAGGAGCTTGTAGCCAAAGTTCACAAGGAAGAAACAGGTATTTTGTGCTACCTGGGAGCGTGTGATAAGAAGGTATGAGATCAGGAGGATGAGGACGGTGTTGAAGAGGTACTCTATGTTCCGGAGTCTAGGAGAAGACATGGTTAACATCAGAATAGGAGTCTTTCCCTTGCTGTAACAAGCAGGCAGTGCCTACTCACGTATTAATTTTCCAAATTCTACTACCACATAATTACTGCTGAATAACCAAATTTCTACATCACTTCCAAAAAATCCCTTCCTTGACTTATCTCTACTAAAACCTTAAGATTGGTAAAGATCTTGGCTTGCTACACAGAGTTCCTCTAATATCTATTACATGCAGATTACTTCCATACTACATGTAATGGGGACAAGACTTTTATGTGAAGACTCTCAGTTCCAAAACCAAATAAAAGCTCTCTAATTTTCCTACCTCCCAGCATACAACCTGTATCATTTTGTTCCATCTGAAATAATTATGGGGGAAAGGGAGTTCATGCAGTTGGATGGCTGGAAGAGTGAAAAAAAAGCTGTGCCCACATGACCATATACAGTTGAACTCTACTATTATTTGCAATTTGCTATCATGTACCTATTATGAGAAACAACTTTATTCATATTTGAGTCCTATCTGTGCCTTCTTTGAGCTTCAGTAGCTGTTTTGATAAAATAAATGCCTGCTTCCTAGGTGAGGTGTCCGTGACAGCATGTCATATGGACAGTGCTAACAGGAGCCCATAAAATACCTCTCCCTAATTCCTGTTGTGTATAAAACCAGCCACAGATTAAATTCTCTACAAACATTTGCTGATAGTACTTACTTTTTCAAGTGTTTCTTGACTTTGGGGATTTCAGATATATCCTCTTTCAGTAAGTATTTCTTCACTCCAAGAACGTAGTTTTCAACATATTCCTTCCAGTTAAGATGTTGCACATCAAAATTAAACATCTGAAAGGCAAGACTAGAATGAGTGTGTCCAGTAGGCATTCATGGATGGACAGCTCATCCATTTGGGCAGCATTTACCCACATGAGGGACAATCCATGTATAATACAGGCTGATCCCCTGCAAAGTATGCCTGAGTGGTTATTTTAGTTAATGCCACTTAAAATTAAATCAGGCAAACATTTCACGTTAGGAAGTCATGAGAAAATGAATGGAATCAGGATTAGGCAATGGAATATTTTTTGGTAGGGACAGGTAGATAAAGTGTTTGTCTTGCAGACAACAAAGTTTAATTTCATGACTGAACTTCAAATGTTTCCTGGAGCAATGTTGGTTGTAAAAACCATCTTCCAACCCTACAATTAAAAAGTTTTAAAGTAATGGGACAATACTTGGATAACAAACAGATAATGTATTGTTTCACCCATGTACAATATCAGTGTGAGGACACTGATATTAGTGAGAATGTAAACTGGTGCAACTGTCTTGAAAACGTCTCAAGGATTGTCCCCTGTATCCTTCACTCAAAAGTAGAAATACCATAAGGTTCAAGAATTCTGGCCATTTACTTAAGAGCAGGAAATCACATTGGAATTTATAACTTGGACCTGTGCTCATTGCAGCAGGAGCAACAGCAGTGAGAGAATAGATCACCTGTCCCTGGTGAAGAATACACTAGCCATTATGGAAGACCAAGGCCAGCATCTGACAGAGGAAGGAGCTCAGGTGACTGGAGGGGACTGTCCTAAATGGATTTGAGGGATGTCACTATAGGGGATCATAGTTACTGATGTCTGGTGCCATGGAAACTAAACTCCAATTCACCAGCCAAAGAGTTCAGCAGTAAGTTAATCAGGGATACCAAATCTCAGATGACACACATGCACCTAAAATGTTGGGTCTTACATTGGCAATAAGCCAGTGTCACTTCAACAGAAGGAAAAACTAAGGTTGATGTAAAGAGTAACAAAAGTGAAGTGACAATAGTTTAAACTATACAGTGAAATCTCTGAGAAGGCAGAGAGTGCCTGGTTACCTTTCAGGCTGCATTCATTTTTCTCTTGACCATAGAGTACGGGGCAAGGTGTTATGAGCTATAAAAACACTGTCAGTGATGCCAGGAGGGGGGTACCAACACTCAATATGATGCCTGATAGGTGCTATGGAGAAGGACAGGCCAGACCCTCGGTCTGCAGCTAAGCATTGAAGAGTAGCCCCTTCCCATAGCCAGGCTATTTCCATGACAGAGTGTAAAGACTCAGCATCTCCTTGAGTATCCCACACATAGTCTGTATTTACTTGTTGGTCCTTGGGTCCCAGCTCTGCCATGAGCATCTCCGTGTTGTTCATGCTCCACTCCCAGCTTTGAGCTGTAAAGTACTCCAGCATGGCATTTGCTTTCAGAATGCGGTTCATGAGATTCAGAAATCTGTGAAGCAGCAATGGGAGCTAATTTAGTACCAAATTGGGCCTAGATATGGCCACAGAACCAAATACAAAGTATGCAGTCCAAGGGTGCTGGCACTATTCACACTGTAGTGCAATTAATGAATTATCACTAGACACTGTCTTTGAATCAGTCATTGCTGAGGACTCAGACCCAAACTTCCCTTTCCATAGATTCACCACTGAGCCTCTAACACTGGTCCCAGCACAGGAACCATCTTCCCCACATGTAGTTGTTGCCCACTGGTCCTGTGAAAGCTGGTGTCATGCCTTCCAATATTGGGAACAAAGACACTGAGGTCCAACTGATGGCCCCTGAGATGCACACTATGTCTATCATCAAGTATGTAACACATACAGTGCCATGTTTGACCCTGGGTCACGATACTTAACATTTCTAGATCATGCTCCAGAGGGGACAAAGAATCACGAATGTCCCATAGCTAAACATGAACAGACAGGGCCCAGGTTCTAGTTCAGCAAGCTCAGGCATCTACTCTGTCCCTTAGCCCCATTTCCTCTTTTGTAAACTAAGATCACAGGGACCCAGGTTCAACAGGAGCCAGTGAGACTCAGATACTGGCCATTACTGCTCCTCAGAGACCACAGGCCCCAGGTGGCCCTATGCATTAGGCCTCTGCCTGACAGCAGGCTTGAGGTGGAGTCCTTTGAGACTGCACTGCTCTGACCAGGTTATCCCCAAATTTCTCTGCCATTGGCCAGTGTGCTCAGGCAGAATGGTGGCCACTTACCTTGGCTTCCTGCCTGTGAGCCGACGAAACAGATCAAAAATGATTGCTGGGCCGAAGTGGTTAATAGCATCCCAGCACTCCTCGAACAAATTTCTGATGGCAAAGATGGTTTTGGGTATCCTTAAAGGTCGCTCCAGAGGGATTTTCTCTAAGGTGACCATGAAATTCTTAACTGGGAATAGAATAGAGACAATCTACAAAGGGCCAACTGAGTGCAGTCAAGAATGGAGCTTATAAGGAGAACCCTACCTTAGAGCAATAGTATTGCTTGGTCCCCAAGAATGGCAGAATGCCCAAACGTACCTCATATGACCTGTCTCAATGTTTTATCTTGAGAGAAGTGTTGGGACTCACCCAATGGGATAAAGGGTCACTTCTTGTAGTGATGAGGAACCATATTCTGTGATGATTATGGAACTGCAGCCTTAACTATTTGTGCTGATTTACTAGTACTGGTCCTACCCTAATTAATATTTGTACTCCACCTAGGTGTAATATAATGAAGGAATACCGGATTATTCCCTAGGGTGTGGTTTGGTTCTTGTCAATAAAAGCAGGGGTATAAGGAAAGCAAAAACTCATTTTTTGGTCTTCTTCCACTAAGCTATATTCCTTCTTATGAGCAGAAATCTTGGGTGGTTGAATTCTCTGTTTGAGTGCTGGATTTTCTGAATCCATTCTTGTGCCTTTTCACTGCATGAATTACTTGCATCAAGGTTTATTTCCAGACCTGCATCTCACCAGATTCTTCTTTTGAAGCCCTGGGTTCTACTAGCAGATGGCGTCCAAACTTGGACCCGAAACTGTAAAATGGAATCAAATAGGGACTATGTCACTGACTGGTGAGATGTATTTTTCATTTCTTCTCAGGAAAATTTACCATTTGGGCTTTTTAAGCTTGAAAGTCTTTGATTCAACTTGATGTCATTTGCTTGAGCGTTGGTTGAAGGTCCATGGCACTTTTCATGCAAATTGCATTAGTGATAACTTTTCTTTTCTTTTCTTTTCTTTTCTTTTCTTTTCTTTTCTTTTCTTCCTTCCTTCCTTCCTTCCATTCTTTTTTTTTTTTTTTTTTTTTTTTTGATGTATTGTGAGAATCAAAAGATTTGGGCTGAATTCTCTAGCTTAGCATTAACATTTGTTGAGAAATGGGCTGATTATTCTAGCCTTGCTTTGAAGGTTTCTGAAACACTTTTTAATCATTCTGAAAGTCCAGTGAATTCAAATATTAGGAAAGCATTTCCTGCTGTGAAATAGAGGTGAGAAATTCTGAGGTTGGTGTTCGACTGCCCCCTACTGGCTCTAGGCCAGTAGAGCCTCTTCCAATTTCTCTTGGGGATATTGACTTATAAAACAATTCTTTTTTTTTGGTTTTGATGCTCAGGGGTTACTCCTGGCTAAGCACTCAGAAATTGCCCCTGGTTTGGGGGGACCATATGGGACGCCAGGGGATCGAACCGCGGTCCTTCCTTGGCTAGCACTTGTAAGGCAGACACCTTACATCTAGCATCACCTTGCCGGCCCCCTTATAAAACAATTCTAAAGATATTGAAATGGCCAAATCAGAAGGCAGATCTATAGTATTCTCACTCACTCACCCTTCAATTAGCCTTTTAGAGAGAGTGAAACAAACTTGCCTTCCACATAAGGGAAATTAGTAATAACTCAGTATCAGAAACAAATTCTTCCCATCAAAAAATAATTAAATTTTAAAATATGAAGTTTTAAATATAAATTACGTCTGTAATTTTAAGAAATCTTGCTTGGAGTATGATCCTCTTTCTCTATTTTGTACTGAATACCCTGGTACCTGGAGTGATGGTGGGTGTTGGACCCAACAGGACTTTAACATTGTAGTAAAGACCTGTTTGAATGCTTTTCAATATTTACAATGGAAGATGTAGTTTGATGAGAATTCTAAGAGTAGAATTAATAGTCTATTAATAGTCTATTTAATAATCACTCTGAAAAGAGGGTTGCAAGTGTCACATAATCTTATGAAACGCTGATAAAGGAAGGACAGTACACAGAAGTAAATAGGCAGACAGACTACCTTATACTGTTTTAAAGCTTGCAGAGAACTTGCCTCAATGTCTTGGGAAAAGATTGACTCAGATACTGAGTTCAAGGGTAGATATACAGAGATCATTCTGTGAGCTATGATGATATATAAAAAATTTGTGTGGAAATTGACAGAAGCAATAAAAAGACAGGTTAGAAATATGAAAAACTGAAATCTTTTGACAAACCATAGGCTTTGACCATACCAATTATTATTGTCAGGCTATCTTATTCCCAATTATGGAGAAAGATGTCATGGAATTTCTACTTGCATTTAGAAATTCTGGGACTTAAAATTACCCTAATCTGCACCTCACTGCTGCACTCTAACAACATATGCTGTTCAGTGGCGATCTTAAGGAAATCAGATTAATGGCATTTGCTCAAAGAAACAACCTGATTCCTGTCTGAGGTGTGGCATGGAATTTCATTAGGCAAGTGACTGTCATTCAATATCTAACAGTCACTGGGGAGCCAGTAGAAACTGGGGAAGAAGTCCAATGCCTATTTTGCAGTCAGGTCATATGCTTTAAATGTAGCTATATGGGGCATTTAAGAAAAACTACAGGTCACGTGGTCTTTTTCTATCCACTCAAAGACCCGCACACTCAGGAACAAGTCTTAGTCAACCTGTCCTAGGAAACTGGGTCAGGGTCCAGTCCCTGCCCCTCAAAATCATAAAACCTTTTCATTGGTAGTTTACCTTCCCAGCCCAAACCAAGAAACTCAGCAGTTAAAGCTTATTAAACCCTGCAACTTTGAGAAATTGCATTTTAGATATGATATTCCCTGTCTGGAGGACTTGACCCTCCTTCCTGCTCAATGCCCTTATAAGCTTAGGTCTGACATAACAGGGGCACTCCTTCAAGAAACTTTGGGGATGATTTTAGGAAGAAACAGTTTAATATTCAAAGGAATATTAATTCAGGCCTGTCACCCCTTGGTAGGTCAACCAGCCTGAAAGCCAAGAAGAATATACTAGCTCTGAAAAGAGAAATGGAAGAAAGTGGACTAGTAGAGTAGGGAACTCCATCACAGAAAACTGAATACACATTCTTCTCCAATGTACCTGGGTCATTCTCCAGGACAGACCACATGCTGCCCCATAAATCATAACTCCATAAAGCTAGGATATAAATTGAACAGACTACCTTCTCAGATCATAGGTAACTGAAATTAGTAGTGAACTACAAAGGGTCACATAAGAAAAACTTAAACATTTGGGAATTAAACAGCACTCTGCTGAACAACCAGTGGGTCAGAGATGAAATCTAAGAGGAAATCAAAACATTCCTGGAAAAAAATTACAATGAAGACACAAACTATCAGATTTTATGGGACATAGACTAAGCAGTACTAGAGATGAATTTATAGCTTTGCAAGAACACATCAAAAAAGATGAAGGGGCATAAATAATAGCTTAGTGCCACAGCTTTTAAAATTAGAAAATGATCAACAAAAGGAACCAGAAATAGGTAGGCAGAAGGAAATCCCAAACTTAGAGCAGAAATCAATGAAGTGGAAATAAAAAAAGAACAATTTGAAAGATCAACAAAAGCAAAAGTTGGTTCTTTGAAAAAAATATACAAAATTGATAAATCACTAGCAAAACTCACAAAGAAACAGAAAGAGAGAAACTTAATAAGCCATATTTGAAATGAAAAAAGGTGAGATCTTGAACTTAATAAGCATGTTGAAATTATTATTTTAAACTAATAGGAGACATAACATCGATATAAATGAAACCTAAAATAAGAAAATAACTTCTAAGAAAAAAAGAAAAAGAAAAAAGGTGAGATCATGGCAGATGCATGATTCAAAAGGTAATCAGAGACTACTTTAAGATACTCTATGCCACAAAACATGACACCCTGGAAGAAATGAATAAATTCTTGAACTCATAATCTTCCACAGTTAAACCAAGTTGGTATAGCATATCTAAACATACCCTTCACTACTGAGGAAACTAAAAGATTACTAATCAAAAGTCTTCCCCCAAACAAAAACCCAGGCCCATATGGATTCACTAGTTAATTCTTTCAAACCTTTCTAGAGAAATACTCTTTTTCATGAAACTGAAGAATCAGAAAGACAACCAAATAGTTTTTATGAAGCTAACATCATCACCCTGATACCAAACCAGACAGAGATGTTGCAAGAAAAGAGAACTACAGACCAATATCCCTGATTAACACAGACGCAAAGATCCTCAACAAAGTTTGGGCAAATAGGATCCAGAGCCTCATCAAGGTCATACACCACAACACAGCAGGTTTCATTCCAGGAATGCAAGGATGGTTTAATATACGCAAATTCATTATACAGCATAATATACCATATCAACATAAAGAAAAATAAGGAGCAACTTATCTCATCAATAGATGCAGAGAAAGCATTCATTAAGTTCTAACACACATTCTTGGTAAAAGAAAAACTCATCAAGATGGAAATGGAAGAGAATTTTCTCAATATATTCAAGGCCATCTACTGGAAATTGAGCTTCCATATGATCCAGCTATACCATTCCTAGGTATATACCCTAGGGACACAAAAATGCAATACAAAAATCCCTTCCTCACACCTATATTCATAGCAGTGCTATTTAAAATAGCCAGAGTCTTTAAAAAAACAAACAGACAAACAAACAAAAACTCAAGATGCTCTTTGGAAGATGAATGGCTAAAGAAATTGTGGTACATATACACAATAAAATATTATGCAACCATGAAGAGAGATGAAGTCATAAAATTTTTCTATACATGGATGGATATGGAAACTATTATGTTGAGTGAAATAAGTCAGAGAGAGACACAGAATAGTTTCACTTATCTGTGGGTTTTAAGAAAAATAGAAGACATTATTTTAATAATACCCAGAGAAGAGGGCCTGAAATATTGGCTCATGATATAAAGCTCACCACAAAGAGTGGTGAGTGCAGTTAGAGAAATAACTACACTAACAACTACCATGATAATGTTCATGAGTAAGATAAGTAAAATGCCTGTCTCGAATACAGGCAGGGGATGAGAGAGTAGGGCAATGGAGAACATTGGTGGTGGGAATGTTGCAGTGCTGAAGGGGTGTGTTCTTATTTTGACTCAAACCCAACTAAAATCTTGTTTGTTATCATGGTGTTTAAATAAAGAGATTATTTATAAAAAAGGGATAGTAATTTAACTGGGGATTATAGATTATGATCATGTAGAGGAAATAATAGTTGTCAAGTACCCACATTCTGGAACTTAAAAAAAAAGTTAAAATGTAGCTCAAATTTTATTACTTCCCTATATTATGCCTGTAAAATAAGAACTCATCCAGGAAGAAAACTTTGAAAGTACTAACCCTATTACTTCTGCATATATAGCTTTCACTGCTAAACTTAAGGAGGAAATTCCAATGTTAACTCTTCAAATTCAGGCCAGAGAAATTGAAGGTATGTTTGATTCAAGGGCCTAAGTGTCTGTGGTTTCTTTAAGAGATTGGCCCCAAAATTGAGCCCTACAAGAATTTCAAAACAGTTTGGAAGCAATAGGGGGGCCTTGTTTCTAAATTTTGTTTGCCAGAGTGCTAGATATTTGAAGTGCATATTCAGGCCAGAAAAATTAAAGGTATGTTTGATTCAATGGCCTAAGTGTCTGTGGTTTCTTTAAGAGATTGGCCCCTAAATTGAGCCCTACAAGAAATTTAAAACAATTTGGAAGCAATAGGGGGGTCTTGCATCAAAATTCTGTTTGCCAGAGTGCTAGATATTTGAAGTTCATAGAGCCAATAAATTAATAGGCAATATTCATGCCTTTGTAACTAAAGTTTCTTTGAAACTAGAGGGACATGATTTGCATAAGAAATGGGAAGAATAATATCACATCCCTCTTCAGAACACCTCCCAGTTTGTTAATGCAGAGGTTTTGCCTTATAATTGGGGTCACTGTGTTAAAATGCCCGGAATCCATTCACATTGAGTGGATATCCAATATTCCAATCTGAAATCTGCAGTGACCCATCCACAGGACAAAATTAGAGGCGCTTAGAAAATTAGTCTATGAACAGTAGAGTTTGGGACACATTGAAACCTCAGTGCCCAAAACACATGAAAAACTAACAACACAAACTTTCGACTACACATTATACCACGAAGAAAACAGCAACACCAGAACAGCAGCATAGAGAGAACAGCTACGTAATCAACCTTCTACAACAAGGGCTCATAATAGTCCTGTAGAGATCGTATACAGGAACACAGGTAAAGAATACCAAGGCAAACCACTGACTCCAATGGAAACATCCCATAACACTACGTATTAATGCCTCTATCTTACTATATGTAAAATAACCTCTCAGCTTCTCTGTCCACAGGCGTTCTTGGATACAAAGGGCGGACAAGCTAAGATGGCAGCTCGGGATACCACACGAGATACCATACCTAGTTTGCACTACGAGATGACCCCGAGAAAACTCTTTTTTTTTTTTTTTTTGAGAAATCTCTTTAACATACACTTTATCTCTAGGTTTACCTTCTTTTAGGGTTTCAAGCACGTGACCAGTCAAACCACCGAAGCAGTAACAGCGACGAACAGACTCAAACTACATGCTCTATTCACTGAACACATTCAAGCAAACTAGCATTCCCTTGTTATTCTCTCCTCTCTTCTCACCACTTGCTTTTTGATTTTTTCTCTTTTATTCTTTTCTTTACTTTCTATCTTTTCTTTTCTCCCTTTCTTTCTAATGTATTTTTCTCTTTTCTCCCTCCCTACCCCTTCCATTCACCTTACCCTTTCCCCACTCTGGAAACCCAACTATCCCTCCACCCCTCAATCCCATCCAGACCTCCCTCTATATTAAAACACTTCACCCTCAGTCCTTAATCTATTAGGCAACAAGATCGACCTCCTACCCCAACGAACCAGTACCCAGCACCCAAGAGAAGGGACACCCAGTCAAACCCACACCTCGTCCCGGACAAGAAAAGACAGCCAACTCCCCTGCGGACTCATGCTGCGAGGCCCTCCCTACCAACTCCCCCTAATGTGGACTGTTACTTGAAACCGGACCTAGGTCCAAAAGTATCCCCAATGCAAGAACTCTTCCAAGACCTCCCTGCCGCAAATTTTTACCAACCTGAAGAAGGTCAGGGGGTGGGATAGGAAGATGCCTGAGAACCCACACATTACAACAAAAACCCAAAAGACAATGGGAAAAACTGTACTTCCAACATAGGCATAGGACCTGTAATACACCACCTCGTTACCTGCTCTCCCCCAAATGTAAGGTAGTCTTTTGCACCACTTTGGCCCTTTAAAACCTTCGCGAATTCATTTTTCTTCTTTTCTTAAATTTATTTATTTTTTTTAAATGTTGGTCCTACATATACATTTGCGAGCACATACATTTTTATTTATTTCTTCTTTCTTTTTTTTTTAATTTTTATTTTTATTTTTATCATTTTTGGGTATGTGACCTGTGTCTGTTATACCCTCTGTCCACCCCCAGCTACACCGACAATATAATGTAGCACCATTTCCCCCTGCAAAGACACACTAAATAAAGGGGAAATCTTACATATATATATATATATATATATATATGTATATATATATATATATATATGTATATATATATATATATACATATATATATATATATATATATATATATATATATATATATATATATATAAAACAAAAAGAGCTCTTATCTACTAGAGATAGGAACTCATAGTTGTTTACAATACAGGGATATCTCCTACCTTGAAAATATGTCATGTGGAATCAGCTTAGACCTCAGGTGATTAGATACCATTCATCCAGCCTTGAAATCTGGATCCCAGACATAGAATCGGCACAGCTCTTCACAACAGCTACAGGAAACAAACTCCATCTGAGCCAGCCTTAATACTGCGGGGTCAACAACAAGGGCCAGCTCTAACATGATATCCTGACAATGAGGAAAATGCGAACAACTTGTCCTGAGAGCAGATTAGCATACCTTACCAGCTAACGACAAGACAAAACCAGAAGACGCGGCACCATTTGGTAGGTCCAAAAGCCAAGATCATGACTTACAGATGACTGGCTACTAGAACCACGACCAGACAGTATACACCTTGGGCCCAATATAAAAGCCCTAGTTCAGGGTTTGCACTATGACTTGCACAATAATCATGATCCCTAGTCCCAAAGGTCTGACAGAGACAACTGCAACTGAATGGGGCTTCTGGAAGCACAAAGAAAGATGCTATCCTAGGTGCCATCCTAGGTTCAGTGCAAAGACCAAGATCACCAACCACAGAAGATGGATTAAAACGACACTGAGGCAACAGAACCTCTAGAACCACAAAGACTGACTTCATCATAAGTCCCACCTCAGGACTGTGCAGATACGGAGACCTCTACACACAGAGCTCTGATTGTATCACCCTGGACAGAGCAGAAGTCTTCCACACACACAAAAAAAAAACACCACCGGGAGAATAAATGATCCTGAGCAAAGTCTAGAGCTGATCCCATGACAGTATACTCCAAGGACGGAGAAACCCCATATTTCTTAGGCCAAGTGAATTCCTTTCCGAATGACCCCAATATTTACTGTGCCAGGGCAGGAGGGGAAAAAACAAAAATACAAAAACCACAAAACCTTGGTTATTTCATATATACATATATTTTTCCCTTCATTTATTATTGTTACTATTATTTTTATATACCTATCTATTTTGGTCGATTTCTCTGTTTGGGTGTGACTACTGAAATCGTGGTCCCCAATTATACTTATTTTTTTTTTCTCTTCTTTTCTCTTCTTTCGTTATGTGCTATGCCATGTTTCTTATTTCAAGACCATGCGTGTTTTTGGTTTGTTTGTTTGGTTTTTGGTTGTTTGTTGTGTTTTGTTTTGCTTTGTTTTTCATCTGTTTTTTTTTTTTTGAGGTGCTTATCGATATAGATGGAGTCCCCACTGGATAATTGACTCTTTTTTTGGTACTGGTGGAGTGTTTCAACTTCTTTTTCTCCTTCATCTCCCAAATCGATGATGAGAGCCTCTAGAAGGATTCCATCCATTTTTGGAGTATTAGACTCTTACCCCAGTTTATTTATCTTCTCTTTTTCAGGCAAAATTATGCAACTTGAATTAGCTAGTCCTGCCTACAGTTAGAGGGGGAGATAAGGGAGGCATTAAGACCAAACAGGGGCAAGACTACTAAGTAGTGGGTTGGATACAGAGGGGACCACATATTCTAGCCTCCCTGGGGGTGAGGGAAGAGGAAATGGGAGGTAGAACAAAAACGGAGGTGTAGGGAGGACAAATTGGTGATGGGAATCCCCCCTGATTTTATGTAAATATGTACCTAAAATGTTATTGTCAACAATATGTAAGACACTATGATCAAAATAAAAATTATATATATTATAAAAAAAATGCTCCAATATTTATTATTAAAAATTATACGGTAGTTGGAGACTTTTAACTGATTTAAGTTCTGTAACTTCTCAGATGCTGTTGATGGGGCTATGTAGAATGGTTTACGTTCACCAGTCACCATTAGAAGAGACTGGTCTATAATAGTAATTGACTTAAAGGACTGTTTTTATATTTCTATACATTCAAAAAATAGAAATAGACTTGCCTTTGTATATTTTCTCTTAATAACAGGGACCCTATACAGGAAATTTAATGGACAATTTTGCCTCAGAAAATGGCAAATTCACCAACCATGTATCAATATTTTATTGATTTTATGGTTTTATGGTTTGATTTTGTGATTTTATGTCCAGCTCGTAAAGTTTCCTCAGGTATATTTGGTGTATGACATCTCACTGTCAGCTCAAACACACAAAAAATTGCAATGTGTTTATGGGTTTCTCATCAGCTGCTTATAGAGTGTTGGTTTAACAATAGCCACAGAAAAAATCTAGGCTTTACCTAAATACTTGGGCTTGTATTGAAGCATAATTTAGTGCATCCCCAAAGGATTTTTATTTATCAGAAAAATCTATCTTAATGACTTTCAAAAATTATTAGGTGATGTAAGTTGGATCCTTCCTTCCCTAGGGATTCCAAACAGAGAAATAACCAATTTATTTAGTACTTAAGAAGGAAATCCGAATTTAAATACATCAGGTGTTTTACATAAAAGTCCCAACAGGAATTAGATTTTTCCTTTTCTTTTTTTGGGTAGGGTCACATCCAGAAGCACTCAGAGATTACTCCTGGCTCTGTGCTCAGAAATCACTAACAGGCTCAGGGGGACCATATGTGATGCCGGGATTCAAACCACCATCCTTCTGCATGCAAGGCAAATGCCCTACCTCCATGCTATTTCTGCATCCCCAGAAATAGATTTTTTTTTCATAGCCTGGCTCCAAAAGTCACATCTTTTCAGGTTCATACCTGGAGAAGTGTATCTTTTAATTTTTGCAACCCCTTATTCCCCTGCTGTTGTGTAGCTCTCTGGGCCTCTAGAATGCATTTAATTACAAGGCAAGCAACCTTGCAAGTTTGTACCCTATTTTGAATTGGTCTCTGCACTTATCATCAAGGCAAGGCTCAGAATGATTTCCTTGTTAGGTTTTGATCCTAAAACAGACCTGCCAATTTCAAAACACGAAATAGAATGTGTATTACTTCTCAATGCACCAATTCAACTAGGACTATCTGATATATCAGAAGTTTCCTCCCATTATCCTTCCCGAAAAGTGTGGGATTTCTTTCAGAGGACACATTTTGTGATCTCACCTATTATCTACTCCTTTCTTAGAAATGATGCTCCCATGTTTTATATTGATGGGCCATCATCAGAAAAGGCAGTAGTACTGGCCCTTCTCTCACCACAACAGTGCATACTAATTACAAGTCTGCTCAACAAGTTGAATTTGCTACTTTAATTTATTTATTATCACATGTTTCAGAGCCATGCAAAGTAGTAAGTGATTCAGTTTATATAGTAGGATTGTTCTCATGCATAACTGCCTCTTTAAATGCTTATAAAAAGTTGTTCAAGATTTGCTACACCACTTACAAGCACTTTTCCAAAAATTTCTGAGCCAATATTTATCACTCAAATAAGAGCCCACTTTGGCCTCCCAGGGCCAATGTTAGGAAATGAAACTGCTAATTATTTGGCCATGCAAATATTTAAGTCAATGTGTAAACTGCAGTTGGGATCCAGAATTTATCTACTCTCCTCATACTATTTCAGAAGACTTGTGGGATATGTATTACCTCTTTGTAAACTTCTTAAATGTATCCCTTTATCATGTATATGCTCTATGTTGTATTATACTTTTCCCCTTTTATTTATATTTGCAAGCAAAAATTCTTAGTATCCATAAAATATTTCTGCTTTTGATAAAACCAGAATAATAATAGTTGGTTTATTATCTTTCCTGTAGGTCACAATAATATCCTTTGGCACCATTTCTTTTGCATAGGTTTATTAAAATAAAAAATAATTAGAAGCTAAGAGGAGATGTTATCTGTTAAGGATGAGGACTTAATCATTTCTTGCTAAACAGGGCCTTCCAATCTAAACATTTGCCTTGATGACTTGACTTGGACATCAGCCTTTTAACCCTGAGTCCAGCACGGTTCTCTGCACCTATACCAGGTATTGACCATCTACCAGTACAAACTCCAGATCTGCACCAACTGGTCACAATCTGGTCTCTTCTCTCAGTATCTAGAAAAGTTATGAAAATCAAGGTCTCTTCCTACCCCAAAGAGGGATGGTTTAGATGCTCTTCTAGCAGGACATGCCTATATAAGATGAGAGTCCCAAGGCAACCTTCCTGCTCATCACTTTGTATTGACCTCCACATCTTTACATTGGACAAGCAAAATAACCCTAATTTTACAGGGAGACCAAAAAGGCAGGTTGGTTTAGAAAAATTAAAGATTATCTAGGAATGAATAGAACTATCTTGTTGGCACTTACTTTTCCCAGGATAGGCTAACCCACTAACCTACAGTAAAAACTGTATTTGAGGAGAACCATTCCTGGGAACTTGAAGAAAGACTATGAGGTTAGACAAATTAGTGTATTTGGATCCTGTAGATGTTCCTAAGGCAGGATGCTTCATGGGTAGGGATACATTGTTTTTAAGCCATAAGTTTTCTTTATGTTTTTACAATTTTTTCTGTGTCTACATAAAATATTGCCAACCTTGAGAGGCATATGCCATAACCTTAGAATCATGGGATATGAACTATTTTGTTTTTTATAAAGTCAATTAGGGGTAGATCTTGGTTTACTGGTCCTATCCTAATTAATATTTTTACTATACTCTAGGACAGGGGTCTCAAACTCGTGGCCTGTGGGCCATTTGCAGCCCTCCATAAAAGATTTTGTGACCCACGGCTGGCCTTCAAATATCGCAGTATTTGCAATTATTCGCTTACCGAATAATCACAATAAAAATCGCATTAGTAAGAAAAAATCACATTAAACATTCTCATACCCCGAGCAATTCTGTTTGGGGTATGCAAATGTTTAATGCAATTTTTTGTGATTTTTTTTCTTACTAATGTGATTTTTTATTGCAAATATTTGGTAAGTGAATAATCGCGAATACTTTGCAACTAACACAGACATCATTTCCACTGCTCCTGCCCACTGTCCCTTGCATTATCAGAGACCTACGGGAGAGAAGGGAGAGAAGTTTATTACAGAATTAGATTTTGTCATACCTTCATCATGACTTCATCAAAGCCTGCAGTAAAGATTGATGACGAGCACAGACAATTTTAGGAAAAGTGGGAGATGCAGTATTTCTTTGTTGAGCACAGGGGCATCCCCACATGTCTTATTTGCTCAGAGAAAGTTGCAGTGCACAAGGAATACAACTTGAAACACCATTATTCAACTAAACAGGCTGAGGAATGTGCAATATATCAAGGAAATGAGAGAGCCAAGCAGGTTGCCAGTCATAAAGCATGTCTAATGAGGCAACAAGATTTCTTCAAGAAAGCAACCAAAGAGAATGTTGCATTTGTCGAAGCTAGTTACATGGTTAGTGAGATGATTGCTAAGGCAGGGAAACCATTCACAGAAGGAGAGTTTGTTTAAAAAAATGCATGTTACAAGCTGCAGGTATTATCTGTCTGGAAAAGGAAAGTCAGTTTAGCAAAATCAGGTTTTTGTCAACACTGTGACAGAGCACATTTCTGACATGTCAAGTGACATTTATCATCAACTGTGTGAGAAAGCCAAATGTTTTGATGCATACTCAGTTGCTCTTGATGAGGGCACAGATACAACACACACTGTGAAGCTCACAATTGATGTCCGTGGTGTTGATTGCAATTTTGAATTGACAGAGGAGCTGCTCACAATAATTCCAATGCATGGCCAGACCACCGCTAATGAGATATTTTGGCATCTGTGTGATGCCATTGAGAATGCAGGTTTGCCATGGAAGAGGTTTGTTGGAATAATAACCGATGGAGTGCCATCGATGACAGGGAGGAAAAAGGAACTGGTGGCACTTGTTCAAAAAAAACTTGAAGAGGAGGGTGTAGAGAAGGCCATTGCTCTTCACTGCATTATCCATCAGCAGGCCCTTTGCAGTAAATGCCTGCCATGTGACAATGTGATGTCTGTTGTTGTGAAATGCATCAACCAAATCAGATCCAGGGGCTTAAAGCACAGGAGGTTCCATGCTTTTTTAGAGGAAATGGAGTCAGAATATGGAGATGTGCTCTATTTCACCAAGATATGTTGGCTCAGCGGGGGAAATGTCCTGAAAAGATTTTTTTCAGTTGAGAGAAGAAGTGAAAGTCTTCATGAGGATGGGAATGCTGTTTCTAAGTTGAGTGATCACAAATGGCTCATGGACTTAGCTTTTCTTGTTGACATCACACATAAGCTGAATGTACTAAACAAGATGTTACAAGACCCGGGGCAGCTTATCAGTGCTGCCTATGACAATGTGAGAGCATTCTCCACAAAACTTGTGTTATGGAAATCCCAGCTCTCTCAGACAAACCTTTGCCATTTCCCAGCATGCAAGGAACTTGTGGATGCAGGCATACCATTCAGTGGTGAGAAATATGTTGATGCTATTTTTAAGCTAGAGAAGGAATCTGATCACAGATTTGCAGACTTCAAAAAGCACAGAGCCACTTTCCAAATTTTTGTGGACCCCTTTTCCTTTGATGTGCAAGATGCCCCTCCTGTGCTTCAAATGGAGTTCATTGACCTGAAATGCAACTCTGATCTCAAAGCAAAGTTCAGGAAGATTAGTGGAAAAGCAGACATGCATGGGCAATTTTTGAGAAAATTGCCCCTACTCCAGCTTCCCTGAGCTTTCCCGAATGTTCAAGTGCACCATGTGCCTTTTTGGGAGCACATATTTGTGTGAAAAGTTATTCTCCACATTGAACTTCAATAAGTCAAAGTACAGGTCTAGTCTTAATGATGATCATCTTCAAGCCATACTGAGTGTCTCAACTGCTTCCTCTCTAAAGCCAAATGTGGTTCAGATTTGTGAGAAGTGCTGTCAAGTCTCTGGCAGCAAGGAAGAGGCAAAAGATGCCATGTTCAGAAGAACTGTTCATGATCTTCACTCAATGTTCTATTCATGTTCAGAAGAAATAATTAAAACTGTTAATAATGATGTTTGAGGACTTTTTTTTGTGAAATCCCTTATGCGGCCCTGCTTCACCCAGACATGCCTCCTGCAGCCCCCAGGTAAATTGAGTTTGAGACCCCTGCTCTAGGGTGTGATCTGGTGATAGTATACTGGATTATTTCCTACTTGACATTCCTCTACCATCATAGGGTATTGTCTGGTTCTTGTAAATAAAAGCAGGGTTATAAGGAAGGTAGAGACTCATTCTTCAGTCTTCCACTAAGCTGCATTCCTTCTTAGGAGCAGAAAGCTTAGGTGGTTGAATTTCTCGCTTAAGTGCTGGATTTCCTAAACCTGCCCTTGTTTCTTCTAACTGTGTGGATTATTTCCTGTTTCAATGTTTGCTTCCAGACCTGCATCTCATCTGATCCTAGGTTTGGAGCCCTGGCTTTTTATAGCAATTTGGTCCCCTAAAACAATGTTAAAATGGTTGTGTCAGATGACTGAGCAGGCAAAATCCATGTGTATATTAAGAATGGTGTCCTTGTAAGCAAGACAACAATGCAAGTGGTACAGTCTGGCCTGTTTGAGGCCCTGGATCCAAACCATGCACCCTTCCTCCAGTACCAATAGCCTGAGGTCTTTTTGTGAGTCTGGGCTCCTATTAAAGTAGAATTCCTAGAACCTGAAAGCTTGATTCTGAGCAGCAACATAGGGGAATGGTTTAGTCATCACAGGAAGTATCAGAACATGGGCCCCTATATAGAGCAGTGTCTGCTACCATAGATAACAAAGTACTCCTGAGCAGCAACACCAGCTCCACTGCCCTCCAACAGAATCCCTTTCTCCTTCAGATGAGGAGAATCTAGCACTGCCAAAATAGAAGTCAGACTCTATCTCTGCCTTCTGTCTGTCTCTCTCTTCCTTATTCTTTTCTTTTTTTTTCTTTTTTTTGTTTTTGAGCCACACCCGGTAATGCTCAGGGGTTACTCCTGGCTATGCACTCAGAAGTTGCTCCTGGCTTGGGGGACCTTATGGGATGCCAGAGGATTGAACCGTGGTCTGTCCAAGGCTAGCGCAGGCAAGGCAGGCACCTTACCTCTAGTACCACTGCTCGGCCCCCTCTTCCTTTTTCTAATCCCCATGATTCTCCTCTCTTTGTCTCTTTCTTTCCTCTCGCCTCTCTCTCTTACTGACCTAATCTTATGTTAGGTGCAGTGACTCTTTTCCTGCCTGGCGTCTCTTGACCATATATCCACAGCATCCCCCATGTAACCCTCTGCAAGCACAGACAGCAAGAACTTCTAGCCTGACCAGCTATTCTAGAATATTCCAGAAAACCAAGTGCCCTGGATCAGCTTACATATTTTGGGAGCTTATACATTATGTGTATCTATAAAGGCCTCTTTCATAAATGATATTTTAATTCTGTTATTAACATGAAGGAGATGTTATTTTATGTCCTTTTGTTTTCAGAGTCAAGTGAAAACTGATTCAATAGCCGTCTGATGATCTAAAGAGCATGGATGCTGAAAATTTCACCTTCCTTCCACCTAGTTATGCCAAATACAAGGCAAGTGCAATAGCCACTGTACTACCTCTGTAGCTTTATAATTTTACTCTTAATTTATTTTGTTTTAGGATCTCACACAGCAATGCTGAAGGATTAGTTCTAGCTTTATGCTAAGGACACAATCCTGGCAGTGGAAACAATACCATAAGTGGTGGCGGGGATAGCTCTTGTGTCAGCGCATGCAAAGTTAAGTGTATAATCATTCTAGCCTATAATTTCATTATTTTATTTTAATTTTTTCTGGGTCATACCTGGCAGTGCTCAGACGTTATTTCTGGCTCTGTGCTCAGAAGTTACTCCTGGCAGGCTCAGAGGAACATATAGGATGCTGGGAATAGAACTTGCATTGTCTGTGTGCAAGGTAAATCTCCTATGGTATTGCTCTGGCCCCTATAATTTCATTTTTAAATTAGTGCAGTGGAAAAACAATAGCAGGACTGAGAGACAGATTCTAGAAAATTAGAACTTTTTTAAATGCATAGTTACCTAAACAAGAGCTCAGTAACTTAATTTTTTTAATATTATTAAAAATCAGTTTCTAAATGAAAAAAGAGGTAGCAAGCTTATTATTGCCTGGGGGCAGAATATTTTATTTAAGTATAAATAAAGGACACTGCAGTTGTTGACAAGGTCAGCCAGACACCATTCACATGCACTCATTCATGTATGACACTCAGTTATAGGCACTATCTTATATATATAAAGGGGAAGCACTCTTAATTATGACACTTGATAACAGATATGGTCATAGAAAGACATGGGTCATAGGCACTGTTACATATGAGAGTGACAATGTCATATAGGGACATGGATTAGAGGGGTCATTTAGATTGGCCATTACAGATAGTGCATCACACAACCTCAGTCACACTGCCTTGAGCATTCAGTTCCCGTGGAGCACTGCTGTTTGTACACACTTACCCAGTTCGCCCCATTTACAGGGGTTGATGGTACCTGAAGTACAATGGTAGATTCTTGTTGATTTTGGTCTGGAAAATCCAAAAAATTCATGTGAGGCAAAGGGGAAGACTAGGCAAAATGCAACAGAAATGGTTCATAGTGCCCAGAAGCAGGGCCTTTTGGCACACGGGCACCTGGAAACTGTACTGTGAATGGGGGCATATGGCAGTGCTGGGTGGTGAGAATAAGCTCCCAGTACTTCCTCTATGGTTTTACTAGTCCTGACCACACCCAGCCTGATGCTAATGAATTTAATATTCTAGAAAACTCACTATCCAGCATTACTAACAGAGGCTATGAGGACACTTTGCCTATCTCTGCCCTGGAAAGTTCCATGCTGATAAGCTTTATCCTGTATAGCTCAGGGTCAGGGCATTGACTGGGATGACTTATCTACAAAAGACCCTGCTCCAGCTTCACTTGCTGAGAGGTGCCAGGAATAGGGTCCTGTACTCTCTGAACACCCATGTCATACCTATGCACTGCTGTGTACCAGCCAACAGACAAAATGAGGTTGGCCACGATGTCCACTGGGATTATATCTGCCACAGCCCTTGGAGAAAGGTTCATGGAGCGGACCAGCCCTTTCCCAATCTGTAGAGGAGAGATAATAGGACAACTTCTAGGTACCATGAGCTATGACCCTTGTGTGTATGGAACAATCATGGCCCAACTAAGATCTCTGTCCCTTAACCCCACAGTGCCATGCCTTGGGCCACAATTCCAGGAAAACAGATCCTGGATCTTTCCCCAGACTCAGGATATATATTTGGGAAGTCTTATAAAACAGGATGCAGTTTTATAAACTATGTACTAAGATGCACTCTGAGCATAGTACCATGAAACTAAGACAGAGAGGCAGCAAGGTCCTCTGTCATTCAGAAGTGCAATTTCTACACCCGGGTAAGCACCCAGATAAGAGCACAGCCGCTCTGTTTCACTCCATAACTTCACATTTCTTCCAGTCACTAAGTCACACCACAACTCACTAAACACCTATAGACTGTTAAGATTAGAATAGGAAAGCAATGTAGAACCCCACCATGCCTAGTGAGCAAAGATGATAGTTCAAAAGACCCAACCAATATCAGCCAGCTATATAATCTCTCATAAGGCCTTTAGATAGAGGAAATGTTGAGGATAATCAAGGAACTCAAAGAAACCATAAAACAAACATCTAATAATACTGAAGAGGATATGAAAGTAGAAATAAAAAAACTTCAGACAGAGATGAAATAACTAAAAAAAAACTTCTTATGAAAAATAAAAACCTCACTGGAAGGCCTTAAATACAGAGAAGCAATTGCAGTGGATATAATCAGGTAGCTCAAATATGAGCTACATAACACCTACAGACAACAGCAGTAGATGAAAAAGAGTCAAAAAATAAATAAATGACTGACATGAGAATTTGAGGCAAATTCAAGAGGAAAAGCATAAGAATCAGAGGCATGGCAGAGGACCAGGAAGACAATCACTATAAAGAAGCAACAGTCATTGTTGTTGAGAAGTCCCCATGGAGAGCATATATGCTCCATATATATATATATATATATATATGAGTATGTTTCCTGGAGGTGTAAAATGTTCCATATAAAAGAAATAAAAGAGATACAAATAAAAATACTCCATAACATCAGAATGATAAAAACTATAGATAGATACAGAAATTTGAGAGTAGCAAAATAAATAAGAAAATCACAAGCAAAGGAGCATCCTTCAGATTTACAGCAGATTTACCAAAGGAAACACTCCAGGCCCAAATGTAATGGTGGCTTATAGTGAAAAATTGAAATGAAGGCTTCACCAAGAATATATTTCATCCAGCTAGATTCTCATTGCAATCTGAAGGAGAAATACAGAACTTTACAGATAAAGAACAGATCAGGAAATTCATAGACTCAAAACCAACTTTAAAAGAAGAACTGAAGGGGCTACTGTAAGATAAAATGAATTCCACAGAATAGCCAAGCTTCTAAAAAAAAGATGCCACAAATTCCTTGACAATAGCAATGTCAATTAAGTAATGGAATCTTACGTTTTGCTGCTTGCAAGAAACACATTTACTCAATTGAATCACAGATTTAAAGTCAAAGGATGGAAGAAAATCCTTCAAACAGACAACTCCTTCAAAATGGAAGGGGCGACCATACTAATATCAGACAATGTAGACCAGGTTCAAAAAAGAGACAGAGAGGGTCATTTCTTAATAATGAAGGGATATGTACATAAGGAAGAAATCATATTTATAAACATGTGCATCTAATAAGAGTCAACAATGGCAGTTTGAGAATTTAACATTGCTCTAGCATATCCTGGTAGATCAACCAGGCTAATACTCAATAAGTATGTTCTTACTGACTTTGGAAGAAGAAATTTAATAGAGGACCTCTAATATATATCTATGTATATATTTATATATATACACGCATATATATATATTCATTCTCCAAAGGACAAATACATATTATTCTCCAATGCAGATAAAACATTCTCCAAGATACTTCACATTTTGGGACACAAAACATACTTCCATAAAATCATGAGCATAGAAATTGTATCAATTGTCTTTTCAGAACATGATACACTGAAAGTAGAAATGGAGAGATAATAATAACACTTAGAAATTAAACTGTAGGTCAGAATTGACATTAAAAATTTCCTGGAAACAAACAAGAATGAGGACAGAAGTGTCCAGAACTTCTGGGACACAGAAAAACCAAAGGTAAGAGAAAAGTCTATACCTTTGCAAGCATTCATCAGGAAGGAGAAAAGAGCCCATATAAATAAATTGACAGAACAGCTGAAAAAAATTCGAAAATGACAAGTAAAGTAATATATAAGAAGGGATGAGGAAATAATTTATAAAACTTAAAGCAGAAATGAACAAACTGGAAATCCAGAAAATAATCTAAAAGATCAATGAAAACAAGAGTTGGTTTTTTGAAAATATAAATAAGATCAATAAACCATAAGCAAGACTCATAAAGAACACGAATAAACCATACAAGAAACAAAGAGTGTATCACAATAGACACTACAGAAATCCAAAAGATCATCAGATATTACTTTGAGAACCTCTATGCCAGGAAATGAGAGAACCTAGAATAAAGCGATAAATTATTGGACTCCTATCATCTTCCAGGGCTGAATCAAGATGATTTGAAATACGTGACAGAAATATCACTATCAAGGAAATTGAAATGACAGTCAAAATTTTTCACGATCAAAAGCTCAGACCCATATGGTTTCACTTGTGAGTAATTTTGCAGAGTAGCATATGGGCAGAGTTTTGGAGAGCACAGGACTCACATTCCCAATTGCAAATCTCCAAATCAGGAATTGAGTCATGACCTGTCTTACTGGCAGTAAACCCTACCCCCAACAAAAGGGCCTGCTTCAGGCCTATGATCCACCAGGGCAGCTGCTGTGACTGATGTCGCTGCCCTAAGGCAGGCACATTCATAGGAGTGGATGAGCCACAGTGTTTACATGGCCGATAACTTTCATGCAGGCTGGACCTGGCCTCATGCCCCACGCATACCTACCGTAACAATGAGTCCATTGGGTCCATTCATGTTATCCACCCAACCCTGCAAAAAGAAGGCATCAATTATCTAGTGGCATCTATAACAGCACAGTCCAGTCTTCCCCACCCCAACAACAATAATTAGATTATCAGAACCCCAAGATGCCAGGTGCCACTTGCACCTGTGTGGGATGAAACTGTTCATCCTTGCACCCTAGAAGGGCCATAAGTCAAAATGCAAAAATGTCCGGGTTTTGTGACCCACCAATGTTTTTTGATCACCCATTGTTTCTTACTGCCTGCAGCTAACATAGCTAACAACAGCTAACATAGGTCCCATGGTGAATACCTCAGATGACGGGCACAAATGACACATTTCCTGCCATGTTGAAGCAGTGATGTGGTGAGTATGAACAGTCCTGGGAACATGTACCCTCTATGCTGTACCCCATGGTGATTACATACAGTACAGAGCCATATTGGCATGTCAGAGGGAAGATGGTGGGGACACAACAGAGAGTATCATCTCCTAAATATATCCATTGAGTGAAACATGGGTTTATTGGCAGGAGCCCAGTTGTGCAGCCAGGGAAATGAGTGCAGTGGGGTGCTTGTGGTCACTCTGGACAGGGCATCTTTCATTGAGCTTGGGCCAGCCATCAGGACTGCTGGTACTAATTTTTCCTGACCCCAGATTTCACAGACAGCTTTCATGGTAATTGTATTGCACTCAACACACTTCTTTGAAAAGACAGAGAGCTGGGGCAGGGAGAACATAGACGACACACCCGGGTTTTATCTCTGGCACCTTCCTGCCCCATAATGCTACAAAAAAGGAATGGAGGTAAACAGAATTTGGAACAACTATAATTGGGGGCAAGGTGCTTGCCTTGCATGTGGCTAATCAGGATTTGATCCCGGCATCCCATTTGGTTTCTCAAGTGTTGCCAAAAGTGATCTTAAGTACAGAGTCAGAAATAAACCCTGAGCACTGCCAAGCGTTACCCCCAAACATAAACAAAACGATATAAAAATTACCATTATTCATAAAGTAAGGGCTTTAATGAGTTTTGTGATTCTTGTTCATTCTGGCTAGAAGGAAAGTGCTGTCCTCCCAAAGAAATGCCTCCCATGTCCATTAACAATTAGGGCTAATGGTCAGCTCTGGGCAAAATCCGAGGCAATATGGGTGTTGGCAATGGGGTGAAGATTGCATAATGCCGTGGGCACACTTACTGGGAAAGGTTCTTGCCAAGTGGCGCCCACGATGGAGGGCCTGACAATGGCCATGTTGAGGTTCCGACCCTCTGTCTGCACCAGCATCTCTGCTAGAGCCTTGGTATAGGTGTAGGTGTTGGGCCGGTCCCCAAGCAGCTTGGGGGTGATTTCATCAATAATGGCATCATCTAACCACCTGCAGGCATGTAAGAGAACTGTAGTGTACCAGACAACAGATAGACACGTTGACCTGTCACATGCTGATCTGGGATTTAGGATTCAGGTGCCCATGGTGGAACATATGACTGTGTAGACAGAAGGCTGCCTCCCAAAATTCCCCTAACCTTATTTCCCAGAAAATTCCACTTAGTCCACGCCAACAGGCGCAGAAGCACACGGCAGCTACAAATGATTCCTCCCTCTCCCGAGGTTTCCAGGATCCCAAAGCACATTCTGATCACAGGCAATGGGATGTGAGTAGAATAGAAGGGACAACACAGCGGTTCCATGCCCAGCTGGAAATCCTCTTTGAACATTTACTTTTAAATTCCTAAAATTCCATTTGGTGCCTCAACACACACAAATGACATTTATAGATATGGAGCTATTCCAATCAACCCCTCACACATATCTAGAAGATTTACTTAATGGCTATACAAATTGGTAATAATTTTTCAGGATTCCCCAGGAAGTGTGGGATACAATAAGCAGTCTGGCAAGTTTAGTGATGATGGTCCTGAGGTAGCTTGAATTCATGATCTATTAGAGGGATCTAAAACTGTGTCTAAAGAGGGGTCTACCAGAGGGATTTCAAAGTGATTTAACAGAGAAGAAATTTACCAGGAATCTAGCAAAGTGATAAAAATAGTGACCAAGAAAGCAGATCTACCACTGCACTAATAGAGGGATTGACCAGTGCAATTGTCCAGCAATTCTGCTCCCAAAACGACATGTGAGTGATGCAGGGTTGTGACATCAAACCCATCTCTTCAGAAATGTGTGAGACCTATGCTGATAATGCCCAACTTTGGTAAGAAACTAACAACAATTCTGTCCATCACAGCTAATGTATCTTATCCAGCAGGTATATTTGGTGCATTGCCAGATACAGGAAGATATTGACGTGTTTTTATTATGAGCTATGCACTCAATCCTTGTATGCAACACAGAGCTTTACTAACTCTTACAGACACTAAAAATGTCTGCCAGGACACAGTTGAGCATCCAAGCTGAGTTTCTCACAGGAAAACAGTTCCTATCTGTTACAGGGAATCTCCCTGTTATGCAGAGCAGAACCTGAGTGTGGTCCAGAACATTTGGGATTTCCCTGGCATTCATATCCACCTGTGATTTTCAATTGGAACAGAATACAGGCCTATAAGCCAGGAAGAATAGAAAATCCTCTAATCCCAGATCTTCAGATTAAGGAAGAGAAGGCAAGATAGTGTGGGAGCCCTGATTGGGGGCTTGGTTCTATGCTCAGGGGCAAGTGATGGGGATGGAAACCATTCCTCCCCTATGCAAAGCCTAGTACACTCTGAATCTCTCTCCGGTCCTATGCTAAACCCCTTTGAGATTCTATGTTAATCTCCTGGTCTCTGGTAGTGTGCTGAGTCTCAGACCCTATGCTGAGCTCTGAGACACCTCAGCCTCATATCATCCAGGTCTAAAGAGTATTGGATGGGGGGCTGAGCAATAGCACAGCAGTAGGAAGTTTGCCTTGCATGATACTGATACAGGATGGACCTGGGTTCGATCCCGGCATCCCTTATGATCTTCCTAGACTGCCAGGAGTGATTGCTGAGCTCAGAATTAGAAGTAACCCTTTAATGTTGCCAGTGTTTGGCCTAAAAACAAAAAAAAAGGGAGCATTGGGGACCACAGCAATGATGAGTGGTCCCATCTCTGTGCTGTGCCCACACCCAAAGCCTTTTCTGAGAAGAGCTACAGAAGAAGTCACATTTTTTCAGGAAACACTGGCTCACACATGCATCATGTATGCCTCTGCAGTGACATTAGACTTCCTTTCTCTAGCTCAGAGACAACCTCTGGACTCTAGAAAGTTCTCTTATCCATGATGCAAACCCTCAGGTATCAGAGACAGCTTAACACCAGCAACTGCAACCTGATCATTCTCTGTCTTGGAACTTTGATAACAGGTGACAGAGATATTAGAGCATTTTCTAACAGGAGGCTGGCTGTAAAGTGAGTCCTCAGCTTACAGGATGAGCATGTAGAAGCAAAGCACTAGGCAGTAGTGCCCAGGACTGCTCATGTTCACTGCATCCTTCTTTAAAACACAGTTTAAAAAAACTAACACTTCTGGTTCCCAGATTCTTGAAGGATTTCTCTCTTTCCTGGGAGCCAGGAGTCTAGCAGTAAGGGGTTCGGCAGGCTTCCGCCATGCTGGAGGCCTTCTTAACCAGGCCTGGGGGGGTGCGGGACTTGGGTAACCCCAGCACCCCTCTACCGCTTTGCTCCAGATCTCCAGGGCTTCCCCGGGCCACATGCCTGGGCAAGCTGGTGAGTTGGGCCCCTTGGCGGAGTGTGAAGGTACCCTAGGCTTTCCCCCATTATCCATTCAGCTCCTTAGGGAGGGTCTGGGTGGGGCTCTGAACTTCTGGCCTCCCAGCTTCTTGACGCAGTCATTAATAGTACTCACTATCATTGAATTATGTTTTTATGTATGCAGAATATCCATTTTGTACTCTGCCCTTTTGCACACCCCTACAAAAGATCATTTTTCTCTTTAACTTCCTTAACTCCTATCATCATTACTCCTAATTTACCCTTTCTAACTTAAGTACTGTAGAGTCCTAAGTCACAGGCCAAAGTGGTGCCCCGGAGTTAACACCCACCCAACATTCCAAAAGGCATAAAAAGGACACGTATGTCTTTTCAACATTTTATGGGTGTTTTCTTTGGCGGCTATAACTTTTGCTGAATATTTTGTTATACAGTGAACTGTAATTCTTTGTGAACTGCTCAATATGGAATTTGGTGTGAAAGAATCCCTCAGTTTAATGCTTATGTTTGAACCTAGTCATGGGTATTGTTAGACGTGTTCTTACGCCCCCATATACTCAGATAACATCACATGGCTTTATTTCTTGTTTGCTTAGGCACACTAAAACGGGAAAATACTATACATACCAATAAGTTCTTATCTAATAGAGATGGGAACACACAAATCTTGTAGTGCAATAGGACCTTACACCCTGAACATTGACATAAAGACCTGGCACAGGCCTCAGAAGAATGGGCATTCTCCATTCACCCCTGCTCTAGAGAAGACATTTACAAAACATCCAAGGTTGTCTATAATATCACCTAGAGGCAATCCTCTACCAGGGAAGACCCTACAGCTGCTCTGACATCGATCTTCTCAAAAGAGACTTCCCTTAACACTGAGAAGACTTAATAAGAACAATGACCTGCTTACTGGACAGGGTTTGCTCTATTGCCCCTTAATTGTGAGGTGAAACTAGAGGATACTCCACACCAGCCTGACTTTACTGTAGGATGTGCAGATTCCAGGATCTTTAATACAGAAACCTGATGCCAACAATAGGACTGCGTGAAAAATAAAACTTCATTGGCACTACAATGACTTGGATTGAATAAACTAGTTTGCCTGGAGCCTAGAGTTGGTCTTATGCCAGGAAACTTCAGGGGTAGTGGTCTCCTTGTATTTAGACCTATGCTATTCCTTTCTTTGACCCCCATATTTTGGTGGGCCTGTGCAAACTATATTTGCCACTTTAACACCATTTTTACTGTGCTCTTTTGACTAACCCTTAAAAAAACTCTTAAACTTTTGATTTTAACTTAAACTAATATGTGCATGAATATATAAAAATACTATGCCTTCAAAGTTAAAGAGTCACATAAAACTCATGGCTTTAGGTTGCTTTGTGTACTGCTAAGAAATGTTATAATGTACTACAATCTGGGGACTTGTGGACAAAGTAATTGTACATGGGTTCTGCCTTATTTTTCTTAATGTTTTTTTTTTTGACTGTAAGTTCAATATTTAGGCGTCAGCAAGAGGATTTCTTCTGAGAACTCTGTTTATGGGAGATTGTTCTTTCACTGTAACTTTACCTTTTCCTCTTTGCATCATTGTTCTCATAATTAAAAAAAAGTATTAAAAAAAAGAAAAAAACGAACAACAAGAAGGGACCGCCCACACAGGTATAGTTACCAGCATCCTATATTGTCTACAAAGCACTGATTAGAATGATTCCAGCATGTAGAGCAGAAGTAAGCACTGAACATCACCACGCATTTGACCCCAAATAAACAAACAAACCCCCCCAAAACAACAAAATAATATGGTGTTGAATAGATGAACCAACAAAGCAGACAAAGGGCACACCTCAGGAGAAGGGGTAGAGGTGGGACACTATGAACAGAGACACAAGGACAGCAGGAAAGTGACGGTAGTTGAGACAAATGCCACCATCACCTGTCCATTCCTTTGTCTGCCCTAACAAAAAGTTCCTCCTGTTCTCATTACTAACCCCTTCAACCATCTGTCACCCCAGTGATCTTGTGGATAACTACATGGACTGTCCCAGCTAAAAACTGGGAACTGTTATCTATCTTATATCACAAGGGAGGGGACTCCAAGGTCACATAACAATGGAAACTGAGCCAGGCAGTGTTGAGCTTCTGAAATTTAAGAAACATGCCTGTGAGCATTCCTGCAGTCCAAACAAATAACTCTATGTGTCATTTTTATACGTCTACATGTCTGAAAGACAGACAACCCTCATCTCCCTTTTCCACTACACACAGCAAAATGTGGGGATGAAAGGGAAAGAGATTTTGTGAACCTCCTTTTTGTGCCTTGTTCCCAGGGCTTGAGACCTTACTCCACAAGGCCGGCCTGTCCCCCAACCTTACTTACTCCAGAGAGGTGATAATTTGCCTGGGCTCCACAGGACATGGGTACACCACTTCATCGATGAACTTGAGGTTGCAGTTGGAATAGGCTGTGGAGATGTGGACAAAGGCTTCCAAACTGGGCATCTGGTTGGCCATGTGCAGGAGCTTCTGTGTAGCTATGACGTTAAGCTGCACAGCTTTTCTGCAAAAGAGAGAAAGCAGGGGCTGCTCAGACCACCAATTCTGTTCCACAGCACCAGACTCTGCTTTGGGGCCTGGCTACACCTGGCTGCAGAGATCTAGGAAGCACTTATTTGGCACAGGAATTCATGCATCAGGCTTGAGCTGATTGCTTGCAGCTCACTGAGATCCTGACCATCTCAGAGGAAAAAGCTATAGTTTTGATAACTCATTAATTCTATATTAACTGAAGTGGACACCTACATGCTTACGGTAATACCAACCAGACTTGTAAATTTTTAACTAAAAATGTTTGAAGTTAAAAATATTAAAAGAATGTTTGAGGTTTTGAGCTAAACCTAGCAGTACTCAGGACTTACTCCTGAATCTGAGCTCATGAGTCACTGCTGGCAAGGCATGAGGGGAGTATATATAGTACCAGAACAAAACTAATGCAAGTTGCATGCAAGTTAAGAAGTACCCTGTATGCTGTACTTTCACTCTAGCCTCAAGCTCTCAATCTTTTTAAAAACTTGGTGAAATTATTCTAAGTCTGACCAAGATGCATAGGCAGGTCAGAAAAGCCAGTAAAATTCAATTAAAATTGACATGACGACTTGTATATACTGGCTTAGTTAACATTGGCTCTGTTAAATTTTATGTATGTAGCTTTGCATTAGTCTTAAACTTTGAATGAAAGTCAAGTAAGATAGTGTAGTTGTAGGTGTTAGAACTGAGATCCATGGGTAAAGGTAGGATTAGCTGATGCTGTGTGCCTGGATGGCAATTAAGCATTACAGGTCAAACAAAAGCTCTGTGTCCTGGACTGGCTCCTATTAGCTGCCTTTTTGGAGCTTTTTACAGCAAAAGTCATCAGATCCAGAATGCACAAGTGCATTGATATGTGAGTTGGGCACAGTCAACACAGTGGTGGACAGTGACAATCTGGAAACTCCCCCAGTACATAAGTGACCTGGTATTGAATAAAATTATATATATATTTGCTGGAGAAGCAAAGCCTCTCCATCCCATCACCATCCAGCCCCATCCAAGGGCTGATATATAGGCATCCCATAAGGTCCCTCGAGCCTGCCAGGAGTGATTTCTGAGCTCAGAGCCAGGAATAACCCCTGAGAGCTGCCGGATGTGACCCAAAAATAAAAAAAAAGAAGAAGGGGGGAGTCCACAGCATATTCATGTTTGTAAAATTTGGTGGTGGTATAAAAATTTAAAAATAATGGAGAAAACAGTGAAGCCCAACTAAAAGATCTGATTTTAAACCTCCTGCATCTAACTTGTTTCAGGCATATCTCTTGATCTAAATCATTTTCTTGTTGATTTAAAGATGCATTATAGTTTTCCATAATTAATGTTCCCAATTTCATAGTGTTTTACTGTGTATTTGATGTAGTAGCCTGTTATCAAAATGTATGTTCTGTATAAATGTTCTTGTACTTGTGTTTAGGGAAAGGTTAATAGGAACAAAGTTCCAGGAAAAAATGCTTGGTTACATAGCATTAAGAAATATAGGAACGGGCTGGGCGGTGGCGCTAAAGGTAAGGTGCCTGCCTTACCTGTGCTAGCCTAGGACGGACCGCGGTTCGATCCCCCGGCGTCCCATATGGTCCCCCAAGCCAGGAGCGACTTCTGAGCGCATAGCCAGGAGTAACCCCTGAGCGTCACCGGGTGTGGCCCAAAAACCAAAAAAAAAAAAAAAAAAAAAAAGAAATATAGGAACAAAAAAGTTCCAGAAAAAAATGCTTGGTTAAATAGCATTAAAAAGAATAGGAACAAGGAAGTTCCAGGATAGTGCTTGGTTAAATAAGCATTAAGAAAATTTAAAGTTACAGGTATATTTTGCAGAAAAGTTATGTTTATGGAAAGGGTTGATATGTTAATTTTACACTTTAAACTTTGTTGCTATGGGTTTTTATATTAAGGTTTTTGCTTTGGCTAAAGCCGAAGTCAGGAATACAAAAGCTTACTACCCTTTATTTATATTCAGGGAGGGGGGAGATGTTGGGTTACTGATCCCATCCTAATCAATAATTGTGCTCCACCCTAGAGTGTGACCTGGTGATAGTATATTGGATTATTCCTTACTTGATATTTGGCTCCCACCCTAGGGTGGTACCTGGTTCTTGTGTATAAAAGCAAGGGTCTGAGAAAGGTGGGGGGGGGTCATTCTGGGACGAATTCTTCAGCCTTGTCCACTGAATAAAGCTGATATGTCCTGAAGCCTGACTGCCTATGAGTCTTCCTCGCTGCCTCCCTGAACCCTCAGACCTACTGGCTGGAGGGGCTTGCAGATGCCTGGCCTGGGATGGAGGAAAAAGGCCTTTCTATTGCATCACCATCCAACCCATCCAAGGGCTGATATGCAACAAAATCTGGTAGACCACAGCTATTTCCAATGAGGTGAATTCACTGTGTGTATGTGTGTGTATGCACGCATGCACGTGCACTTGTATACATTAAACACAAAATCTCTTTCTGATCAACTGAGTAAGGTTGGAATCATTATCTTCCTAATATTAAAATGGTCATTTCTATAAAGACTTTCTAGGTGATTGAGAATTTTCAGTATTTGGGAATGTTTATTTTCACTGAGAATATCTTTAAAAACAAACTATAAAGACAGAGAGGAAAGAGGGTGGTGTAATGCTCAAAAAGACTAGAGCTCACAGCAACATGCAGAGATCTGAGTGCTGGACCTCTAGCTCACACGCTCAAGGTGGTCCCAGAGTCCTCCTCCCTTCTCCATATGTTCCAAGTAACACATACACCTAGACACAGCTACCTCAGGGACTCATTGAATTGTACAGTGGCAGCACAGTGGAAGACGATGTTGGTGCTCTCCAGCAGTTCCTGCATGTCCTCCTTGCTAATGTCCAGGTCTTGATGGTTGAGATCAGCATAGATGGCTCGAATCTTCTCACACACATTTGGACATGCTTCTCTGACTTTATCAAACAGCTAGAACAGACAAGATGGCAGCTTATGGGGACCACTTCCACCAGCTCTCCTGGCAGATTCTGTGGCAGCCCCAACTCTCCACATTCCCCTTTTGGGCTCTCTGAGAACACATGTTTCATGAGGAACTGTCCTTCAGGACCTGCTGGATGGAGCTGTGAAGGGAGGCAGTGAGTAAACACTGCTATCCTAACACTCAGTTCTGAAAGGAAATGGCCTGAGGGACAGAGGCCCCAAGCAGGCTTCCCAGTCTGAGGAAGTTACAGTCAAATACCAGCAGCAGTTCCTGGCTGATTCTGCTAAACAAGAAACCAAGTAATCCTGGCAAGACTCTTCATGATCTGATTTCAAGAGAAGACCAAGGAAGGTTTTACTAAGAACGACCATCATGATAAACTTCCAGCATAAGCATTTCTGAGCATAGCACATTCTGTATTTTTATATAACAATATCAATAAATAAACATTTTCAAATGTACTCTTAAAAATTATTTTTATTTAAAGTTTTGGGGTCTTATTTAGCAGTGCTCACAGCTGACTCCTGACTATGTGTTAAGGGATAACTCATGGGACATTCAGGGAACCATATGAGGTGATGGGGATTAAAGTGGGGTCAGTCACACCTAAGGCCAGCACCCTACCTATTGTACTTTCTCTCTTTTTCCAGCTCTGCTCTCAGACTCTGCTCTCAGTATTTCTTTGAAAATCACAACAGAATGACATACTGGCAGAGGGAATTCAAACCATGTTCTTCTAAGTACACATAGGTTTGGAATTGCAGTGATCTATTTCTGATGTTCTCTGCCACCAAGGAGGTAAATCATCTCAGAATGGAAATAACAGCCTCTTGCCACCATCAGTGAAGTAGACAGAGGACCAGATGCACCACAGACTCAATAAGGCTGCGTGTGTAACCTCACCAAATGACTTTGCCTGTGTGTGTGGTGTCAGGGCAGGGGCAACAGCTGGCCATGAGAGGTGAAGGCACTGGATATAAAGGTGCACTTGGTCTACACATTGCAAATGGCTGCAGCAACCAGTGGCTCCAGCTGCAGCATGCAAAGGCCGATTATTATTCTTCATGACTCTTATTATGAAAAGAAAGGAGGGAGCAATACCTATACCATGACCCATAATTAATGTAGTTTATTACAGAACAAAGTCATGGGCCTGTCATGGACATTGGGTAAAGCTGAATCTTTGGATGTCAGACCTGCATTGGAATCCAGAAATACTGGAGTGAGGGATGGAGAGAGAGAGTGAGTGACGTCTTACAATGACAACCACTAATGAGAAGATGATGAGGGAAATGGAGCCTTTATTTTCCCTAAGACTAAGAAGAAGAACCCTCAGGGATTAGGTAAACTAAAGGCTAGTGTGAAATCTGCAGCTGAAAGATATGACCAAATGCTGGCAAAACCGACTGTGCTCTAATCTAAATTTAAATTGAGTTTTTACCCCAATTTTTCTGCACCTATGCAAAATAACAGCCAATTTTATCACTTTGCAAATAGCTCTGATCTGAGTATAATGGCTCTGCTCACCCATGCTGTTGGCAACTCTGGTACTACTGTTTCTGGGATCCTGCCTCTTATGGAGAACAGTAGTATATACAGAGAGCATGGCATATCTAACCCATTTCAAATGTTTGTATTTAGGAAGCAGAAAACGGGGAGAGCCTAACAGAGTAAATCCCTTGTTTTTCTCCCTAGATAAAGCAAATATCTTGTTTTTCTCCCTAGACAGAGAAAACATCCTTTTTCCTCCCTAGACAGAAACAATATCCTGTTTTCACTTTGAAAGAGAACTCATCTTTTCCCCCTTAAACAGAGTATTTATCCTATTTTCCTTCTAAGCTGTTTGGATCGGTTCGGGTCAAAGTCTGGAGAATTCCCTGAAAGCACATCACTGGGATGTCAAGAGAGTGTGTCCTTGACATTGAAATAACAGGTCCACAGAGCTACTCCATCCAGCCTGCAGTTATGCACACTTGCATTCAGGGATATTGGGAAAAGCAAGAGAGCATCTCCAGCCTTGTCTGGCCACACACCCACCTTGCAGCTGAGCATTTGGTCCACCCTCTGCTGTGGTGTCTGCCCAGCCTTGGGCCTCACCAGGATGTAGATGACCCTAAAGTCGGGGCTTGTGCGCAGAAGCTTTTCCAGAAGCACCTTTCCCAGGAAGCCGGTGGCCCCAGTGATGAGGATGGACTTGCCCTCGTAGAAGGTTGCGATAATTGACATGACTGCACACAGGTCTCAGAGCTCTGAAAGGAAAATCCTTCAGGGTAGAGCAGTTAGAAGGATGACCAACCCACCACAAAACCCCTTCATGGGTGTCCCCATCATGGACATCCCTGTCACAGGCACCCTTATTATGGAACCCCATCACAGACACCGCCATCACTGATCAGGTGAAAGGGCAACATACGTGAGTGTCAGGCAGTGGCTCAGTTGCAGGGAAAATAATGAATCTCCAGAATTTGGCTTCCCTGATCCAGCATGAGTTGTATTCCCATCACTGTCCTCCTCCCAGTAGTGGCCTTCTCTCAGCTGTGCCCCCTTTAAATTGTGTCTTCCTCCAGCTGTACTTGGAATGGGTTTTCTAAACCTTGAGTTGCATGTGTAGGGCTGGGTCCAAGGAAGATGAGGGAGGAGGAGGTGAAATCCTCCAGGTGAGTCCCTGCCCAGGGTTGGGGGGGGGGGGTTATCCTTAAGAAGTCAGGAGAAACAGATGGATACTAAGATCTGCTTCCAGGAGAGAGAGACCAGAGGACAAGAAAATGTGCTTGGGGAGGTCAGTCTTATGCCCAAGTAGTGCACCTGCCTGGTTTCCTATGTGTTTGGAGTTAGCTATGGGTACATACATATGATTTAGGTACAGCATCTCTTCAAACTCAGCTGCTGTCCACAACAGGTCATAAGAGAGCTTATCTAGTGTGTGCCATTCTATGGGAGCCAGCCCAATCTGCTGCATGTGGTTTAGGGCCTTTCCCAGTGGTTCTTATCATTTGCCTAATGGTCCTCTCAGAGTGTGACTTCTAGCAAGCCATGTTTGGACCAGATTGTTTGGCCCTTGGAAATTTGTTTATTCACAAATGTGCTCAGATAATCATGTTGGCACTAGCCTGTGAATCTACATTTATAGATGACTAAAGCAAGTCAGTGATGGCCAGAAATGCAAGGATAAATGCCATGAAGGTCTATCTCAGGCCTCAGAGACACTGGCATATTAATGCATTCAGCCAAGGTTAGGTAACACAAGAACCCAAAACCAAAGAGGGTTCAAGTCACAACAGTGAGCTCACCAAATTGAAGAATTACTGAGTGTGAAAGTCACTGAGTGTGTAAAACACTTAGTATGGGAATCACTGAGTGTGAGAATCACTGAATATGAAAACCACTGAGAGTATGAAAAACTGATTGTGGGAATTACTGGATGCAAGAATCACTGAGAGAAACACTGAATGTGAGAAACACCAAATGTGAGAATCACTGAGAGAAACATTGAATGTGATTATGTTAGAAAGAAATATAAATTTAGAATTAACTGCTGCTGATTTGCTTCTCTAACTTTAGACATAAGAATTGCCATGACAGTGACATATGTGGCAGAAGGTTCTAGCCCAGAACAGCAAGTTCCAGGAACTTCAAGGACTAATACCAGGACATTTAGATAAACTAGCAACACCCGGGGACCTACAGGTAATAGACCTTATATAACTGCACATCAAGGTTGAAAGCTCTCAATGGGTTTCCAAGTCCTTCCTCTGCTACGTTAGTTAACCATTTTAAACCTGGCTGGTGCAACATTTACTAAGAACCTATAGTTTTGTCTTTCTGCTGGCACCCCAGGAGTCAAAAGGGATTGCAAGTCTCATCTGGGTAGCTACCACCTGGGAGAGGTGTTAGTAACCAAATAAGCTCCCCTGCATTTGCATTACTGACTTGTCTCCCTCCAACTTTGGGGGGTCAAATCTCAAATTCAGAGCTAACAGCACGAATCACTGAATGTGAAAATCTTTGTGAGAATTACTGAGAGTATGTCACTGTGTCTGAGAAACATTGAGTGTAAGAAATTCTCTGCCAATGATCTTGGACCTTGTGCAGAGCAGCCCTGACCACATTCTCGTTCTGCTATATTGGGCTGGTGGGATTTAGGCTGCCCTGGGACATGCAGGACACACTCAGTGTTGCTGAGGACCATGTAGTGACAGGGATGGAACCAAAGTTGTGCACATGTACTAATCACTGCACTATCTCTCTGGCCCCTCTAGACGATGAATTTTTTTTCTCCTGCAGCCCATCCAAGAGAACACCATGAGGAGGAAGCAGAGTACTTTCAACTCAAGGCAAAAAAGTCTTGAGTTGTCCAACATAAGAAGCAGAACCACAGACAAGAATTCTGTCTCCCTTTGATGAGCATGGGGCACTGATGTCTGGGAAAGTTCCAAGATGGAGTGCAGATGTCCCACTGAAACCCATTCTTGAGTTTGGCAATTTCTCTCAGAACTGAAGCTAAACGCATAATTTCTCAAGCCAAAGTCCACACACAGGTGGAATGCAGTTCTTTGGAAAGACAGCGCCCCATACCCATCAGTTCATTGCCATGTGTTTAGCCTGAGAATGGTCAAATATGTCACAGCCCTTTGAGGATCCTGCTTCAAGTTGTTTTTTTCTCTGCTTCCTCTGAAGATATTAGAGAACAGCACCCACCCCAAAACCCAGGAGTCTACAATCCAGCAGGAATGTGACAAACCCCTGCAAGGAGCAGAGATAGAATTGTCATTGGGGGAGCAGTTGGCATGAAAAAGGCTTGGCTGTGCCCTTGATACCTACCCTTGATCCTCTCAGAGTCCCGTCCACCCAGCCCCCAAATATCCCAGAGATCTTACCATCACCATCCATACTGTCATCCTCCAAAAAGTCTTCCTACCATCTGCCTCCTCATCCTCCTAAACACCCTCTGCCTGCCCTTTATGTCCCACTTTCTTAGGATGCAGGTGATTTCTTTTTAGTCAAACTTGGCACAGGGAGCCCCAGCTAACCAGTTTATACTCTGTACCTTCCCTGCCTTGCTGACACTTGTTGCTGCATACTCGAGAATTTAAATAAAAGAGTTAGTGCAACAAAACACCTTTGGGATGGGTTGGGGTAGGACTCAGAGAAAACAGGTGGAGTGAATTACAAAACATGAACCAGGAAGCTGTTTATATAACAAATATTCAATTACACTCCCACAACGCACAGTGGGACTAGACCATCAGCCATCTGAGTTCCGCAGGTACCAGGCTGCCCCCTCAGCATGAGGAAGAATGAGGGATCTGCCTTCTGGAATGTGCCACAGTGCTCCCCAGTGCTGTCACACTCTACACAGTCATATGAGCTGTTCTCAGTGGGGCTGACTCCCAACCCTCTTACCTCTGATATGGTTCTGCTCAACTTCCTTGTAACAAAAGTCACCTATCTAGCCAGCCATTATCTAACTCTGAAACCTTCATTTAGCAAGGCCCAACCCCATCACTGATGAAATGCCTAGAAAGTGGAAAACCTCCCAACGCACATACCCAAACTTTTTTATTTGATTTATTTATTTTTAATTTATTTTTACTATATTTATCTTTTTCTTTTCTCCTCTCTCTTATCTTTTGCTCTCCCTTCCTCTCTTTTTTAAGCTATACCTAAGCTAATGATTTATCTTAATTCAACTAGTCCTTAAGAGCTCAGATCCATCCTATTAGGGTCAGACCTCTAACACTTTAAGAATAGAACACTAATGTATGTCTTTATGTGGGCATAAGTACATAGAGAGGGGTCCTCTATGAGAGCCAAACCTAAATTGTAAACAATTCATGCCTATAGTGTATATAGCCCTTCCTATATACTATCCCTCCTTATCCCCCCTTAAGAAATCCTACTATCCATTCACCCCCCAATCCCAATCTGATATCCTGCTTTAGTAATAATCTTTACCCTCAGGCCTTAACCCATTAGGTATCAAGATCTGCCCCAATAAGCCATAACCCAGCTTCCAAGCGAAAGGACACCCATTCAGGCCCACATCTCATCCTCTGGCAATAAACTACAACCAACACTCCTGCTGACTCATGCTCTGTGGCCCTCCTTCTTATCCCCCAAAATGTGAACTGTGGCTTGATACTAGATTCAGTTTCAGAAGAACGTCCAGTGCAAGAACACTACTCGAGCCCTTTCTGCTGCAAATCACATTTCAAACTCAATAAGACCAGGGTGTGTGATGAAAATGTGCCCTGGATTCCACCCCCACAAGAATATCTCAAAAGACAATGTGGAAGCCTATATTTCCATTATAAGTTTGAGACCTCTTCTATAATACTACCTCTTAACCTTTTTATCTCCAAATGTAAAGTAGTCTCCTGCATCTCTTTGATCCCTTAATTACTTTTTAAACTCATTTTTATTTATTTTCCTTTATATATATATATATATATATATATGTGTGTGTGTGTGTGTGTGTGTGTGTGTGTGTGTGTGTGTGTGTGTGTATTTTGTCTTGTTTTTGTTTTCCTCTCTTCCTTAACTTCACCTGTTTTAGTACTGCTTGGCACAAAAACCTACAAGAAAATGTTTTGCCTGGGATAAAAGCTCAGGACAGAACAAGTGCACATAGATGATGGAGCCTGACACTTTCACTCCCAAATAAACCAGCAAAGGCATACTGAAAAAGGGGAAATTTTACATATAGGAACAAACTTTTATCTACTAGGGATAAGAACTCATACATTTTACAATACAAGGGCGCCTCCCATCTTTAACATATGTCATGTGGCCCCAACTTAGACTCCATGTGATTAGACAGTGATTGTCCAACCCTGAACCCTAGATCTCAGACATAGAACCAACACAGTTCTCTGCAACAGCTCCAGGAATCAAACTCCCTCTGGGACATTCTTAATATTGCTCTGACACCAACACCAACAAGCAGTAGTTTGGATATGATATCCTGACAAGGAGGAAATGGCAACAATTTGATCTAAGAGCAGGTTGTCATATCTCACCTCCTAACAATAAGATGAAATCAGAATATACATCATCCTTTGATCTGTGCAAAAGCCAAGATTGCTAACTACAGAAGACTGACTGTGACAACCATGAATGGGCAGAACTTATGCTAGGACCAATAAAAAAAAGACCCTAGTTAGTTTTTTGGCATACAATCTGTACAACAATCAAGATCTCTAATTCTAGTGGTCTGACTGAGACAACTGCAACTGAACAGAACTTCTGAAAACATAATCAAAGACTATTCTAGGCTTCATCTTAGTGTTAGTGCATAAACCAAGACTACCAACTACAGAAGACTGATTAAAATAACAGTGATGGAAAAGAACATTTAGAACCATAAAGAAAGACTCCACTCTAGACTCTATCCTATCACCTGTGCAAATACCAAGATTACTAGTTATAGAGGCCTGGTTTTATCATCCACTACTAATCGGAAAGTTTCCAGACACAACAAAAGGACTTAGGGGAGAGAAAAAGAGCATGTTTGGAGCCTGGAATTATTCCCATGATAGTATACTTCAAGGGCGGAGAAACCCTGTATCTCTTAGGCTAAAGGAATTTCCTTTCTAATCTCCCCAATATTTACTTTGGCTATGCAAAAAAAGAGAGAAGCAAAAATTAATTTTTGTTATTGTTTTCTTTTTGTTTTTGCTTTGTTTTGTTTTCATTTCTGGACCATGGTTATTTGGTTGTTGTCTTTATTGATGTGGTGCTTTACGGGTTTTTTGGTTTTTGGTTTTTTTATTTTTTTATATTGTTGTTATGTTTTTCCTCCTTTTTCCCTTCTATAAATTGATATTTATAGCCTCTAGATTACAGGGGTCTCAAACTCAAGTTATATGCGGGCTGCAGGAGGCAAAGTCGGGGTGATCCTTGAGTGCAAAGTCAGTAATAAGCCTTGAACATTGGGGGTGTGATCCAAACAACTAAAACAAAACAAAACAAAAGAAAAAGATTCCTCTAGGGCAGGGCCACAAAATGTTGTATGGAGGGCTGTTTGCGGCCTGTGGGTCGCGAGTTTGAGACCACTGTTCTACACGAACCCCTCCAATTTTTTGCTTGTTTGATTTTTTTTTTTTTTTGGTTTTTGGGCCACACCCTGCAGTGCTCAGGGGTTACTCCTGGCTGTCTGCTCAGAAATAGCTCCTGGCAGGCACAGGAGACCATATGGGACACCAGGATTCGAACCAACCACCTTAGGTCCTGGATCGGCTGCTTGCAAGGCAAACGCCGCTGTGCTATCTCTCTGGGTCCGCTTGTTTGATTTTTGCCCTTTATTCCCCTTCAAATAGAACCACATAACTTGAACCATCTTGTTCTGTCTCATAAATTAAGAAATAATGAATTGGGAAATAATGGAGGGTACCAAGACCAAACAGTCATATGAACATTAAGTAGAAATAAAAAATGATCAGACTGAAACACCAAATCCAAAGCCAACAACAACAGAATTGATACCCAATCTACAACAAGCTGGACACAGAGGGGACCACTAATACAAGCAGCTGTGGGGGGGACAACGGAGGGGGATATGGGATGCATGCTGGGACCAGGGATGTAGGGAGGACAACATTGGTGGTGTGAATGCCTCTAATTTAATGTCTCTATGTACCTAAAATATTACTGTGAAAGATTTTTAATTCACTTTGGTCAAAATAAAAATTATTTAAAAAATGTCACCTATCTATCCCCATGTACTATTCCAATGTTACACCCTTCCCAGTATAACCTGTCCTTCTCATCTCCCCCATTCCTTTGCTAGAAGGCCTCACACACCTACATCCTGATCTGCCTCTACCTGCCCACATCTTCCATTGCCAAGAAAGCCCTTTCCCCAGATAGATTACTACAGTTTCCTTCTACTCAACGTCCCTCTCTTCTAACATGGTTCAAAATTCCTCACCTCTCCTGCCCATTTTGTTTTGGAGAGCTGAAGTCAACTTGTTTCCTTCTACCAATGGTTCTTTTTTCTTACAACAGGCTGGAGTAATCACTATCTTTGTGTTCTTGAGTAAGTGCAATTAAGTACAGTTTCTGCCTAACTGTAAAATCAATAAACAATATGATTAAAATACAGCTGTGTCCATAGGGCAGTAGAAGGAGGTCAAAAGAACTGAAAGAGGTTTCCACAAGATTATACAAGTAAGTTAGAAAGTGAAGACCCGTTACCTGCGATGTACAGGCTCTATTCATCGAACACATTCAACCAAACCAGCATTCCCTTGCTATTCTCTCCTCTCTTCTCACTACTTTTTTTTTCATTTTTCTCTTTTCTATTCTTCTCTTTACTTTTTTCCCTTTCTCTTCTCCCTTTCTTTCTAAGGTATTTTCTCTTTTCTCTCCCTTCATACCCCTCCCATATACCTTCCCCTTTTTCCCCTCCGGAAATCCAACTATCCCTTCACCCCTCAATCACATCCAGATCTCCCACCATATTAAAACTCTTCACCCTCAGTCCTTAATCTATTAGGCATCAAGATCGACCTCCTACCCAACGAACCAGTACCCAGCACCCAGGCAAGGGGACACCCAATCAAACCCACACCTCGTCTCCTGCAAGAAAAGACAACCAACTCCCCTGTGGACTCATGCTGCGAGGCCCTCCCTACCAACTCCCCCTAACGTGAACTGTTTCTTGAAACCGGACCTAGGTCCAAAAGTATCCCCAATGCAAGAACTCTTCCAAGACCTCCCTGCTGCAAATTTTTACCAATCTGAAGAAGGTCAGGGGGTGTGATAGGAAGATGCCTGGGAAACCACACACCACAAGAAAAACCGAAAAGACAATGGGAAAAACTGTACTTCCAACATAGGCATAAGACCTGTAATACACCACCTCTTTACCTGCTCTCCCCCAAATGTAAGGTAGTCTTTTGCACCACTTTGGTCCTTTAAAAACTTCGCTAACTCATTTTATTTCTTTTATTTTTTTAAATTAATTTTTTTAAATGTCTGTCCTACATATACATTTGTGAGCACATACATTTTTATTTCCTTTTTTTTAATCGTTTTTGGGTATGTGACCTGTTTCTGTTATTCCCTCTGTCCACCCCCAAATACACTGACAATATAATGTAGCACCATTTCCCCCTGCAAAGGCACACTAAATAAAGGGGAAATCTTACATATTAAAAAAAAGAGCTCTTATCTACTAGAGATAGGAACTCATAGTTGTTTACAATACAGGGATATCTCCTACCTTGAAAATATGTCATGTGGAATCAACTTAGACCTCAGGTGATTAGATACCATTCATCCATCCTTGAACCTTGGATCCCAGACATAGAAACGGCACAGCTCTTCACAACAGCTGCAGGAAACAAATTCCATCCAGGACAGCCTTAATACTGCAGGGTCAACAACAAGGGCCAGCTCTAACATGATGTCCTGACAACGAGGAAAATGTGAACAACTTGACCTTAGAGCAGATTAGCCTACCTTACCAGCTAACGACAAGACAAAACCAGAAGACTTGGCACCCTTTGGTAGGTTCAAAAGCCAAGATCGAGATTTACAGATGACTGGCTGCTAGAACCACGACCAGACTGTATACATCTTGGGACCAATAAAAAAGCCCTAGTTTAGGGTTTGAACTATGACCTGCACAATAATCATGATCCCCAGTCCCAAAGGTCCGGCAGAGACAATTGTAACGGAATGGGGCTTCTGGAAGCACAAAGAAAGACGCTATCCTAGGTGCTATCCTAGGTTTAGTGCAAAGACCAAGATCACCAACCACAGAAGATGGATTAAAATGACACTGAGGTAACAGAACCTCTAGAACCACAAAGACTGACTTCATCATAAGTCCCACCTCAGGATCTGTGCAGATACTGAGACCTCTAAACACAGAGCTCTGATTGTATCACCCTGGACAGAGCAGAAGTCTTCCACACACCACAAAAACACCACCCGGAGAGTAAATGATCCTGAGCAAAGTCTAGAGTTGATCCCATGACAGTATACTCCAAGGATGGAGAAACCCCATATTTCTTAGGCCAAGTGAATTCCTTTTCGAATGACCCCAATATTTACTGTGCCAGGGCAGGAGGGAAAAAACAAAAATACCAAAAGCACAAAACCTTGGTTATTCTATATCTATATATATATTATATATATTACCTTCATTTATTATTGTTATTATTATTTTTATTTACCTATCTATTTTGGTCGATTTCTCTGTTTGGGTGTGATTATTGAAATTGTTGTACCCAATGATCAAAATAAAAATTATATTAAAAAAAAAGAAAGTGAAGACCCGAAACACAATCTCAATCGTGTTTGTAACCAAGTTGTTTAAATAAAAAATATTATTAAAAAAACTGAAAAAAAAAGTGGAGACCCCTATCAACTTAAGGAAAACCTTTTTCGCACTGTTCCAAAATCACATTCCCACATGGGCACCTAGCTTGAATTCCACCAGGACAGGAAACCAAAGGTCATATTCCTACAAACCACATAAAACCCAAGGGACTGTTGTGGGGTGGGGTACTGAGTGTCAAGTGGTAAGGCACATGCCTAACATGTCCTGGGTATGAGTTAATACCCAGCTATCACCCCAAACAAAGCTGTCCTCCCAACTTCTGCTTCCTGGTAACCTCATCCTTTGATATGTAAAAGCCTACTGGGTAGTTACTTTTGCATCTTGCTTGACCTTCTCCCTCCTGGTATTTGGAGTTGGTTTGAATAAAGAAAGCTGTTCTTGGGGCCAGAGAGATAGAATGGAGGTAGTGGTTTGCCTTGCATGCAGAAGAATAATGGTTTGAATCCCAGCATTCCATATGGTTCCCTGAGCCTACCAGGAGCAATTTCTGAACATAGAGCCAGGAATAGCCCCTGAGAGCTGCCGGGTATGATCCAAAACCAAAATAAATAAATAAATAAATTACATTAAATTAAATAAAAATAAAGCAGTTCTGGTTTTTGGAGGGCGCAGAGAGAGCACATGGCAGAAAGGCCATGAGGCAGAAAGCAGACTGACTCTGATCCTAACTGTTTGGTGTATTATTTCTTCACTGATACCCTGCTTCATCAGACCCATCAGACCTAAGGGGTTAGAAATACCTGGGTCAGTCTCACAAACTTTGGAATTTTATTTTGCAATGGGATCATTCCTAGCACCATGTATTTTCCTGCTCTTCATCATTTCTAGAGCTGGTCCCTGCCAGAAACAAAAGTGAATCCACTCAGCTCAACTTCAACAAATTTTCAATCAAGAAGGAAGGAGCTGTTATGAGACTTGTTTTTCTTGAATTAAAAACCATTTGCAAACTCTATCAGCCAGACTCCAGAATGCTTTATGGGGAGATGGGGACAGAGGTGGAAAGTGGAGACACTGTTTGCTCAGCCCTCATAGTTCTTATCTAATCTATGAAGAAATAGGTACTTGGAAGCTTTGGGGGAATCAGTGCAACAAGTGAGAAGGCTCAGTCCTGATTCAGTTAGATGGGACACAGCAAAATTAATAGCAGCTCACTACAGCTCCAAGGGAGACACAAATATATCTATAAGCTCAACATCTTCCCTTTATGCTCAGAGTTGCCCAGGAACTCCTGATGCTTCCACTCCTGAGAGGATCCTGCATAAACCATCCTTGCTTCCCAACCCTGCACCTGCTCTGGTGCTTAGTACTAAAGGTCCTGAAGCAGGAATATGCCATCAAGTGTATACTCTTGCCAATAATCCAGCAATCTCCTGCATGGGGGCTGACCTGCACTGTTAGGGGTTATGCAGTAGTGAGGATCCAACACAGGTTTTATTTTCTCACCCTCTGCTGCTTCAACTATCTCTGAAAACCCCAGTTCTTTTTGGGGGCCACACCCAGCAATGCTCAGAGGTTATTCCTGGCTGTGCACTCAGTGGTACTTGGGGAATTATATGGAATCTGGGGATCAAACCAAGGTCAGCCACTGTGCTATCACTCTGGTCCCTCTGATTCCATTAGTTAAAATTTTAAACTGATCTACACTCTAACTGCACCTGCACTTCTGTTCAGAAGCACACATACACATACACATGTATGCATACACAAGCACAAAGCACATATATGTATTGTATAGGTCATGATTCAAGGTGGGCCTTTCACCCCCATTTTAGAACAAATAAATAGACTGTGTCATGCAAGAAAGGAGCTCTCCTCAGATGTTCTTTAACCCTCTAATCTTGGAGACCATAGTCCCTGAAGACCTGCCCTCCTCCTAGGATGATCCTGTTTCCCCTCCTTGCCCAGACTGTTTTCCAAGAACTGAGAAGATAAAAACCCACTGATCTTTAAATGCTGCTCCAGGCAGATTTCATAATTAGAGTTATTAAATCAGGCTTAACAGAAATCTGATATAGAGGCCATTCCATTTACCTGACACAGATTCTTATCTCCCCAGAGATTGGATTAGATTCTTATATCTCCAGAGATGTGTTGAGAAATGTTTTTCTTCAACATTAGCTGTGGGTTCCCCCACAAGCCCACACTGGGCATAGGATGGTTCTACCTGGTCAATACCTTTGGGACATCCCAAACTTTGAGTTGTCCTGACTGGAAGAAAGACTTGTAGGAATCAGCTCTTCCTCAGTAAGTGAGGCCACAGCACTTGGCCACATGAAGGGGCTCACCAATAAGGGAGCATAGCCCAGAGTGCTGAAACTGGGCCTACAGAGACCTGGGAAGATCCTGGTGGGTGGAGGGAAAAAGCTCTCAAGTGTAGCCTACAGAAGTGCTCCAGAGCTGGCAATCATCTGGCAATTTTTCATATAGGTGGTGAGAGATCCCAGCAGGTGTGCCAGCAGGAGTTTCAGGGGTGAGGAGAGAGCCTCTCAGAGGTTTTTATCAGGATGAGAGGAAGTGTGTTTCATCAGGATGAAAGGAAGGAAGAAGAAGGATGGATAAGGTGGCCAGATGAGGCAAAACCTTCATGTCACCATCCTCAATTTGATTGTGCATCAAAATGTTTTCACTGAAAGGTAAATAACTGAGAGGAAGTCAAATAGATGCACCATGTATCCAAATCCAGGCAGAAGTATGAATTATTGGAAGGGGCAATTGGGACATAGACACATATATGTGTGCACACACACACACAAACAAACAAACACACATACACAACTGTAGTTCGAGGAAACCTTCCAGATATCTCCAATGACTGGTGTATAGACAGCATCCAGGATTTCATACCCTGGTTTGTACTAGTGATAGCAACCCAAGGCCAAAATGTAGCACCATGGGCAGCAAGGACAGACATAAATAGAAACTTCCAAACAAAGTTCTTTTTTTATTCAAACAGAAGAAAACTCACAATTTGGCCCCAACATGAATGAAAATTAGCTCAAAAGTCCAACCTAAATGACTTCTTTTCATTTTCATTTTGGAGGGTGGGGTTGGGCCATACCCAGTGGTACACTCAGTATTGCTCATGCATACAATTACTGGGTACACTGTGTGCATACAGTCTCGTGTATGCTGCTGATGAAAGGGGTCCTGGGGGCAGGGGGCTATCTGAAGAACATCAGAACTCACTGGAGCCCATTTCCATGGCTTTGTCTGCAGTCTAGGCTAGGTGAGGGTCTCTGCTTGCCCCAGAACTTGAAAAGGAACTAATGCCAAGTCTCTGGCACTGGAACTTAATTCTGAACAATGGGCATACTTTGTCGATTTGTGGCTGGTAAATGGATGGAGTGAAGGGCTTCATGGATGAGGCAAGGAAACCAGATTCTGTTGGGTGACTTTGCAGCTGTTTCATTGGTGGCCAGGAAAGAATGAAGCAAAGACAGGGGCATATTTAAGATCTTACTCACCCTTATGGTTTGTCGGGGGTGGGTCACAGAAACCAGGTAGTAAAATGGGGGATATTTGGGGCTCAGTTTCATGCTAGCCTGAGAGATGTACATAATGTGCACTGCATGGATACCCATTAATGGCCCTCCTTCCTAGTCAGATGGAGCCGAGAGTCAAGCAGCTCTAAATATGCAAGTGCTTGCATATGCATACATGTGAATATGTGCACACACATGTATGTGTGCCCGCCCCACACATGCTTAGAAAAAGACAGGGTACTGGAAGGCTTCAAATAGGGTAAATCAGAGCTGGAAGAATAGTGCATTTAGTACGATGGTTTGCAAGCAGCCAACACAGACTCACTTCTCAGCATCTCATCTAGTTCCCTACACCCACCAGGAGTAGTTTCTGAGTTCCAATGACTGGATATTGTCCCCACCCCACCCCAAAAATAAAAAATACCATCAATGAGTGAACTAAATACAGCGAGTTCTAACATCCCATCAGAGGCACAAACTGCCCTACAGCTCTGGCTGGCAGAAGACCGAGGCACCTGGTAAGTCCTTAAAGATCTAGCAACAGAGTGAGGTGGACAGAAAGGCCCAAAGGCATGAAGGGATCCCAGGCCAGCAAGTGACTGGAGAGAAGCACAACACACTCTAGACAGCATCCTAGACCTGTCCCAGGTTTCCCTGCCCTATGGGTTTCCTATGTACAGATGTCCTATTTGGAAACTATTTCATGAGCTCTCCATGGGGTTCTTTGCTTAACAGTGGTTGGCAACCTGCGGCTTGCCAGCCACATGTGGCTCTTTCCACTTTTCATTTGGCTCTTCTGTGTGCCAGGCAGCTGCTCCAGGAGTCAGAACTCTGCTCCTAGCCTCTGTCAGTACGCGCCCTGTGTGGCTCTCAAAATAAATTTCAATCGTGGTTTTGGCAAGATTTGGCTCAGTTGAAAAGAAAGGTTGCCAACCACTGGCTTATGAGAAAGTGAAAGTTCAGGGATCACCATGCTCTGGACACTTCGAGTCTCACAGCTACTCTCCCAGACTAACAACTTTTTCCTCTGCTCTTGGCTTCAGCCACTTGATCTCATCCTTTCCCGTAAGACGTTTGGTGTTGCCTCAGGAAAGCCACACAGTCCTTGGGTGCAGTTAACAGTGCAGAGTCCTATGATGTGGACTTAGTGGATTCACTCCTGGATTCTGGCCAGCTCAAAAGCCTGCACCCCATTCTCTCACACAGTGTAGACTTGCCAGCAACCCCATCTCCTCACACAATGGATTGACCTGGAAGCTGGCCGTGATTTTTTTTTCCCAGAACCACTCAGTCAGTTGCATGACTTCACCTTCGGTTCAGCTGTTAAATACACTGTAGAATATGTTCATTCACATATTACATGTATTCTTTCTCTGCCCTGAAGGCTGGCTCTAGGCCTGTGACATGGTGGCAGTTATTAAAGGTACTCCCAACCCCCAAAATGCCTTTCCCAGGCCCGGGCATCTGAAGACTTAGAAATTTAGCAAGGCCTTTGGGGTCACTCTTTGCTCTTCACTTGGAACTCTATGCTCCATGTCTCTGTAAGGATGCTGTCTCCACTTGTAGGGTACAGAAACAAAAATATGATGGTGGATGCCCAGGTCTTGATGAGAGGAGGGAACATAAAGCCTATATCTCCTGACAAGACACAGGACTAATAAAGCCAAACAGCCTCAAAAACCTCTGATAAGGGAGCATCCACTGATTACCTTACAGGTATGCCAAGAAGGGTGGTTAACAGATGCAGCTCCTGCCTTCTCCATCCCACACTATCTTTAGTCTTCTTGAGAGCCGACACAAAGTAGATAATGAGCAAATAAAAGCTACAACAGAGTAAGATTCTTGTGGCTTGCATGGCCACTCTACTTTCTAGGACAGCCACGTGGCAGAAGCGAAGGGACATGGGACCAGAGTGTGGCCTATTTAGATATGTTGACTTAACATTTCTAAAGCTTCACACTTCCCTTCTACCAAACACAGTGCTTCAAACTGGTGCATTGAAAGCTGGTTCCTCTGCACCCGTGAGCCCAGGGCATCTTACATGCATCTTCTCAGAGACATAGCACTTTTGTGGCCAATCTTCCTAGTTCAGAGGGGCCAGATTGTGCTGTTTAGACCCTTTTAGTAAGTCAGAAAATGGCATATTTCCCACTCAGGAAATAAGCCCAAAGTGAACTATATTAAGGCTGGAGGCAGGAAGTGCTGACCCCAGACTTTGGGGGTGATTGAGACTTTATGGAGACTAAAATAGACCTGAGATATACTTGGGTTTGCAGGGAGGATAGTATATGTTGAAAAGAGATACTGTGTATGTATAGGTCCATGGTTCAATCCCTGTTACTAAGTTATTCTGGAGACCACTTAACATGGCCAAGTGTAGTTCTAATCATGCTCAACATCTCTGGGCCTAAGCAATAGCAGATTCTTGGACCCTAGCATTGGGCCATATGGCTGGCTGACTGACAATGACCAGGCATGTCCCTAGTCCCCTAGGCATTATGTGAAAGCTGCCCCAGATAAAAAAGAAAAATAAGGAGAGGTACAAATCAGTTATAATTATAGTTATATATATATATATATATATATATATATATATATATATATATATATAGGAAAATAGCATTGCTTTGTATGCCCCCAAGAAAACAAAAAAATGCAGATACAAGAAGTGACAACTCTGAACATAAACTCAATTTGGGTTGAAACAAAAACTAACAAAATACATAGTCAAGAATTAGCCTTTGATTTTATTTTGCTTCATTCAGAGTATCTAATTGCAGCTCAAATGCAGCTAAATTAGCTCCTTGCAGGATCACCTTTCTCTCACTTGAAGCCAGTCATGCCCAGTGCAATGTATTTTAAATCTACATATTACTACTACTACTACTACTACTACTACTACTACTACTACTACTACTACTACTACGACTACTATGGTGTGTTTATCTACACTCAGAGGTGCTCTGGGCTTACTCCTGATTCTGCATTCAGAATTCACAGTTGGTTGGTTCAGGGGATCAAATGGGATGCTGGGGATCAACCAAGGGTTGGTAGTGTGCAATGAAAGCACCCTCCCAATATACTATTGTTCTGGCTTCAAGTTCACATTTAAAAATCAAATGTCATGTGCTTTTAATTAAAATGTACATTGTACATCTATGGTGTGTTTCTAGACTATATGAATATTTTTACTAAAAAGAAAATCAAGATAAAATGTGAATGGTAAATAATTATACGATATTTCTAAATGAAATGGTTATCATTAAATAATGACTCTCTAGAGAAATGAGGAGAAACCAAATACAGACAAGATGATTCTGTTTAATACAACACAAGAAGCCTACGAGGAACTTAGTAAGTGGCAAGATTGATTGATCTTGTGTTTTGGAGGTTCTTAGCAAGGAAGTGTAGCTACTTATATAACCTCGGCCGAAGAACAGTCTCTATTCAGGGAAGGCCGTCCTCTTCAACTGAGCACGCAGCTTCTGGAGGAACACACATGGAGCAGTGAGAGAGGAAGGGGACACGGCCTAGTCAGCTAGATCAGCTGACTCAACTCTGGCGATCAATGGGGTGACAGATGTCGCAGCCAGATTGTCCTCACATCCATGGCAAAATTGCTTGATAAGAATAAATGATTAAGAAGTCATTTTAATCAACTGAAGAAATACAGAACTAATTCTGGAAATTCCCACAAGCAAATCATAAGGTAAACTAGTATATAAGTAAAGTCATTGAGCAAAGCTTTGGAAGATTTTGACAAGAAAGGCTGCACACTGGTGTTCGTGAATAGTAAATATAATGAAAGCAATTATTGCAGGAGGCAACATGATGGAATGTTTTTTCTTTTTTTTTTTTTTTTTTTTTTTTTTTTTTTTTTTTGTTTGTTTTTTTTTTTTTTTTTTAATTTTTTTTTTATTTAAACACCTTGATTACATACATGATTGTGTTTGGGTTTCAGTCATAAAAGGAACACCACCCATCACCAGTGCAACATTCCCATCACCCAAGTCCCAAATCACCCTCCTCCCCACCCAACCCCCGCCTGTACCCTAAACAGGCTCTACATTTCCCTCATACATTCTCAATATTAGGACAGTTCAAAATGTAGTTATTTCTCTAACTAAACTCATCACTCTTTGTGGTGAGCTTCCTGAGGTGAGCTGGAACTTCCAGCTCTTTTCTCTTTTGTGTCTGAAAATTATTATTACAAGGGTGTCTTTCATTTTTCTTAAAACCCATAGATGAGTGAGACCATTCTGCGTTTTTCTCTCTCTCTCTGACTTATTTCACTCAGCATAATAGATTCCATGTACATCCATGTATAGGAAAATTTCATGACTTCATCTCTCCTGACAGCTGCATAATATTCCATTGTGTATATGTACCACAGTTTCTTTAGCCATTCATCTGTTGAAGGGCATCTTGGTTGTTTCCAGAGTCTTGCTATGGTAAATAGAGCTGCAATGAATATAGGTGTAAGGAAGGGGTTTTTGTATTGTATTTTTGTGTTCCTAGGGTATATTCCTAGGAGTGGTATAGCTGGATCGTATGGGAGCTCGATTTCCAGTTTTTGGAGGAATCTCCATATCGCTTTCCATAAAGGTTGAACTAGACAGCATTCCCACCAGCAGTGGATAAGAGTTCCTTTCTCTCCACATCCCCGCCAACACTGTTTATTCTCATTCTTTGTGATGTGTGCCATTCTCTGGGGTGTGAGGTGGTATCTCATCGTTGTTTTGATTTGCATCTCCCTGATGATTAGTGATGTGGAACATTTTTTCATGTGTCTTTTGGCCATGCGTATTTCTTCTTTGTCAAAGTGTCTGTTCATTTCTTCTCCCCATTTTTTGATGGGGTTAGATGTTTTTTTCTTGTAAAGTTCTGTCAGTGCCTTGTATATTTTGGAGATTAGCCCCTTATCTGATGGGTATTGGGTGAATAGTTTCTCCCACTCAGTGGGTGGCTCTTGTATCCTGGGCACTATTTCCTTTGAGGTGCAGAAGCTTCTCAGCTTAATATATTCCCATCTGTTAATCTCTGCTTTCACTTGCTTGGAGAGTGCAGTTTCCTCCTTGAAGATGCCTGTAATGTCCTGTAGTGTTTTGCCTATGTGCTGTTCTATATATCTTATGGTTTTGGGGCTGATATCGAGGTCTTTAATCCATTTGGATTTTACCTTTGTACATGATGTTAGCTGGGGGTCTAAGTTTAATTTTTTGCAAGTGGCTATCCAATTGTGCCAACACCACTTGTTGAAGAGGCTTTCCCTGCTCCATTTAGGATTTCCTGCTCCTTTATCAAAAATTAGATGGTTGTATCTCTGGGGAACATTTTCTGAGTATTCAAGCCTATTCCACTGATCTGAGGACCTATCCTTATTCCAATACCATGCTGTTTTGATAACTGTTGCTTTGTAGTACAGTTTAAAGTTGGGAAAAGTAATTCCTCCCATATTCTTTTTCCCAATGATTGCTTTAGCTATTCGAGGGTGTTTATTGTTCCAAATGAATTTCAAAAGTGTCTGATCCACTTCTTTGAAGAATGTCATGGGTATCTTTAGAGGGATGGCATTAAATCTGTATAATGCCTTGGGGAGTATTGACATTTTGATGATGTTAATCCTGCCAATCCATGAGCAGGGTATGTGTTTCCATTTCCGTGTGTCCTCTCTTATTTCTTGGAGCAGAGTTTTATAGTTTTCTTTGTATAGGTCCTTCACATATTTAGTCAAGTTGATTCCAAGATATTTGAGTTTGTGTGGTACTATTGTGAATGGGGTTGTTTTCTTAATGTCCATTTCTTCTTTATTACTGTTGGTGTATAGAAAGGCCATTGATTTTTGTGTGTTAATTTTGTAGCCTGCCACCTTGCTATATGAGTCTATTGTTTCTAGAAGCTTTTTGATAGAGTCTTTAGGGTTTTCTAAGTAGAGTATCATGTCATCTGCAAACAGTGAGAGCTTGACTTCTTCCTTTCCTATCTGGATTCCCTTGATATCCTTTTCTTGCCTAATCGCTATAGCAAGTACTTCCAGTGCTATGTTGAATAGGAGTGGTGAGAGAGGACAGCCTTGTCTTGTGCCAGAATTTAGAGGGAAGGCTTTCAGTTTTTCTCCATTGAGGATAATATTTGCCACTGGCTTGTGGTAGATGGCCTTCACTATATTGAGAAAGGTTCCCTCCATTCCCATCTTGCTGAGAGTTTTGATCAAGAATGGGTGTTGGACCTTATCAAATGCTTTCTCTGCATCTATTGATATGATCATGTGGTTTTTATTTTTCTTGTTATTGATGTTGTGTATTATGTTGATAGATTTACGGATGTTAAACCAGCCTTGCATTCCTGGGATGAAACCTACTTGATCGTAGTGGATGATCTTCTTAATGAGGCATTGAATCCTATTTGCCAGGATTTTGTTGAGGATCTTTGCATCTGCATTCATCAGTGATATTGGTCTGTAATTTTCTTTTTTGGTAGCGTCTCTGTCTGGTTTAGGTATCAAGGTGATGTTGGCTTCATAAAAGCTATTTGGAAGTGTTTCTGTTTGTTCAATTTCATGAAAGAGTCTTGCCAAGATTGGCAGTAGTTCCTCTTGGAAAGTTTGGTAGAATTCATTAGTGAATCCATCTGGACCTGGGCTTTTGTTTTTCGGCAGACATTTGATTACTGTTTTAATTTCATCAATGGTGATGGGGGTGTTTAGATATGCTACATCCTCTTCCTTCAACCGTGGAAGATTATAAGAGTCCAAGAATTTATCCATTTCTTCCAGGTTCTCATTTTTAGTGGCGTAGAGTTTTTCAAAGTAGTTTCTGATTACCCTTTGAATCTCTGTCATATCAGTAGTGATCTCTCCTTTTTCATTCCTGATACGAGTTATCAAGTTTCTCTCTCTCTCTTTCTTTGTTAGGTTTGCCAGTGGTCTATCAATCTTGTTTATTTTTTCAAAGAACCAACTTCTGCTTTCGTTGATCTTTCGGATTGTTTTTTGAGTTTCCACTTCGTTGATTTCTGCTCTCAGCTTTGTTATTTCCTTCTGTCTTCCTGTTCTTGGGTCCTTTTGTTGAGCATTTTCTAGTTCTATTAGCTGTGTCATTAAGCTACTCAGGTAAGCTCCTTCTTCCTTCCTGATGTGTGCTTGCAAAGCTATAAATTTTCCTCTCAGTACTGCTTTTGCTGTGTCCCATAAGTTCTGAGAGTTTGTGTCTTTATTGTCATTTGTTTCCAGGAACCTTTTGATTTCCTCCTTGATTTCATCTCGGACCCACTGGTTATTGAGCATGAGGCTGTTTAACTTCCAGGTGTTAAAGTGTTTCTTCTGAGTCCCTTTGGAGTTCACAAATAATTTCAGAGCCTTGTGGTCAGCGAAGGTAGTCTGCAAAATTTCTATCCTCTTGATCTTATGGAGGTATGTTTTATGTGCCAGCATGTAGTCTATCCTGGAGAATGTCCCATGTACATTGGAGAAGAATGTGTATCCAGGTTTCTGGGGATGGAGTGTCCTATATATATCCACTAGGCCTCTTTCTTCCATTTCTCTCCTCAGGTCTAGTATATTCTTGTTGGGTTTCAGTCTGGTTGACCTGTCCAGTGTTGACAAAGCCGTGTTTAGGTCCCCCACAATTATTGTGTTGTTGTTGATATTATTTTTCAGATTTGTCAGGAGTTGTATTAAATATTTTGCTGGCCCCTCATTCGGTGCATATATGTTTAGGAGAGTGAATTCTTCCTGCTCTACGTACCCCTTGATTAATATAAAATGTCCGTCTTTGTCCCTTACAACCTTCCTGAGTATAAAGTTTGCATTATCTGATATTAGTATGGCCACTCCAGCTTTTTTATGGGTGTTGTTTGCTTGGATAACTTTTCTCCAGCCTTTTATTTTGAGTCTATGTTTGTTCTGACTATTCAGGTGCGTTTCTTGTAGGCAGCAGAAGGTTGGATTGAGTTTTTTGATCCATTTAGCCACTCTGTGTCTCTTAACTGGTGCATTTAGTCCATTGACGTTGAGAGAAAGAATTGTCCTGGGATGTAACGCCATCTTTATTTCAAAACTTGGTGTGTCTTTTGGGTAGTCTTGTCTTAGATTAGGTCTTTCAGTTTTTCTCTTAAGACTGGTTTTGTGTCTGTGAAGTTTCTGAGCTGTTTTTTGTCTGTGAAACCATGTATTCTTCCATCAAACCGGAAAGTGAGTTTTGCTGGGTATAGTATTCTGGGTGAAGCATTCATTTCATTCAGTCTTGTCACAATATCCCACCACTGCTTTCTGGCATTGAGCGTTTCTGGTGACAGGTCTGCTGTAAATCTCAGGGAAGCTTGCTTGAACATGATTTCCCCTTTTGATCTTGCTGTTTTCAGAATTCTGTCTCTATCTGTGGGATTTGTCATTGTGACTAGGATGTGTCTTGGGGTGGTTTTTCTGGGGTCTCTTTTGGTTGGTACTCTTCGGGCATGCAGGATTTGATCACATATATTCTTTAGCTCTGGGAGTTTCTCTTTAATGATGTTCTTGACCATTGATTCTTCCTGGAAATTTTCTTCCTGGGTCTCTGGGACTCCAATGATTCTTAAGTTGTTTCTGTTGATCTTATCATAGACTTCTATTTTCGTCTGTTCCCATTCTTTGACTAATTTTTCCATTGTCTGCTCATTTGCTTTAAGTTTTTTGTCCAATCTCTCCTGCTGTATGGAATTGTTATGTATCTCATCTTCCACAGCACCAAGTCTATTCTCAGCTTCTGATACCCTGTCCCAGAGCTTATCCATTTTGTCATTCACTTCGTTTACTGAGTTTTTCAGGCCTGTTAGTTGACATGTTATTTCAGTTTGGAGTTTTGTCATTTCTGCCTTCATATTTTCTTGGTTCTTATTAGTGTTCTGTTCAACTCGATCCATGGTTTCTTGGAGTCTGTTGAGCACCTTCCATATTGCTAGTCTAAAGTCCTTATCTGAGAGGTTGATTAGTTGTTCAGTCATTATCTGGTCCTCAGAATTGTCATCTTCATTCTCTATGTCTGATGCTGGCCTGCGCTGTTTCCCCATTGTCACATTTGTATTGTGGGTTTTTCTACGTGTTGTAGTGGTATTCATTGTCTATATGGTGTAGGCAGCACACTCCTCTGGCTCCTCCCTTTCTGGATGGGCTGACTTGCCTCTAAGGGAGGGGAGTCCTCCGTGGATGAAGCCTCACACTGGGTCAAATCTTAGGCCCGAGCATGTAACAGAGAAGACAGTCCAGAGAGAAATGTTTGCTTCTGTGATATAGCGCCGTTCTTAGTGTGATTTTTCCTTCTTGTTGCAATGGAGTTCTTTCCTTAGAAAGAGTGCACGGCCGCGTAGCGAAGCAGAGCGGCCGTGCTCCTCTGAGCCTCTTTTTGCCCCACTCGCAAGAGTTTCACGCAAGAGGACAGTAGACAGACATAGACAGGTCACACTCACAGTCTTTCACAGCTGAGCCCCACTGGGCCGGTGTACTTTCGCGGATTTTCCCCGCCTGGTGTCACACACAGGGAGCCAGCTTTTGCAAAGGATAGCCGGTTTTTATGCTCTGAAGTCCCTCCCTGAAAATGGCGTCTGGGCGAGCGAGGTTTCTGGAGGCTCTTTTTGCCCCACTCGCAAGAGTTTCACGCAAGAGGACAGTAGACAGACATAGACAGGTCACACTCACAGTCTTTCACAGCTGAGCCCCACTGGGCCGGTGTACTTTCGCGGATTTTCCCCGCCTGGTGTCACACACAGGGAGCCAGCTTTTGCAAAGGATAGCCGGCTTTTATGCTCTGAAGTCCCTCCCTGAAAATGGCGTCTGGGCAAGCGAGGTTTCTGGAGGCTCTTTTTGCCCCACTCGCAAGAGTTTCACGCAAGAGGACAGTAGACAGACATAGACAGGTCACACTCACAGTCTTTCACAGCTGAGCCCCACTGGGCCGGTGTACTTTCGCGGATTTTCCCCGCCTGGTGTCACACACAGGGAGCCAGCTTTTGCAAAGGATAGCCGGTTTTTATGATGGAATGTTTTTTCACAGAAAAGCTGGTGCCTTGAGTAGTATACTCTGGGAAAAGAGGAACTTTCTAAGTTCAGCTTTGTAATGGTTAAAATCTCCGGAGATTTTAACCATTTAACTAAAAGAGATAAGAACACTGAACTCCCTTTGAACCACTGCCTCTCAGAAATTTCTGAGCAAAGTCATAACCTTGTTGAACGCCATCTGTTATAAAAGACTATCAGTCAAATAAAAACTTTGGCCATTTTAATTCCATTTTAATTCTACAAAAGTATTAAAAATTGGTTCTTTGATATTTTTACTGATGAAAATTTCTGGTTTTAAAGGTATCTACAAATAGAAAATTGTGTGGAAAATGTTGTGGTTAGCCTTTATAAATAATATTGTTAATTTTGTGAGCACTTAATATTATTAACATAACTAAATTTCATAAAATTAATATTAATCTTAAGATCTAACTGTGGGGGCCTGAGAGATAGCATGGAAGTAGGATGTTTGCCTTGCATGCAGAAGGACAGTGGTTCGAGTCCTGGCATCCAATATGGTCCCCAAACCTGCCAGGAGCAATTTCTGATTGTAGAGCCAGAGGTAACCTCTGAACACTGCTGGGTGTGACCCAAAAACAAAAAACAAAAAACAAACAAACAAAAAAGATCTAAATGTGAAAACGCTTTACATTTTTTAAAAGATATAATCAAGGACAATTTGACTCAGTCTAATGTAAGCAATTGGTTTTTAAAATTGGAAGTAGGGATATAAATTATGAGTATTTATTTATTTTTATGGGGGGGTCACACCTGGCAGCGCTCAGGGGTCACTCCTGGATCCACACTCAGAAATCGTTCCTGGCAGGCTTGGGGTATCATATGGGATGCTGGGATTCGAACCACCGACCTTCTGCACGCAAGGCAAATGCCTTATCTCCATGCTATCTCTCTGGCCCCTAGACTCTTCAAAACTAGAGTACAATTAATCTTATTCTATCTTTCTGTGACTTTACAATTTAAGTTTCTGTAATGTTTAAATTTAAAGAAGTCTACAGAGTTGTTTTTAGTGAACTATTTTTTAGATCTATTGTTAGCAAACATTTGATTTTAATTGCTTTGAAGAAGTCTACAGAGTTGTTTTTAGTAAACTATTTTTTAGATCTATTGTTAGCAAACATGTTGATTTTAATTGTATAATTGTATTATTACCTGTTTAGAAGTTTTTATAGATTTATTTGTATTGTCAAGGCAAGAAGCAACCTCCTTGCTTCACATTGGTATGACATCTTCAACTATATGCATGAACTAAATTTAGTAATTTTATAAACTAAAACACTGAAGAGCAAGAAATTATAAGGCATGTGTGTAAAATATATTAAGTATGTATATATATATTTAAAAATTGCAAAATAAGGTCAGAGAAAGAAAAGTATTTTCGAGAATGTGCCAAATTATTGAGTAGGGAGCTGAGTAACTAATAATATGTGTGATAAGGTTATATAAAATTGTGATTCCTCTGGAGTAAAATCTTGAGTCTTTTTAAGGAAATTTATATATTGTACTGATCTAAGAGTTATTTTTGTTAATACAACATATAAAATTTTAATGTGTAACACTTACGAGCACAGTGAAGGACCATAGTCCAATGTCCTCCACTACCTGTCCTTCCTGGTGGTCCCTGGCTTCTAAGGATCTGAGCAGAATAACATCCTGTGCTGAAATACTGAACTTTTTGGCCCAATGGGCTGATTATTGCCAGGAGTGGCATCCAGCCTCTTCAAACAGTTCTCAGGATACTAAAAGAAAGTAAAGATATTCAGCAAGTCAAGGAGAAGGACCTAGAATTGCCTTATGCCTGACAGACTCCAGAAGGAACCAAACTGAATATAGCCAACTCCTGTATCATTCCCATGCAGCTCCAGAATCAGGAGATGTCCCGTGTATGTTCTTCAATCTTTTCCCCTAGCAAAAAGATCATCTAGAGAGGAAAACCACAAAAAAGGCCAGAGCGATAGTACAGAAGGTAGGCTGCTTGCCTTACACACATCTGACCTGGGTTAGACCCATGGCACCCCAGATGGTTGTCTGAAGTTTCCAGGAGTGATCTGTAAGCACAAAGCCAAGAATAAGTCCTGAATACTGCTGAGTATAGTACACAAACAATCCAAAAAAACAAAAACAAAAACAAATAAGATGAGTACATTGGATGGCAAATTAGGTGAGTTGCAGTTATTAGACAACTATGGAGCATGCCACATGAAAGAAGCAAGTTTCTGAACAAACCATATACTGAGATACAAAAGAATCCTTGAGAAATTGATAGAGACAAAATCTTACCACACTTCTTTGCAAATCTCAATAATAGGACATGTGAAATCAAGCAAAAGAAGAAAAGGAAAACAAATATGTAAAGAAAAACACTAAACAAGTCAAGGGTCAAACTGAAACTTAAAGATAAGAATCAAATACCTAGAGATGAGAAAATGAAGACCTAAGGTTTCTGAAGCTGTCAGAACAATATAAGCATTGTATAAAGCCAACTTAGAGTCAAGCAGATCTAAGTAGGAAGAAAGAGAATCTAAGTTCAGTACAGAACCATTGTATAGTGGGCAGGTCACTTGCCTTGCATGGAACCAAACAAGCTTTGATACCCTTGACCCTATTATGGACCCTCAAGCCTGACCAGAAATGATTCCAGAGCAGATCTAGGAATAAGGACCACCAGCTGGCACAGTGGTCCGCAAACTATAGCCCATAGACCACATATTGTATTTGTTCCCATTTTGTTTCTTCACTTCAAAATAAGATATATGCAGTGTGCATAGGAATTTGTTCCTAGTTTTTGTTTTTATATAGTCTGGCCCTCCAACGTTCTGAAGGGCAGTGAACTGGCCCTCTGTTTAAAAAGTCTGAGCACCGCTGAAAGGATAAAGACTCCTGTGGTTTACTGGTTCTACTATAATCAATACTTGTACTCCACCCTAGGATGTGATCTGGTGATGGCATATTGGGTTATTCCCTACTTGGTATTCCTTTCCCACCCTAGGGTGTGGCCTGTTTCTTGTCAATGAAAGCAGGGGTATGAGGAATGCATTCCTTCTTAGGAGCAGAAAGCGTGGGAGGTTGAATTCCTTTCTTGAGTGCTGGATTTCCTGAACCCATTCTTGTACCTTTTCACTGTGTGAATTATATTCTGCAACATTTAGTTCCAGACCTGCATCTCACTAGATCCTCATTTTAGAGCCCCAAGCACCACTAGCAGATGGCGCCAAGACCCAGACCTGAAACTCTAACAGGAATTCTGCCCCCAACTGGTGAGATGTATTTTTCATTTCTTGTCAGGTGGATTTCACAATTCTGGCTTTCTTTTTTTTTCTTTTCTTTTTTTTTTTAAACAATAGTTCATTTATTTTACATCAAAGGAAAACTGTAATGAGTTTAGGCTGTTTGCTAGTAGACAAGATCATACTCCAGAAGCAAACTGTGTAGAGTCACATTTAAATTCTGTCTAAGACAGTCTATGTTCATGGTAAATTGTACATAATGTTTTTTCACCTGAAAAAACACAGAAAATAACAGTGCTCACTCCATTAGATAATAAATAATAAATGCATAGACAATATTTAGAATAATTCCAGTATGTAATATTAATTTATAACTAAAATTAGTGTTTACTAAAATATTAGTTATTACAGCATTGCCAAAACTTATTCTTTGGAATCCTAAATTTCTACGCATATCCACAACAACATACATTCAACTTTGGGAATAAGGATAAAGTTCGTTTATTCATTAACTACAGTCTAAATTTTCATATATAATTAATTACTAAATTGAAAATATTAAACTGCATCTTATATATAAAATTAAATGTATATTAAATATTACAACTATGGCAATCAGCTTAGATATCATAAAAACCAGCAACAACAGTTCACTTAATCCTCAAATAAGTTCTGGCTTTCTAAGCTTACAAGTCTGGTTCAATGAGATATTATTTGCTTGGATTTTGTTGAAGAAACATTGCTTTTCTTCATACTAATTGCATTAGTAATAGTATTTCTTGTTTGTTTGTTTGTTTGTTTGTTTTCATTTTGTATGTATTGTGAGAAAAAACGATTCGGCTGAATTCTATAGACTCGCATTAAAATTTGCCGAGGCAAGTATTGATTTTTCTAGCCTTGCTTTGAAGATTTCTGAAACACTTTCCAATACTGTAATTCTAAAAGGCCAGTGAACACAAATATTAGGAAAGGATTACCTGGTGTGAAACAGAAGCAAGTGAGAAATTCTGAGGTTAGTATTCTGCCGCCACCTACTGGTCCAGGCATCTTGCAGGTTCGCTTGGGGATATTGGCTTATAAAGCAAATCTAATAATATTGAAATGGCCAAATCAGAAGGCAGATCTGTAGGATTCTCGTTCATCACTTAGCTTTTTAGAGAGTGAAACTAATTCACCTTCCCCAGAAGGGATAGTTCTTAGATAAATTAGTAATGACTTTGTATCAGAAACAAATTCTCTCCATCAGGAAAATAATCAAATTTCAAACTATGACGGTTTGTATGTGAATTATCTCAGTAGCTTTAAGAAAGTGTACTCGGAATATGGTCCTATTTTCCGTTTTGTATTGAACACCTTTGTACCTGGAGTGATGTTGGGTGTTGGACCAAACAGAAATTTAATACTGTCACAATGACCTGTTTGAGTGCTTCTCAATATTTACAATGGAAATTCTAAGAGTGAAATTAATTCTAAGAATTCTAAGAGTAAAATTAATAATCTAGATATCTCTGGAAGGAGGTCTTCAGGAGTCATATTATCTTACGAAATGCTGATAGGGGAATGTGAGTGCACATAAGGAAATAGGCAGACAAGACTACCCATGCTGTATTAAAACTTGGCAGGGAACTTGCCTTGATGGCTTGGGCAAAGATTGACTCAAATACTGAGTTCAAGGGTAGCTATACAAAGACTATACAGGGAGTAATGATCCATATGCAGATTTTGGGGGGAAATTGACAGAGGCAACTAAAAGGCAGTTTAGAAATACAGAAATTCACTTTAGTCTTTGACAATGCCAATGAATACTGTCAGGCTATATTATGCCCAATTAGGGAGAAAGATATCATGGAATTTCTACTTTCTTTTAGAAATGTTGAAGGGCCAGAGCAATGGCCCAAGCAGTAGGGCATCTGCCTTGTACTCGCTAACATAGGGCAGGCCGCAGTCCGATCCTCCAGCATCCCATATGGTCCCTCAAGCCAGGAGCGATTTCTCAGCACATAGCCAGGAGTAACCCCGGAGCATTTCAGGGTGTGCCTCCCCCCCAAATAGAAATGCTGGGACTTACAATTATCCTCCTCTGCCACTTACTGCTGTATTCTAACAACATATGCTGTTCAGAGGCAATCTTCAGGAAATTGGATCAATGGCTTTTGCCTAAAGAAACCTTCTGGTCCTTGCCAGATGTGTGGCAAGGGATTTCAGTGGGCAAGTGATTGTCATTCAGTATCTAATGGTCTTCTCAGAAACTGGGGAAGGGGAACAAAGTGTATATCACGAGGTTAGGTAAGGTAATATGATTTAAGTGTAGCAATATGAGACATTTACGTAAGCAATGCAGGTCACAACCTCGTTTATAACCACTCAAGGACTCGCCCACTTGGGAACAAGACCTAATAAACTTGTCTTGGGATATTAAATTAGGGTCAATCTCTGGCCCATCAAAATAAGGGAACCTTTTCATCAATAGTTTAGGTTCCAGCCCAGACCAAGAGAACTCGGCAGTTTAAGCTCATCAAAGCCTGCAAGTTCAGGAATCTCTGGTTTAGATATTTTCTGCCCAGAGGACTTGATCCTATTTCCAATTAATGCCCTTATTATGTTAGGTCTGGCATAACAGGGTCACTCCCTCAAGTGACTTCGGGAATGATTTTAGGAAGAAGCAGTTTAAAGCTCAAAGAAAAGCAATTCACCTGGTGATTATAGATCTGACCACGTAGGAGAAATAATGGTTCTTGTTTCACTAACCATAGTTAGTAGTTTTTACCTTAAAGAAAGGTAAAAAATATAGGTCAAATTTTATGTTATGCCTAAAATATCAGAACGCATGAGGGAAGGAAGGTTTCAGAAGAACTAAACCTGAGGCATCTGCTTTTATAGCTTCAATGTTACAATTAAAGAGAAAAATTCAATATTAAATCTTGAAATTGGAGGCAGAAAATTTGAAGGTTTGTTTTATACAGGGGCAGAAGTGTCTGTAGGTTTTTAGGAGATTGACCCCAAAACTGGGCCTTACAAGAAGTTTAAAACAGTTTGGAAGGGATAGGAGGTTTCATACTTCCAAATTCTGTTCCTCAGAATGCTAGAAAAAAGCAACAGTTGATATTCATCCCTTATGTAGCTCTGGTTTCTTTGAAACTATGGGTTTGCTTAAGCAATGGGGAGCAGATTATTATAGCCCTCACCAAAACACCTCCCAGTATGTTAATTCAGAGGTTTCGCCTTATAATTGGGGCCACTGTATAAAAGCACCTAGAACCCATTCCCACTGAATGGAAATCCAATGATCCAATCAAGATTCCTCAGTGGCCCATACAGAGCACAAAATTAGAAGCACTTAAGAGCTTACTAGATGAACAGCTGAGGCTGGGACACATTGAAACCTCTTATTCTAAGTGGATTTCTCCAGTATTTATTATTAAGAAACCATCAGGTAGCCAAATACTTTTAACTGATTTAAGGTCTGTAAATTCTCAGATGGTATTGATGGATAAGATGCAGCATAGCTTACCTACACCAGTAGCCATTTGAAGAGATTGCCCTTTGATAGTAATTGACTTAAAAACTCTTTTTATAATATTTCTACACATCCAAAAGTTCCTTCTATTAATTGTAGGATTCTATACAGCTATTTTAATGGACAGTTTCGCCTCAGGGCATGGCAAATTCATCCACCAGGTGTCAATATTTTGTGGATACAGTTTTACATTCAGTTCCTAAAAAGTTTCCCCAGGTATATTTGGTGCATTACATAGATGACATCTTACTGTCAGCTCAGACACACAAGGAATTGCCATGTTTATATGAATTTGTCATCAGCTGCTTGCAGAAGGCTAATTTAACAAGAGCCAAAGGAAAAAAATCTAGACTTTACCTTCATTTCTATATTTGAGCTTTGTATTGGAGCTTATTCAGTGTGTCCCAAAAATATTTCTATTTAGCAGAAAAATATAAGGACTTTTAATGACTTTTAAAATTCTAAGTGATATAAATTAGATCCCTCCTTCCCTTGAGATTCCAAACAGAGAGCTCACAAATTTAGTAAGTACTTTAGAACACTGAATATAAGTAGCACAGGTGTTTTACACAAATGTCCCAGCAGGAATTAGAGTTTTTTATGGCATTGCTCCAAAAGTCATATCTTTCAAGGTTCAGACCTGAAGATAAGGTGTATCTTTTAATATTTTCAAAGCCCCCAACCCCCTACAGGAACTGTCTAGGCCACTAGAATGTGTTTACTGGTGTGTTTGCATGCAGGACTGATGGTGGTTCAAATCCCAGTATCCCATGTGGTTTCCCATGCCTGCCAGGAGCAATTTCTGAGCACAGAGCAAGGAGTAACTCCTAAGCACCAACAATATAATATAGTATCATTCCTTTCATTTGTTTATTTATTTTGGTTTGTGGGCCAGACCCAGTGATGCTCAGGGGTTACTCCTAGCTATGTACTCAGGAATCTCTCCTGGCTTGGGAGACCATATGGTGTGGGGAAAGAGGCTGGAAAATAAGGATATTTCTGCAAGCTGGCCTTGAATATAAAAAAGTCTCTGTTTAGACTTTTGTCCCTGCTGTTTTGAGTGCAGCAGCAAGTCTCCAGGTCAAATAACCTGTCTAGGCTGATAGTGCCACAAGCATTGCAACCTCTATCTTTACTTGCTTCCTGATTTAATGATGCCATGGGCAATGCTATGCTATCTTTACATGCTTCCTAATTTACTGGTATCATAGGCATTGTAACTGCTATCTTTGCATACCATCCAAATTAATGATGCCATATACCTTGTGACTGTTGTCTCTGCATACCATCTTATAGGTGTAATGTCTAAATTGTATTACCCACATTCTGTTTCCCCCCAAAATTTACCCTTAAAAGCCTTGTTCCTACCTTCAATAAACGAAGTCCATTGCTCAGACAATGCTTCCCTGTGAGTGGTCTGTGGCTCACAGTCTTCCTCTTTTTCCTGAAGGCCACAGGCTGGAAGACACCATTACCTACCCTTGCATTGGCCTCATCCAGGGACCGGGTGCCAGAACCCTACATATGGGATGCCAGGGATCCAACCAATGTCCGTTTTAGATCAGCTGCATGCAAGGCAAATGCTGTACCACTATGCTATCATTCAGACCCCGGATATCATTCCTTTTTTATAGGCATACTAAAATGCGAAATCTCATCTATAGGAACAAGTTCTAATCTACTAGGGTTAAGAACCTATAAATTTTATAATGCAGGGGTCCTTTCCACTCTGAACATTTGTCATGGGGACTATACCTCATGTGATTGGACATTGACAGTCAAGTCCTGAATCCCAGATCCCAACCTTAGAACTGGCACAGCTCCCTGTAGCACCAATCAAATTCACCCCAGGGGAGTCCCTAATACTGCTCTCACACCAACTTGCAGGAGAGTTTCATATGGCAACCTGATGATGAGGAAGCAGCAACAACTTGATCTAAGGGAAGATTGTCCTACCTCATCATCACCTAATGGTGAGATGAAATCAGAAGACAATTTGTCCTAGGATCCATACAAAAACCAAGATTACTAATTACAGAAGACTGACTACAACCACCACCACTGAGCAGAACTTCTCCTGGGACCATAAAGAAAGACTCTATCCTAGATTTTGTCCTAGGATCTGTGCAAAAACCAAGATCTCTAATTACAGTGGACTGACTTTGACAACCATGACTGAGCAGAATGTTTCCTGGCACCATAAAGAGAGACCTTGGGTTTGACAATGAACATGTCCAGAGTCTGTATTTGGTCTCATGACAGTATGCTTCAAGGCTGAGGACACCCTGTATCTCTTAGGCCAATGAAAGTTCCTTTCTTATTTCCCCAATACTTACTGTGCCTATGCAAAAAAAACAAACAAACCCTAACTTGCCACATACACTCTCCAGCTTTTTTTTTTATCTTTTCTTTCTTTGTCTTTTTTGCTTTTATTAAATTTGTATTTATAGCTTCTAGACAGGGGCTTTCATTTTTTTAATGGAACCATAGAACATGAATCATCTTGTTCTGCCTCATATTTCTATGTCTTCCTACAAATTGAGCGAGGGGGAAAAAGTGGAGGGTACCAGGGGCAAAGAGGTCTTATGAGCATTGAGGTCTCATGCCTCTCTTATTACAAGCACATATTTTCTCCTATATCATTTCCATGGCTCTTATTTATAAAGGCAATTTGTCTTTTGTAAAGACACATGGTTTCAACATTCATTAGGCTTATGTTACAATAACCAAAGTTCCATTACACTATGACAAATAATCCTGGTGAGGTCTCAGGTCAGATCTAAACTGAGGAAAATTAGACCTTCTATCTAGAACTTTAAATGCCTCACAACCACCCTCACCACCCCCTGCCAAGGCTCCCCATGAGCTAAATTCAAGGACTGAATTCAAGATATGATTCTAGATCAGTTTTGGGACCCAGGAATGTCACTGCAGCCTTTCTACAGCCTGGTCCTGCTTCACATTATATGCTAGCCTTGGATTTCTCCAGTGGGGCAATGACCCCACTGCTAGCTACTTTGGTAGCAGATCAAAGTCTTACTTTTGTTAGGAGAGGCCAACTACAGGTCAGGATTTTCAGTATTTTAACACTGAGAACAGAGACTTGTATGGTCTGGTAATTTATCACACCAATACTTCCTCAATAAGCAAGTGGCAGGTCTAAGTCTCTGCTTGAATGTTACAACACTATTAATGTACAGATGGCATTTTTGCCACAGTGCTTACTTAATTTCCTCCTTTGATGACTTTCAAATGTGGCCTGAACTTCATTTTCTTTAAATAATAAGGTTAATTATATTTTTTCCTGAAATAAGTCTTTCTTTAAGCAAAAAAAATGAAGCCTAAAAAAAGAACAATGCAGAACACCAGTCAATACTGGAGCTCAGATATTTAATCAATATAGAGCTCAGTAGGCTGACTGCAGTGTTTTCATGCAGGAGCTTGAATTTCATCCCCTGAGCAGTGAGCTGGGATCAGTCTCATAGCACCTATGGGTGCTTACACATGCCTTTCTCATTGCAAACTCAATGGGCATTCTGCTTCTCACTTAGGGCAGGCCTAGTCCAGATTGCCTGCTAGTCACACAATGTGAGGAAGGACAGAGCTGAGCCTGGGGATTGAAGCTGGGAGCTGAAAATCCACATCACTTTCTGAGACAGCTGCCTAGAACCTGCTCCTTTTTTGAAGAGTCAGAACAGGCTTCATTACCACCATCTGGCAAAGGACACACAATCAGAAAAAAAGAAATTGAACTTGCAAGAAAAACCAAGTTTCATTCAGCCTCACAACTCTACCCTGAACCAAACAGGATCAATCATCATTTCCACATACCTATATCTTGAATTATTGATTTTCTCAATGTTCTGTGGTGTCAGGCACAGAAACCCAGACTCACACATGCAGGAAAAGTTCAACTGTCAGCTTGTCAGAAAAGACAGCACAGCTGAAAACTGAGGCTTCTTTTCTTGTGTTCTCCAAAGCCCTGAAGAACAGTCCCAGGGCTTACTACTTTTTAAGCTCACAGCTTTCCCATACACAAAATGAGATAAATTGCTAGAAGGGAGAAATGTTTGCAAATCATAGATTTAATAGTGTGTCAAGGAACTCAGACTCAACAGGAAAAAAATAAGATTAAAAATGTACAAAGGAGATGAAGAGATAAATTTCCAAAGAAAATTTAGAAATGGGAGTGGCCACAGGAAGATAAAGGTTCTCGGCATTCCTCATGGGCAAAAGCCAACCAAACCACAAGGAGACTCACCTGAAGCCAACATGAGCTAGGCTGGGCAAAAGTTGATTTGAGAATGAGGCCCTGGGCACACTGACAGGAAAGTAGGTCGCAGAAGTTGGTAATTGTCTTGCACTGGCTGACCCAGGATCAATCCCTGGCACACTCCCTCCTCCCAGGAAAAACCCCTAAGTACAGAGTCAGTAGTAAACCCTGCTCACTCTTGTCTTTATAAGAAAGACAAGAAAAAGAATGAGTCATCTCCTCTGCAGAATTCAGAGCTGAACAACCACAGAATACAGCCATCCTGCTTCTGGGCTTTGATAGAAAGAAGTAAAAGTGTTAATTCTGCAAAATGTGTTAGTGTAACAGAACTTACAACTGCAGATACAGAAACAATTTGAGTTCACCCATGGCTAGGTGAAACTCAGACCATCTCTCCTGTAGCACAGAGTTGGCTGTCAAATCCAATGGTATACTAATATGAGGGTTATCCTCAGGACACTCTCTGAAAGGAATTGAACCAGACACAGATACATTCCATGTATGTCCCATCTATTTCCTACTTGATGAAAGATATGATAAACTCAGTGATGTTAGAATGCACTGGTATTTATGACAATGATAATTGGAACTGATCACTCTGAACAATAATTGGGTATCGAATGGAGATTAAGTATTAGGCTCAGTAGCAATTCACTAACAATAGTGCCAACTATGGTATCTAAAAGAGCAAGAGAGAAGTAAAATGTCTGGCCAGAGGCAGATAGGTAGGAGGGTGGGATGAAAACTGGGTCATTAGTAGAAATGTTCACGGTGAACGGTAGGGTACTTTGTAAGACTGAAACTCAATCATGAACAAATTTGTGTTTACATAAAAAGAAGAAAACTTAAATAATAAAAGAAAAAATGTATTGGGAGTGGCCAGAGGCAGGTGGTGGGAAACGGGGAACTCAGTGTATAAAGGTATGAACTTCCCACATGAGGCAAAGAGACAGAGCGATGTTGTGTAGCCAGGCAAACAGTGGCTAAAACACGGCTGTTTATCCACAGGAGACAAAGAGAACATTTCTCATGAGATCCCATCATAAGAAACACACTTTGTTCTGCTGTTTGCTAGAGAAAGACTGCAAGACTTATTTTCACAATATATCATGACATCAAGCCATGTCCCACACCTCAAACAAAGGTCAATCACATCATAACACAAACATTCACAGATCTGACATGCTTAGACGGTAAGCGTGAAATAAGCCCTTGCTACTTTTTTGTTTTGTTTTGTTTTGTTTGGGGGGTGCCACATCTGGCAGTGTTCAGGTGCCTCTGGCAGGCAGAAATACATCTGGCAGACTTAGGAATCATATGAAATGCTAGGCATCAAACCTGGACCAGGTGCATGTAAGGCAAAAGCTCTCCTTACTGAGATATTGTTAAGTCCCACTGTATCATTTTAAGTTACTTTTTTAAGTCATACCTAGTGATGATACACTTTTATTACTCCTGGCTCTGCACTCAAGGATCACTACTGTTATGCTCAGGGTTGGATTCATGCAAGGTAAGCACCCTCCCCACTGTACTATTTCTCTAGTTCAATAAGTATTTTCTGAATAACACAGGAAAGTATGAAAGACTTCTCAAGTGATCACTGCTATCTTTAACTTCTCCCTATTCTTCTAATTCAACCTTGCAAGTTGAAGTGATTTGGGGAAACTATCAGACTCTCAGTGGGTCAGTGTTGTATATGAAAATATTTCCATAAGAATATTCTTTGCCTTTTGTCCCACCTTGACCTTCCAGGTGGGGGCGCTGTTGAGAGCCAAATAAATAGTTTTGGAGCAAGGTGTTGGGGGTCTTTTGCCAGAGCTGGCTGGCTGCCTCTAGGTGTGTTTTGGAGCTAGCAGCAGGCTAGTACAGTCAGTACATTGCAGACATATAAGTCTACAGAAAAGAGCATCTGTCTCTTGAGCAATTTCTTCACGCACAGGTCACAAGCACACAGAGGATGCTCTTGGTGGGCAGGACAAACAGAGTTTGAAAAGAAGTAGCTATGCTTCTCTCAGTGTGGGCTGATCACATTCAGTGCTGCTCAGAAGCTATTCCCAGTATGACTGTGTAGAACCCAGGGCTCCTCCTTGCTAAGTCCTACGAGCATTTCTCCACCAAAGATCTATATTCTATTTGGAATAAGACATGCCAGATTGGGATGGCTTTCACCACCCATCTAGCCCCTAAGACACAGAGCACCAGAGCACAGGAAATCCCACCACAAATCACAGCAGAGGACAGGAAAACCAAATACCAGGAAACTTCTCAAGAGAAAGGTTTGAAAAAGAGGCTTGCGGGGCCGGAGAGATAGTATGGAGGTAAGGCGTTTGCCTTTCATGCAGAAGGACGGTGGTTCGAATATCACCTTCCCATATGGTCCCCTGTGCCTGCCAGGGGCGATTTCTGAGCATAGAGCCAGGAGTAACTCCTAAGTACTGCCAGGTGTGACCCCCCCATCCAAAAAAAAAAAGAAAAAGAGGCTCGGTCTCTTTATGAACAGAAATGCAAATAACACCAGAATAACCACAGCTGTTCTACATCAGAAGAGTGAACAGGACAAGGAATAAAAAAGTGTGTCCTCTGCTGGGAGAATGCAAGACAAACACATGGGCACCAGGAGACCTTGGCCAGAGATGTTCCCACCGGTTCCCCTGTGTGCCAACAGCTAGTCTTGAGAACTTGCTGGCCCATGCTGCAAGGAGCCTTCTGGAAGAGCTCAGTTCCAATCAGCATGCACACCCAGGGCTCTAAGAGCCAGAAGATTCTGGGCCCACACTGGTGACATCTACCACTGGTGACATCTACCACTGTGGCCTTGCTCTGGAGGTCCCTGAAGACAAGGCCAAATTCAGCCCAGTCAAGGCATGCTGGGAAGGGCTTTAAGGCCCAATGCTGTCCTGATCTTCAATACTTGCTCCTGAGAAAAAAGATGGCTTGATGGCAAAAAAAAAAAACGGGGGGGGGCCTAGCCTTGTCACCTCAGGGGAGGCTATGGCAAATACATGGCCTTCTGCTAACTCTTGCCCTATTCCGTCCACTAGCAGTAAGGGACATTCTAAGGGTGGGGATTTCCCCACAGCTGGTGTGTGGGAGATGAGCCCCACGAAAATGTGAGTAAAATCCTAGGGAAAGCCTATGGGAAGTGTTACCTGGGGGGAAAGCACAGAGCCTCGTGTGTCCCAAAGTGTGATCCTGGGGTAAATAAGACGCCAGTGGCCCTTTTAGTGGCTTCAGGAACAAGGAGACAGAAAGCAGAAAAAAAGGTCACCATACTCCTGGGCCTGGGGTTTTTACAAGAACCTGAGACAGAAGAATGCTGTATATGGCAGAAAGAAGTTACACATATATCAACTCCCATTCCAACTCCTAAATCTCTGTGGGGAATGGCGGACTCCAGAGCATGAAGGCTTTGGGGTATCGATATGAGAATAGTCCAGTGCAGTGGAGACAGCACTCAGGGTGGTAGGCATGCTCAGGAACCCAGTGAATACAAAAAAAAATTCGATGATGGCTTTCTGGACAACTCCTTTACTTCTGTGATAGGGTAACAAGCACAGATTTTGACCAGAAGCACAGACACACAGACAGGAAATGCAGACTTACAGATAGGAAGATAAGATAAACAGACAGGAAGCTCAGAATCACAGACAGAAATCACAGATACAATGACAAGAAGTATTAGACAGAGAGGCAGGAAGATAATACACAAAGAGGAAGATGCCTTCCCTAACACTTCTTGCTCCTGCTTTAGACAGTTCCATGATCAGGCCCAAGAGTACCAGGAAACTATAAATCACTGAGATTAAACTTGGGGCTATCTTTAATCCATCTTCCCATACCTTCCATGTAAAAGAAAGAAACTCAGGTCTCTTGTTCTAATGCATGTTAGAACAAGAGACCTGAGTTTCTTCCTCATTTATTTCCTTATTTCTGTTTCATGCCACAATTATTATTTAGATATTTTACTACACTTTTTAGATATTTTTATTACACAATAAAACTGTGCTGCGAATAGCCACACACCATTCAGCATTCAGTGCTCCTTACTGCAAATAAGACTGGCAACTACATGTGTTTATCATTCGTATCAGATGTGGCACCCCCCCAATTGTTACAGATAGAGTCCAGGTGTTATACACCATGAATGGCCGTCACATACACACTTTATTGTCACTCAGTCTGGTTATTACAAATACCAGATGGTCATATGCAATCTGTTACACACCTCTGATGGTGTGTACACCTACCTACCTGTCACACAAATGTAATTATTACATATGAACAACATATTTGTTAGACACATGCCTGGTTGTGCCACCAATGGCCAGCTCCTACAAGATGTCTGATGGATACACGAATATTGGTTTAACAAGTTCTCAGAACAGAACCTTTGGTTTCCTGACAATGCTGCTCAGCCACAAGATGAGCTCACTTTTGTCATGCCATGAACAGACATGTGCTCTGAATCTCCCTACCTGCCCTCAGAATGCCCTGGTTTCTGCTGACTTCTTTGGCAATAATCTTCTCACTGAATGCACTGAATAAAGCTCTATGATTCTAAAATGATCCCTAATAGGAAGTGTTTATACAATGACTTTTTTCACTTTCTTGGCTCAGCAAAACTATTCTTGCCCCCTGTGACCATCCTGTTACTCTCCAGTCAAAAGTTGTGGCCCAGCAGGTCCACTTTGCTGAAGAGGTGAAGCTCTGTTGTGGGGTAGGAGTGGAGGTAGGTCTGGCTCTGCTTTCTCTGCAGATTCATAAGTGAGAGTCCAGGCTTCCCTCAACTGGGAAAGGGGAGAGATTGGGTGCCTGCAAATAAAGGAAGCTACTCCAGACCTAGAGGGGGTAGACACTACCCAATGCATCTTGGCATGCTTTTGTGCAACTACACAGTAAAGTTACCTAAAGGATCCAAACCAAAGTGTGTTGCTATTCTTAATAACCTTTCATTGTTTGAGTTCATTCTTGGCCTCTCATGTTTGACACATTTGGCTTTAAAAGAGGAGAATAACAAAATAAAAACAAAGATTTCACTTGAAACCAATTCTTGTGTTTGTTCCTTTGGTTTCTGGGCCAAATCCAGTGGTGCTTGGAGGCTCTACCTGGCTCTGTGCTTGGGCTTGCTTGATTGGATGACTAGGGTTGAGCTCCACACTGCAGGGGTCAAACCTGGGCATCCTGTATGCTCATCACCTCCTCTAGCCTCAGGAGCTCCTCCCAGCCCAATTCACTGCAGGGGTCAAACCTGGGTATCCTGTATGCTCATCACCTCCTCTAGCCTCAGGAGCTCCTCCCAGCCCAATTCTATTTTCATCTTAAAGTGGTTTCTGAGTCAGTTCTGAAAAACCTAATCAATGTAGCTGACACAGATAGGTCCCCCTATTTCACACTGTTGGATCCCCACAGAACCTTCTGTACTGAAAAAAGTTCATTTGAGCAATAATATGCCCAAGGACCAGGTGTAAGGGTCCAGCCACTATTCCAAGTTCCAAGACCAACTGTGCCAACACCCAGGCTGTTTGCATCATGAAATGTGCTCCCCAAGCAGCAAATACCACAACATAAACAGCTTTTGTCATCAAGGCTATATTCTCAAGCTGTGGTAGTGCTAAGTGAGCTTTCATACCAGAGGCTGATGAAAGTGCAGATCCAGGGTTCTCTTGATCTGATTCCTGAATCCTCATAATGCATAACCTTCAGAAATGATCCCCAGATGCCCTGTCTTTAAGATGAAAATGAGGCCACCTGCTACTGTGGGTTGAATTTTGGGTTTCCCCAATATTCATCTGATAAAGTCCTACCCTAGGACGATAAGGGGAGTCACTGAGGGGGTACCTCCCCTCTATGAAAATGATCCAAACATGCACCAGGAGTGTGTTCAACCTGTGCCCATCTTCACATAAAGAACGAGGGAACCCAGTGAGAGTTCCCTGTGGACACAACAGCAAGTCTGGAGGCCCAACATTTCAGCACATGTGGAATGGGAACACTGGAATACGTTCTTCCATGCCCAATTAAGACATCCACCTTTAAAACTAGATTCTTCATCATCTGCCTCATTAATAAAATGAAAACCAGAAGGGTATTCTCAGGAGTTCTTGGCCCAAGTGCTCTGAGATACTGGGGTGAATTCCCTGTCCCTCCTGGATCTCTCTTTATGTCTGTAGGTACCCCTCTAAGGTCCAGATATTTGGATTCTCTCCACATGGAGGACTCAGCAAGTAATGGGAGCAAGAATGATAGCAGAGACAATTGAGGGGTCACTTAACCTGTCTGAACATGGAGTGCACTCTATAGTCCCCATAAAATTTCTAACAGACAGCCAGTTCCCAGGGTGGCAGCTAAACAAACTCAGAAGAGAAAGACTAAGGATGGAGCCCTACTGTCAAAGATTAGTGCCCTTGTAACCAAACCTCAGATGGGGCCTTCCCTCATTGAAGGTAGCAGTAAACACGAAACAGGTGAACAAGTTTCAGAAGGGAATCCCAAATCCTCAGTCAGATGCCTCTTAGTTTTTCCCTTTCCATTCTCTGAACCCTGTGCAGTGAGTTTCTGCTAAATCTAAACAGCCTGCCCATGTAACACTGCAATATCGCTGGAGCCCAGACAGTCCCTCAGTGGCACTCCAAACCCAAGGAACTAATCAATGCATAGCCTTGCCTAGGAACTTCATGGCATCACATGGGTGAATCTCAAGTTCAGAGAGCAGCCGAGGAGACAGCGTATGAATGTCTGTGGGTCAGAGTCAGCTACTTATCAAAAATAAGCATAGGTGCAATGAACAACAGGAAAGCCTGACATTCACTGAGCCCCAGGACCACCTCACTGGCACCCAATCTGGGTTTTGTTTACTTCTCTACCATAGAACACCATTCATTTGTCACCCAACCTACCTTAGAGCAGGAGTTTGCAAAAACAGGTAGAGCAAGATGTAACCTGATGGCCTAGTATACTATGCCAGGGTTGGAACAGAGTGGACATTTCCAAAAAGGACAAAAACATAGTAATCTGTTTCTTCAATTCCCCTGGGCACTGCACTATCTGACCCAAGAATACTGAGCAGGAAAGACGTAGGATATGAAGCCACAGTGCCTCTGTCCCAA